>NC_090924.1:264746654-265371654 GCF_040938575.1 Ambystoma mexicanum
ATCCAAGCAATATAAGAATCATCCAAACCATACCTTTCCTGCAGATATTAAGATGATATTTTGTACATGTAAATGTATATTACGTCTAAGACAATATTTTGTATCTTGAATTAATAATCTACAAGCTGGTGCCAATGCGATGTAAATTCAAGCCACATTTTCAAATTGTTCAAAAGGATATTCCTTTCAATACAATTTACTATGCTTCTTGAAATATACTCTTTGTTTGGAATATGTCACTGCATAGCTAAAGAAAATGCTATGAAGTGGCCCTGGAAGTCATTGCAACCATGTGCCATCACACTCCTGAAGCCTAATAGTGGTGTATTGAGTCTGGCTATTGAATATTGTAGTTGTGTCCTAAAAAAAAGCATGTGACAACTGGTTATGATAAAAGATTAAGTGAACTTTATGGCAGAGTTAGGCAAAGGAAAATGCTTGACCCGCAGAATTAAAAATAAATTCTGACCACCGGCAAGAGCACATTTCAACACGTAGCCCAAGTTTATATACTCTGAACACAACTAGAGCAGAAACTGAATACTGAACTTCCAGGTGCAAGTTTTAAGGTTAGTGAAAACTTGTTAAACATTGAAATACTCCTGCAGGTATACTTGCTAAACAAATTCATTGTAGATCATCTAAAATAAAGTCAAACAAACACACTGCCTATCATGAGCCCCTAGCGTATCTTCAACAGCCCTGTAAGATCTGTTTACAACTCCCACAAAGAAGTCGTTCACCAGATGGATGGCTTCTATGTAAGAAGCAGCTGCTCAGATTCACTGTTGGGCTCATGCACACCAGAGTTCATAACATGGAAGAGCCGCTCAACTGTCTTTGACTGTTGGATACTGCCAATAGCTTTTTTGTATATACGATTGGTATATGTGAAACTAAAGGAGACTATGGTCCTGATTTACAAAGCCTTTTCGAATGGGGTTTTCCCAGAGGAAATTGATTTTGTAAATCAGGTCCTATGACTATGCAATTGTATGTATTTAAAATAAACATCTGAGCATAACATTAGCCCCATGATCACAAACACTGTATTATTCTGAGATGTGCTATATTTCTACTGATAGTAATATTATTCAGAAATGATGTTGGACTACAAACAAGAATTTACATACAGTAATCAATAGGTAAATATATAACAAACAAACTTGAAAGCGTTTGTAAAATTAAAAGGATTCAACTGATGTGTATTAAGCCATTGAAATGTGATATTTGGTTGTACAGGCACTGGGAATAAAGTTTAGTAATTATTTTTATCATATAAAATATAAATAGGATACATGTTCTGGCACACAAACAATCTCCTATAGGAAGTATGAACTTTAATATGGGCAAAATAAACACAGACCATTCCATTCCAGATGGATTTCAATTAGCGTTCTGAAGAGCATGTATGCCTGTTCCAACCAATTCGGATTACAAGCAAACTCCGGGAATACAAATCTTCCTCAAGTACAAACTCTAGTGAAAAATATGTCAAAATGCAGTGTCATATCAAGTACATTTTTTTTAAAGAGCTGCTTAAGTAGTGCTTGTAATTATCATAAGCAAATTCTATGGTTACTTTTGTACTTTTCAACTTTATGTTAAAAGCTCTTTCAAAGGTTATTTTTTCCGGTAACATCAGTCACTTAAAGCTAACTGAGGACCAAGAGGATAGCTCAGGGGACAACGCGTTTGACTTTGAAACAAGACAACGCATAGCAACATAGGTTCAAATCCCAGTCAGGAAACTGGTCTCTGGTATTAAGTGTGCTATAAAAGAAAAACTATATACCAATTATAATTTTATTTCATTGTGTGCAATTTGAGGCTATTCAATGTAAGAAATGGTTCAATATTTCCTTGCATTAATATGTGGGAAGGGTCTGAATTTCCAAAAGAGCTTTGCAAATAGTTCATGTGTTGAATGTCTTGAAGGCATATTGCCAAAACTGCGTCTCAGCAAATTCAATTACAGCAATTCAATTATGCATTTAGTTGTTTTTATGTGCCATTTTTTAAGACCCAGACTCAAATACGTTGCTTGTGGGTGCAAGCACAACATGGGTCGGTGAAGTGGTAGCTGGCAATGACAACCTAGTGTATGATATGGGACATGAATCACATTTAGAAACAAACAGACCTGAATACAACTTGAACTGAGTGTGTATTTCAAATACTATGTTAATAACATGACAATTCATTGGATAAGGTGGGCCTGATTCACAACACGCTTTTAAATGAGATTTGCCATTGAGAAAGGCTTTTATAAACCAGGCCCAGTATGTTTTCTAAAAAACAGATATACATATAGTGTTGCACTGTCAGAATTAGAAGTGCCATTGCTGTAGGACCACACTATTTGTCTTCTATGGGCTCAAAGATGGGGGAATAGTTTTTCAATAGTTCAATTCTAAGACTTTCTTGGGAATAATGTGGGTGTCATGGTGTCTCAGGGCTGTGTTTCGGTTTTCCATAGTTTACATCTGAGAACAGGTAGCATTCAACCTCGTAATCAATATTATTTGTAGGAGGATGGTTAGCACTTTCGTGTGGTTGCAGATCTTAATGTTCATGACATGTTGTAATGATTGAGGGAATTGTGCGAGCACTTGGACTCCACAGAACAATACAAGACAATACAAGAAGCTTTGATGAACATTATTTCTTAAAACAGGAGATTGTCACGCGTTGAGTGCAGTGGTAAATTACTGCATTAATCTGAGCCACAGAATCATTACTGTTGCCTTGTTTTGTGACACTTATACTTGATGGATTACTTTCCTGATAAAGCCATCTACGAGCAATTACAATAGTTTAATGGAGTTAGGAGTATTCTGTTCAAGACCTCAACATTATAGCCTAGTGGTGTCATCTTTTTGCAAACATATAATCTGCAGTGGCATTGTGTGAAATGGTGTTCACCCGAGCAACATCGGCAGGTATGAAGAATTTGTAATCAAATCTCATTTTAGCAGGGTTAGGACAGTTTGCAGTGTGTTTCCATCAATGAAACAACAGGTGATGGGTCACCAATGACCAGGATTTGGGATTTTGAGCCACTTAGGCAAATTGTATTGGCATTCATTCAGTTACTGGTTCTGCTTCAGACAGATTTAATAAATAATTGTTCTTGTTCTGATAGGTCCTTAGCTATTGTGAATGAAATTAGTGTATCAACCATATATGCTTGGAAGGATGGATTGAGTTTCGCTATAATCGATGCACAAGGTATCATATAGGTATTAAGGAGCAATGAGCAAGCATAGATACTTGAGTGGTGTTCTGCAAGATAATGGCTGGTCCTAACTTGAACTGTTTAATCCGATATCGTGTCCTTTTGCCGACACCTGTTTGTCCGACAGGTTTTTGTCACAGGAGTTTTGACGAAAATTGCCATCAACTTTTTTTTGGGGGAATGCGAAAGGATAAATAAAGGGTTGGGAGGAGGTAAATACAAAATCAGAAGCCCGTCTACATCCAACAAATGCAGATTCGTAAACAACCAGAATACGGTAGAAACCATCCGACACCTGCTACTCTCATGCCCAGAAGTCGACCACATTAGGAAACCTTATCTGAAAAACATCCTAGCCTCCACCCACATATACGAGGAGTTTTGGTAGCCTCGGCTGATTGGAGGCGAGAAGACGGTATGGGTGAAAGCCAACGCAAAAATCGTGGACTTGTTTTTAAAAACCACAGCTAAAGAAAATGACAACAATTAGAACCAAGACAGAGAATATAGAAAAGGTTTGCTGATCCACCTTGTAAAAACCTTTTTAGGTTAAATCAAGAATAAAAAAAAAAAAAGAATTAAATTAAGGGGAGTTTGGGGGGACCCCCCCAAAAAGGACCCCCCGAAAAATAATGTAGAAAATAGTCAATGACGTTTTTCAGTACAACTTCTACTGCATAACACCCATCAGAAAAAAGGAGATTGGTGACATGACATGGAACCATTTAATCCTCCAGGAAGGAGGCTATGCGTGCAAGGGTGACAACCGCCAAGCTCATTACATTTTAGAGGTGTTTAGGTAGTAAGGAGTGGTTGGCGAATTCACCTGTTGCCAGAAAGTCAAGAAGCATCAATATAGATAGGTGATTGGTATCTGAAGCTTTTAGCAAGTTTTCTTCTATCTCCATAATGGTTGGTTTGGTGTCTCTGTGAGGTCTCATACCTAAGTGTCGTTCATAGAACAGTGCTTTGCTCATTCTGTACTTTTGCTGCTGATAAGACATAAAGGGTCTGATTTACACAGTCTTTTTTTCAATCAGGCTTTCCCATTCAAAATGGTTTTGTAAATCAGACCCACTATCTTCTAGGATCATTGCCAGGAATGGCAGGTTTGAGATTTCAAGTAAGGTTACATTTGTCTGCATTGCATGTTTTCATGTAGAAGAGTGGCGGATACTATTTAAGATGTTTAAAAATGACACTGGCTTGGATTGATTTGCTACTTCATTTAGTTATGGTAAGAGCCAAGGTATTAAAGTACTTCCTGGGAATGGGTAACTCATGGGTTTCATGTCCTAAATTATTTTGAAGAGTGCTGGGACGTTGATGGAGTTGGATATAGTGAATTCAATTCCATGCTCGTGTCCCTACACCGGTGGTGTTATGCTGTGGTATTTCCATTCAACAACAGGTTGTTAGGTGGTCTGCAAGTATTTATAAATATGAGATGTTGCATTTGATTTTGTCAGGGTTTATCATTTTGAATCACATTTTAAACAGTTCCTCAAATTTGTTTAGAGAATCTGAAATTAAGTGTGAATAGAATTATAATTTGTTATGCTCCATGTGGCAATTGGATATTCACTGACATGAGGTTCACATGTGTGTTCATCTTGCACTGAACTTGTTTTATACCATGGAAGGTTCAATCTGATTTATATCTTTTTGGCAATTCCAGAACCCTGTACGATACTTGTATGTAGGTCTTTTGTGCCATGAATTTGCATCTTTTGCTTTGCATTGTTATGTGCTGTTATGACCTATATTCATATTTAACTTAAATGCTGGGGTGGGCGTAGCCTACAATGCTTACTTATGGGAATACAGGACCAATATTGATGCCCTTAGTACTTAATGGGATTTGCAATGTTAGTCTCTGTCAACGTACATCAGGTCAAACTATGCGAGGGTGAAAACAGGTTTTTGGGAGGTGGTCCCGTGATTTGATAGTTTCACTTAAGATGGTAGTGAAATTCCCTTGTGCATTTATTTTTAATAAGGATGAAGATGATCCCACTGGTTGGTGACCAAGGGTTGAACGTGTTTAGGAGGGTAGAACATTTTGTTGTTGATCAGACAGTAAACAAATCAAAAACTGTGGTTATGGGCAGTTAGTCCTAAGCTTATGGTTAGGGTGAAGATGACATGTAATGAGCGGTTATCCTGGTGGGTGGGAGCCTACATCCTTTGGTTAAATCATTAATGAGTCAATGGATCAGGTATTCCAGCATTGACATATTAGTTAGAACTTGGATCAGAGGATCTATGCCTCCTCCTTTTTATCTGTTGTAGCTTGTAGGCATATCTTTAAGTCAAGCCATTCATCTTAAAATGGGAAGGTATGTAAAACTGTTGGAAAGATGTTTTAGGCTATAATGTTTATAATGATGGTTCATTGTGCATTTGACAAGGAGGCAAAGTAGAAGAAGGAGCTACTGGATTCATAGTGAGGTCCACTGAAGCTGCTCTGGACAGTTGAGAGTTGTGTCTGGACCCATTGTTTTGTGTTTCAATTATTTATTTATGTATTTACTATTTGTATTGTGCATAAGCCTGCAGGCATCAAAGCGGACAATTAGACACAGACCAACAGAGAGCAACGAAACAGAAGGAGATTCAGCAGCAGTAAGGAGCCTGGATGAAAAGCAGGTATCAGGTGAACAAGAGAGTTTGAAATCTTTTGCGAAACAAAAGATGGTTTCTTTCTAAGCAGAGATCAACAGGAAGAGAATTCCAGGCTACAGTGGCATGTACCGGGAAGGAACAGCTGCTGCCTCTGGCTTTTCTGATTGTAGGACACATCAGCCTATGCGTGTTGGAAGACCTCATAGGTTTGTTAGTTGTTTGCTTCGTTAAACTCTGCTTTAGATATGAGACAGTTGACCCAAAGATAGATTTATGAACCATAGTGTTTAGCTTGAATTTGAACCTGGATACTATAGGGAGCCAATGAAGGCCCCTTCTGTGGTCTGAAATGGGATCACTTTTTGAGACATTCTTCATGATACGCACAATGTCATTTTGCAATATGTTTAATTTGTGCTTAGCATTTGTACTAGACCGGCACTGCAATAAGTCTGCGCATAATAATTTCCCTTACCAATGGTTGGCAGTTGTATTGTGACGCGCACGGCTTCACTAGTCTCAGGAGCCTTAGGTGATATTGGGATTTGTTTACCACACTATCTACCTGGGCTTCAGCCCTCAGAGAGGCCACAAAGAAGACCCCCAGGATTTTGACTTTCTTTTGAACAGCAATATCATGCCCTTCAGTAGTGCGAGTAGAAAAGCAGGAGTCCAGTTTGGCTCTTGCTTGGGGGGAGCCAAAAATCAAGAGCTCAGTTTTGGAGCTGTTCACTCATAGCCAGTTTGCGGGCATCCAGTTCTTCACTGCATTGTATACAATCTGAAACTTTCTAGAATCTACAGCGAAATCACTGGACAGTTCCATCTGGAGCTGCATATCAACGGCGTAATTAGTGAACAGAATTCCTAAATCATCTAAAAGATTGCACAGGGGGCCGAGTATAGACATTGAAAATGGCCGAAGACAAGCTACTTGGTAGGTTAATGAGTCCCGCTACTTTTTTTTTAGGACTTGACCCCTGCTGACTAGTATAGCAGTGTGTTAGAAATCCCACAAATGTTGATTCCTCTTCATAGATGATCACCAATTACAATCCCTCAAGGATCCAATTATTTTGGAATTGTGACTGGAGGTCATACTTGACTGAGAAATTTCCATAAACTTCAAAGTCTCAATCTGCATTTATTTTAGGAGATTTTAAACGTTTTTCAGCTCTCTGCCAAATCTGCGTCCTATGCCTGCACTAACATTCTTGGTTTATCTTTCTATTTTGCTCATTACCAAAGTTTTTATGTTATTGTTCGGAGAATAAAAGGTTGCTAAATCACCTGTGATTCTGCTTCCAATTTTTAAGTACAGATAGCTGCCAGCTTTTCGTCTCCTCCATTAATACCCCCTTGTTGGATCCTTTGCCGGTCCCTAAATGGAATTGTTTTCATGACTGAAAGGCATGCATTTTTATCATCAATCGAGGTATCGCTTTAGGATTTTGATTACACATAACGTTTGATGCAAATGGCCAGTAAACACAAAATAGACGAGCAGCTGTGAGTTGAATCTATCATTGGTAAGGTGCCCAATAACCCAATAGGGAATGAAGGCGTCCGCTAGTAGTGTCATGTAGTATCATGATGACATAGTGTTCGTTTAGAATGGTGAGACTACACATTTTTCACACATGTACATGGTGCACATGGGTTCTCCCTCACATACAGTGCTGGAAATGTCTGCAATTTACTCTGAGAGCCCCCTGTGTGTGGGGGGCGGGGTGGTTGGTGAAGTGTGTGGGCCTCAAAGGCAGGTCGCCCTGGTCAAGATGTGCCTGCTCTGCTCAAAAAACGAATCAAGGGCAGCTGGGCACTTCCTGCTGGTGGGACCTGTTGTTCCTGGGATTTTGCTTAAAAGCAAAGAGGATTTTCTAAATATAAGAATGACCTCACAGTTGTATATTTTACATATGCCTTTGATACCGATTCAAGCATGAAACCCTTCTGAGCATGTAATGCACACTGCCTTCTGCTCATTAAATTAGTCAGAATATTAACCCTCACAGGAAACATTCTATAAACCAGGAGACATATATACTCATTTGGACAGCACATGTTCACGGTTGTGAGGCTTGAGCTATTTCGCACAGGGCTTGTACATTATGGCCTGGGACGCGTGGCGGGGGGAGAACCTGTGTCCACTCAGCTCCACCGAGGTGGGGAGGAGCGCGTATTGACGCGCTCCGTAGCAGCCGGTGTGGGCCGGAAAACAGGGGCTCCTGCAACAAGCAGAAAACACCACAGGGGCGCAGGCGGGGTCCAGCTGCCTCATCGCCAATGTTATGGTATCGGAAGCGGTGCCTCGTCCAGGTGATGCCGCTTGGCACAAAACACTCACACGGAGACTAAGTACTTGTTTCGGGCCCCATGCCTCAACTGGCTCATGTCCAGCATATACCCACATTTAATGAACACACACCAGGTGACCCATACGTCACACCAGCCCTCAAAGGGGCACACCATACTTCACTCTCTGCAAAGTTTTGTTGAAACATTGCGTATGTGTGATGCAGGGATCCCCAGCTCGGAAGCAGATGTTTAAAACTGCTAAAGAGCCCTGGGGGCTTGGGGTTGGTCCTCAGAGCTGAGGCAAGACAAATGTTGCAGTAGCACAGCCTCTTTTTGTTCCGGTTCGATGCCCCCCCAGCACACTTACACGCACGCACAGGTACTGGAATCTGGTGGAGTGTGAAACAAAGATTGTGGGAGCTCACATTTGAATTCCTTGTGCTGCTGCTCAGGACGTGTATGAGTGCAAGTTCACCGCTTCCCTGCCCATGGCGGGCCATGTCTTGTGCATCCTCAAGTATGCTATCAACGGCCTCTCAATTTATATGATCCTGAGAGAAAGATTAAGAGCTTGATGTCGCCCAAAAAATGTAACATGGGAAAGTCCCACTAAAAACATGTTTGCGAATCAGGCCTTAAGGATTGAGAAATGATGCAAAACTATTTGCTGTAAAGATGGGGCTAAGGTTGCTGCTACTGTAAATATCTGCCTGTTCAATTGAATATATTAATATTCCGAGAATGGATTTGCATACATGGAGCAGTGTCTTTATCTTGTACACTGTGTGTTGTCCTAAGTATTTTTTACCGCCACCTAAGTTGTTGAAATCTTTGTTTTGAATCGCCATGAGCACATTAGACAGCTAATGGTGGCCCTTATACCTCAACACATGAAACCACTTGAGATTGTAATACCACACAAAAGACTACTTCCATGAAAGACACAGCAAGGTGAATTGTTTCTCCTGTTTTTATTGCACATTTTCTTAAAGTGGGATCGATCTAAAGATCTCACCAAACAGGTCATACGAACCCTCCATCACAGGTGCATTAATCACCTAGTTCCCATTGGTTTCCTTATTGTGGTTAGTACATTACAAATTCCAAGCAAAGAACACTATGGAATTTCTGTTCCCTAGGGAATGATTAATAAAGCTGTGGCCTGCGTGCAGACGACACATTGTTCGGTTTTCATTGCATTGGGCACACTTCAGCAACACTGTGTGTTCTTCATGCATGCCCGCTGCTGCAGCAGGTGCCCACAGACATGCAGTAGTTCTTGCATTTGCACGGGTGGGTGGGGTGGCATATGCTACTGACTGAATCCTCTTTGCATGCGTGTATGTCCGTGGTATTGTAGCAAACGGTCAGATAGAGAGGCCCTGGGGGGAGGGCTGTGGTCGGGATTTAGGGCAGATGCCAGGATCTGTTCTAGAGGGAGAATGGAGGGCTACAAGGACGAGGGCTTGGGTGTGGCCGGTGCACACACATGAGCTGCACACACTCCCGGTGGGGCTCTACCCCCCCAGCCAGTTCCTTTCCAAAGAGGTGTAGTGAATGTCCCCACTATACAAAAAATCCCCCCCACTCCCTGGTTCACAGACAGTAATTACTTTGTGGTTATTTACTACTAAGTAATTACTTTGAAAGGACATTGCAAAATATGGATAATTATGAGATAAGGGGTACAGAAGGATGGGGAGGGTTTCGGGGAGAGTTAGTAATGAAGGAGAATGGGGAGCATGGGGGGGGAGCACCAAAATAAAAAATAGAAAAAAATGTGATTAAATGTCAATGTAATTCTTGTGTATGTAATGACATGGAACTGGTTCACATATTCACTCTCGGGTTTGGAAGTGACTGAGAACACGGTGAATGGCCGTCTACCTGTCTGATATCTGTAAAAGGTTTTCAAGTTAATTTCATCATTGCTTGCTGTGTAAACACGCTGTTAATGATTAATCGGATTAGGAGGGGGGAAGACATGGCAGACATTCCAAAACCACTAGTGTGCTAGACACAAGATATTAACTCGCTTCATTAGCGACTGAGAAACATTTCTGCATGTTGATTTTCCATTTCCGGTAATAGGCCAGGAAACATGTTACACAGAATCATGCTGAACCTTTGCACATGTAATAATATAGCCTTATAGACTGAGAAAGGGTTAGTTATTGCCAGATAATGACCCCCCCACCAAGTTATGGCTGGATACGCAGCCGAGGGCTAGAAGTTGGCAAAGGATCCCTATCCCATGCGATAAATGGCTGCCTCCCATGCTCTATAAGGCTGTTAGCACATGGTGGTAGTAGCAATACATGTTTTGATGTTTTCAGGGTGAAGTTAAAAATGGTGATGTAAAAGTGAATAAAGAGATAAACTTAGTAATTGAATTAAATGTGGTTTTATTTTGTAGTATTTCAATAAATGGTTGTCATTATAAATTAAACACTTTAATTGCAACCTGGGTTAACTGGAACAGGTTTAAAATGAGCATGCATTAGGTGTCATGTAAAAGTAAACAATGTTCCCATGTTTAATCTTTCTCTTTCGTGTGTTAAACAGCATGTTGCAGCAAAAAAACGTTCTCCCAGAGAGGAAATGTCTTGTTCAAACAAAATCTTGCCTCAAAATTGCAATGTTGTTCGCCTCTCTGTTTCTGAAGACAGGCTGTTCAGAATGCAGACAATACAAGCAGTTATTGACTGCACTCTAAACATTGTGATTCGCTGAGAGGAGGTCAATAACGATTTCCATGTGCTGATATCAAATGTCATTGAAGTGCTCAGAAGGAGAACAATCTGTCACAAAGTGCTATGTAACAACCTGCCACCGATTTCGGTTATAGTAAAAATTCATGTGCTACGGACAATCTGTGATTAGTCTATGAGCCGCATGCAACAAAGGTTTCTCAGCCCTTTTGTCCTTAAAAATGTGTATAGGAATTTCATGTCTCCTCATTGACACCTGGCATAACCCTGAAAGGAAGCCGCATGGGGAGGTTAAGGCATGTCAATGTCCTCCAGTTCTCTTCTCTGTGTGTTCTCTTCGCTGTTATGTGAGTTCTCGTGGCAGCAGGATCAAAGTCATCCATTATCGTGCCAGTGGATTGCGCAATGGAAGCAAGAGGTACCTATTTGATTTACCCTCCACTGGCACCGTGCGGCTGAGCAGCGGCTCACAGATAATGACCATCGTCATTTTACCCTGTGAGGAACCCCCTTGATTTTTGCACGTGTTCTGTCAAGCCGAGCACCATGCCCCCAAATGAGAAAACAGTATTTGATGAGTACACATCACCTTGCAAAATAGAAACATAAAGCAATTGTGTATTCAAGCAGTCGGTCAGAATTTTCCAGAACGTACAGTTGCAACTGGGCGGGAATTAAGAATGCTTCACATGACAGGGAATTGCTTAAAAGAGAATTTCCCCATCGTTTCTTTTTTCAAAGGTCAGCAGCTCTTTGAAATCGTTCAATCGGTTCGCATTGTTGGAAAAGCCCCGACGGGCAGAACTGGCAAAGCAAAAAAGGGCCCTCAGAAACTGAGAGGCAGGAGCTGGCAGTAGTTACTCTGCGGCCAGCAGAAGAGATAGCCAGAGGCTTGCGGAAAGGTGGGGTCGCTGGAGGCCCCCCCATACTGAGGAAGTTGCAGGCAGAGGGCAGCACTATACAATGAGGCTCAGCTCAGAGCTGACAGGAGAGCGGCACTGACACAAGAGACGGTCAACTCTCTCACCTGGGCGAGCAGACAGTGTTTAAACAATCATTAACAGGGAGCGTCAGCAAATATATAGTGGCAAAGGCCACAAAGCCTGCCATGCCCTTAACAATGTACCAGCAATGAGAAGTCAAAGAGACAACTGCTCTGCTCAGCTGGTACATTCAGGAACCTGACCAAGATTGGCATCGCTTTGTGAAACTAAATAGCCTTAAAATGAGGATGAACTATGCAAAGGATGGCATAATAATGAAGGGAACACGAAATAAAACTACATTCAGCCTCCTGGCTTTAGAGGAAAGCATGGTGTGTGTGTGCGCGCGCGCGCGTGCGTGCGCACAGACCAGAGTGCTCAAAGGCCTAATTGATAATGGGCCTGCAGGCTCTTGGAGGGGTATAGGGTATTGAGTGATCAGTCACGCCCCCATTCGTGACTCGCTTTTTAAAACTGTCCTTCAACCCCAGAAGTTGTTATTTCTTTTCAGTGATACATTTAATGGGTATTCATGGGTATTCTGATGATGCTGACAGTCATCAAGCGGCCAGAATAGTGGACTATAGTATTTAGAACATCGGCTGCTTGTATACTTACTTTGTAGAAACACAAATCTTACATTTTACAGATGCCTCATAAAAAAAGTAAACATTGATCGACAAAACCTTTTTTTTTCACTCGGCCTGAATAGTTTGTGAGACAAATCAAGGAAGCCTACGGGACTACATGTTCCTTAATAAATATATTGCTCACTGAATCCATTACAATAGTACAACAGGAGACAATGCCAGCAGAATATTCCAATCTAAGCCATTGGAGGTGCATGCAATAAAATGGGAGCACTCTCTAAAAAGTGCTGACGTCTTCTGACGCTCGGCAGCTGATGCATAACGGCCATGTGGGTGCAGACCGCCCCATTAAATAGAGCCTGTCACTCCTTCGGCCATGCACAGCGCCTCATTTCAGGAGTACTGTCCATGACAGCATGATTTCCTACTCTCTGCATTGAGAGAAACCCGGCAGAACCTCATGTGAGGTGCACTCCCACGTGGCGGCCTACAAGGCTGCAGTCCCTCCAGTCAGTGCCTGGCAGCACGGAGTCATCCAAGTCCTTATAAAGCAAGAAAGACGTCTATTCGTCTGATCTTCTCATGTCTTTCTATGTGCCTGTTTCCTGTATTTGTACAGGCGGAGGAGCAGAGCTGAGAAACCTGTGGCAAGACGTGTAAGGAAAAATAATGTGTGTGTGTGTGTGTGTGTGTGTGCGCGCATGCTGCAGTGCTGTTTGCAGGTGTTATTTGGATGGGTGTGTGTGAGTGAATGTATCTGTGTGTGTGTGTGCGCGCATGCTGCAGTGCTGTTTGAAGATGTTATTTGGATGGGTGTGTGTGAGTGAATGTATCTGTGTGTGTGTGTGGGGGGGGGGGGCAGGGTGTATGCTACCTGGCTGTGTATGCAGGTAGTATGCGATTGAGGGGTTGCTCCTAATCCCCCCCCAAGTCTCATATTGCGAAATGACTCACACATAGCTTCCCTTTTGCACTGCCTCGCTTCTCTTTAAGAAGTCCTTAATGCAGTGTTCATGCATTTCTATGGCGCCCCTCATAGTAGTATCTGTGGCTCGCATCGTTCTTCATTGACAGCACACATCGCAAACCAAACGCTGCTGTCAGGTGTGGAAGGGAGACCGCTGGGCGATAGAAGAGACGGAATCAGAATTAATATGAACACTATGGGCCTCATTATAAGTTTGCTTGTCCTGTAACAACGGTACCGGTAAGCTTGCCGGTACCGTTGTTACCGACCCAGCAAACTACGAGGTCTGCTCGCGGGTGCCTTTTCGGCCGCCAGGTCTGACCTGGCGGGCGGAACGACACCCGCGAGCAGACCATGCCGGATGCACCGCCACCATTCACGAATGGTGCCGGTGCATATGCGACCTCACCATTCCCATTGAGCCCTGGTCTGCCAGGGTTGTAATGGCCCTGTATTTCCCCAATGCCAGGCGCAGGAAAAAATCACACGTTCGGAAGCAGCCTGCCGGTTTTACTGGCAAGGCTACCGTCGAACTTGCAATGAGGCCCTATAACTTAAATTAACAATGCAATTAGGCAGCCGTGTGGATGTGTGGAAATGGACATACGTGTTTCTACACATGACCCGGGAGGTCATGTCTGTGGTGGCTTTAGACACCTTTCCCCAACTCCTCTGTTGTTTATTTCAATTATTGAATTACATGTTTATTTATAAAGCATATCTCAATCTAAGCCATTAGAACACAATTTCCCCTTACTTGCTGTATCATTTTAATTTAGCATTTTAACGTCACAATTGGTCTCCCCAATGAGGACATATCATACACTCAAAAAGTGACTATTTGCATCAAGGCAGGCATGCAAAATGGGAGGGGAAACCTGCTCCCCTCTCTATTCAGGGGGAGTATTATTTACCATACATGTTGACAGTTGCTCTGCAAGGCAAGATGTTTTAAAATATTATATTTGCACAGAACACAGTAGCACCTTTTCACAGTTTGTGCAACGTGTAAAAAGAACTGTGGGTGACAGCTTCTGTTACAATAATGTGCACAGTACGGGCATTTCAAGCAAAAGGCAATAGCCGCGTTTTAAGTACAAAACTGGCATATATTGGCACAGCCAGCGTGTACATGTATTCTTACAGTAGCAATCGTGGGCAGAGGCAACACGAGTGTTATATCGCAGTGGCAATGATGCCATATATTGAGGTCACAGGCATCCTGAAAATCCATTGCAAAATGCTCCTGTGCACTTTCAGTGACCTGTCATCTGTTTGAGTGTTTTAATGCCTACAGAACCGATAGCAAATTGTATGTCTTGCTACCCAACGTGCACTGTAAAATGAACCATTTCTTTCCACTATTTAAAAAAGAAAACAAAAAAAACCTGTTCTTAAGGGAAGAACCCCCACAACCTTGTTTGGTTGTGCCTCACTATGCTCTGTGTTTCTTACTCATTACTGTGGCATGTTTCCACCATCTCCATTGAACACGTTCACCTACCGCCACTGCTCACACATTGCACGTCATCAAGTTCACCTACCGCCACTGCTCACACATTGCACGTCATCACGTTCACCAACCGCCGCGGCTCACACATTGCACGTCATCCTGTTGTCAGGGCTAAAGTCGAGGGTACACGTGGGGGGCGTCACATCCCATTGCGTTTGTTGATGAGTCCCTCCACTTTTATTTTTAGGACTTGACCCCTGCCTGTTATGAATGCATTCACGTGGCCTTGCAATATGCTTTGACGTGCAAAGTCATAGATGTACAGTGTTTGCTGTATTAAGCCTGTAGGTGTTTTACGAATCACAAATGTATTGCACAGGGCACATGCATTGGGACGTACCATAATGCAATTGAACTACTCAATGAAATAGCTGTCTAAATGAACATTGTCGACACTGCCTTGTATTGCTGTGCTGCTATGACACACTTGTAAATGCACATTTCACTCTGCTTTGAAACACTGGCCAATAAAGTACACAACAGCGTGCAGAGAAAAATAATGTGTTCCATGTCAATGATGGTCTTTTCACGAACAATGATAAGAAACAGAGTGGAAACGTATGGAGTAGTTGCCATCACAGTCTACACACGGAGGGCCTGATTCATGGAATATTTTGCACGGTGCAAAGTACTTTTCACTGGTGCAATGTGACTATGCACTGCCAACAAACACCCTGATTCACGGAACAGTGCAAAGTGTCTTTTTGCCGTGCAAAGTCATTTTGCACAGCAAAAATACACTTTGCACTGTTCCAACCCTGAAACATGGAAGAGTGCAAATTGTCTTTTTTCTGTGCAAAGTGACTTTGCACGGCAAAAAGACACTTTGCAAGGTTGCATGAATCAGGGTGTTTGTTGGCAGTGCAGTCACTTTGCACCATTTGCACCAGTGAAAAGTACTTTGCACCGTGCAAAATATTCCATGAATCAGGCCCTGAAAGCGGTTTGGCATATCCAAGCTGTAGCAACATTCAAATGTTCCTCAATAAAACGCCACTAAGTAACTGTAAAATAACGACAGGCAAGAATCCCCGCCCACACAAAGATGGCGGTGAAAATTATGAATAACGAGGAAGAGGAAAGGTAAAAATAGCTCAACAAAGAAATGTAAACCTTTCTACGCTTTCAGTTCTTAAGGGTATTTAGTACTGTGAATAAACAGGCGCATAGATTAAATAGATTAAATAGATATTTAGCTGACACATTTTGAAATATTTTTCGCGAGACTATAAACAGCTGTCAACACAAAGCACCAATACAGATGTATTTTGGACATTGAAGAATGGCACGGTTCAGATCATTAGCAATAGCAATCTAGTGCTGTGGAGTGTGTTAGTCAAGCATGCATAGATAGCAGGGCAGTTGGCTAGAGCCTGGTGCATTGCCAAATCTCTTTTTAATTCATCCTTTGCTCTTTTGGCGAGGTTCCCCCATACACTTATTGGGCCTAAATGTCCCCATCTATTCCTAATCCTGTTCCCCTTTCCTAGCGTGTTTTTTTTTCTATTGATACTATTTTAATGATATCATATTTCGGTTCTGTGAACATTTGAAACTTTTCCAGTGAATGTACAGACACACCACTTTTGGAACCGGTATATACACATCAGCCAACCAATGACACAGGTGGCAACGGCTGTCACTAGAGTAACCTCTTCTGTCGCCCTCACCCTGGTACTGCCATAGTTCTTACCCTCTCAAGAGGTGGATGGAGCATTCACTGCACAGGTGGTTGCTGCCATTCCGTCTTCTATTCCATGATTGCCCCTTTTCAAAGCATTAGAATAACATTCGAAAATGAAATAGAACTCATTGTACAAATCTAATTACAAAACAGGTGATTCAAAACCCCATACACAATCATAGGCTCTGTTTTCCTTTGACGCACCAATCAATGCTTTCTAGCCATGTGATGTTAATGTTATTTGTAAAATACAGCATTACCAAAGCAATTAGTGAGTTAGCACTGGCATTGTAGCTGAACCGCTTCAGAAACCAGTTAATTACAGAAAAGAAAAGGATGATCCTCAGATGATACCTAAAGACCCTCATTTCAGAAAGTAGATGACGTACAAAAGGGTCCATTCCAGGTTTTGCAAACTAGTAATGACATTGACGTTTCACCTGTGCATGCATTTTCATAATTTCAGTAACTGTTGATCTGCCTTCCTGGGGATTGTTTCACTGCAGCTGGGATTGTAGTAGTGTAATGTAAATAGCACAAAGGAGGACAGCCCCTGCTCAGGGTATTCTCTCCCTACCTTGCAATACTTGAACTCAGATATCAAGGACAGCATACATGAGCCTAGTGCATGAACTATGCACACTTAATATACCTGGAACAGTCTCCTATGCATCCTCATACTGTTTGCAAAGGCATTGAGATTGTACATCCTTCCTAATCCACTTGAAACATTATCTTTGTAGGGAATTTTTGTATTCTTCTGCGAGTCCAAAATCCTCTGTGAGTTTACGGGAGATGCAGTTTAGATGTAAGTGGGTGCCATGAGAGAGTTCTTTCCAAATTACTTGCCTATACATACACCTAATACCTCAGTTAAATGTCTGTTTTAAATTAATTATTTTAATAATCTTTGACTACATTTCTGGCTGATGATTTTCAGATTGTTTACGTGTCAAAGCATAAAGGATCTGTTCTGACATGCATCCTGAAAGTGTAATTACTATCTTCAATGTTCACAAATTAAGCAATTTGTGTTCTGATTCAGTTTGTGATGACGGGACAATGTTGTTTCTCTGTCGTAAAAGCGTGTATGCTTTTCTGCAATGAAACAATAAAATGCAGCTACATTTTGACATGGATTCAAGGCTGCCTTTAGAGGGCGTTGCATATTGAAAAAGTTCTTCCTAAATGTAAAATCGCTCCATATTATCCAAGAAAAAACCTGCAAGATGCATACTAAACCTCAAACCTTATGACTATATCATTCCAGCTCTAAAACCAAACAACTGGTTACTCATCACAACTTAAATAGAATGTAAAATCCTAAACATTCTAACCCCTCGTGTCCCCAATCATTACTTCAGCTTGCCATCCCACGCAGATATACATTGTCATTAATGAAACTAAATTAACACCTCTGAAATGTTGGTGCGTTAAACATGGAGGCAAATAATTCTGTCTGCATGTGACTGGGTGAATCAGTTCTGTCAGGTATTCAGGTTTGAAAGGCAAGTGTAGTGGTTTCCCTTTAAAAGAGCTCAGGAGTGTGACAGAGCTGCTGCAGACGAGGTACACCTCATACATTGCTGAGTAGTAGATTGTTACCAGGGCAGCCAACCAAAAGACGTGGGCCTCCACCGAAATCACCACTTAGGCCTGGACCGTTCACTCCTGGACTCTGCCTAACAGAACCCACAGCGTTCACATGATCACCTCTTTGGAGACCCTGGGATGCTACCAACATCCCAGGGGTATGTTTGTAGGCTGGCAAAAAAGTTCTGGGGCTGCGTAATCTGCTCATTGCACAACTGCTGGAATGAGGGATGAGAATGTGCAAGTGAATTATAATTAGCAGTCATCCAATGTGGCAGCTCTCTTGCTAACATTCTCCGGGGCGTGCCACGCCCAAGTCCGCTGCTCACAGTCTGGACATTGGAGGACTGGTAACAATTCTAAAATGCTCCTCTGACTTTGTCCTAGGGCAGCTTAAACACAGGTCAAACCAATGTGAGGCTTTATGTGATGATGTCTAAAGTTATTTATGTCCCCAACTACTCCTCAGCTAAAAACATTTTGGATTCCGTTAGGGGCATTCAAGCAGGCCTCAAAATTTGCACTCAATGCTAGCCTTTGGCTAGTAGCAATTGACCCTTGGCGAGCGCCAAATGGTGTTCTATGTGTATGTGGATAACTGTGGGAGAAAGTACATTTTTATGCCTGGCTCACAGTTTTGTTTTTTTTAATTAGAAATTGTACACCCTGACTCAAGTATAGGGGTAACTCACTGAACATGTCCTCTTACCAAAGTCCTGCATTAAGGATCAGATGAGCGTAGATGAGGTTTCCTTAAAGCAGATGGTTAACTTTTAAGCCTGGAATCTAGGACCCCTGTATACATAACTAACATGATCCAAACCTTCTTCCATTCCACCCCGGGGGAGGATTCACTGGGCAGTTAAACTTATCCTCACAGTTTGCAAGTCCTGAAAGGGATAGTGTGGGGAATCCAACTTCAGCAAATCTCAATACAGAATTAGTAGTAATGAAATCATTTATTTCATGAATGGCATAAGTTTAAAGCGGACATACTCCCAAGAGAGGGGTACAAACGTGTATAGCAAAGGTAAGTACACAATACATGTTAACCATTTACGTGTAAGACAAGGACAAAGAGAAATAGTAGTATTTACCAACAGCGAGAATAGAGCACATAGTAGACTTGGATAAAAGACACAGTGTAAAACAACACACTTTGAGATGTTTAAGGGTCTGCAAAGACTATAGCCTGGAGGTATGCTCAGGGAGTTGGCAGTGGTTATGGTTTATTCTAAGCCTTCCAGCCATCCCTGTATAGAGAATACAGAGAATCCCAGCCATCACCTTTTTTTTTACTGTAGGTGCCTAATACTATAACAACAGTGAGTGCAGAGCAGTGCATGATTTTCATTCATTAATTTGTGCATGATTTTCATTCATTATTTGTGCATGTATTTTGCATGTGACTGCATGTTAGTCATTGTGCATGTGTTCTGCATGTAATGTATAGCAGAGCCCTCAACTGTAGACAGTTGCACTAACAATTGAAAAACTAGTCCTACGAAAAATTCGGTCACGCTGTCACATAGTCACTGACATGAGCAATATGCGCTGCATGACTTGCATACTTTTTTAAACTAGCCCTCTCTGCTAGTAATTGAATAGCCACTGAATTCCAATGACTATTGGCATGCCATGCAATGATCCTTTTATTTACATGTTGACACAGACTGCAGTCCCCACACTCTGGAGCACTCTGCCTCGGCACATCCAAGACGAACCTGCTTACGCGCTCTTCCGTAAGAAAGCAAAAGCCATACTCTTCAACAAATACATGGAATGAACTGCCTTAACGACTATGTACCCGATTCCCACATTTTTGTAAGCACCTTTTACTATGATACCTGTAACTCAATGTTCTCATACCCATGTACTTAGTGCTGTGACACCTCTGGGTCTGGGCACTACCAACAAATACAATAAATAAATAAATGCATTCATCCACCACAGAGCTTCGTAGTCACAACAACGGCAGTCGGTTTTGCACAAATAACAAATAACATATGATAACATTAGGAGAAAATGGGTGTGAGTTATAACTGGCAGAGGAAGTAGCCAGATCCCACCTGAGTGGGTTGAGGGGGCACCCCAGTTAGATTGTGGGTAGGACAGCATTCTTGATTTGGGGCCAGAGGAGAAAAATAAAACGTCCTCTCTTATCAAGCAACAGCACACGTGAAATGGTTTAAACCAAAGTCAGAGATGTTAAACAGCAAATCATCACAGAAGCATGCACACGAGGATAGCGATGAGCCCGGAATGCTGCACACAAATTGCACCCCGTGGCTTCCGTACTTACTTCATGGGCTTGAACAATGCTTGTCCATAATTTTGGAATGTCATGATGAGCTTCAGCTGAGTGCCGCCTGATTTCATGGCTGCGGGGGACAGACACACAAAAGCAATCAATGTAATGCGCATTTCCCCCCCAGGAAGGGTTTTGGATTACAAGGTTTTATTTAGAAGCAGTAATCTTCCACTGAAGTGCTGCAAAGTCAGATATCGCCTCTCCGTTGCCCGCCGGTGGGCTGTGATGTTCTGAAAAGCACAACGCTTCACTGCGGGAGCCTTGTGTTTTCCAGGAACATCACCTTGTGGATTAGGTAACATATCATGCACGTGGGAGACATTTCTTGAGGTTCAGCAGGAACATGTCTTTTCTTGCATTTACATGCATGTCACCCCCTCCCCCCCCCGCCTACAGCGATAGTCTATATACAAACCGTGTTTTTACAGAAAGCTCTACTGCTGCAGAGTAGGGTGCATTTAAACGGTAGCATTGTCCACTCATAAAGGCACATTTTAAAGCTATGCTCACATTCCCATGAGAACATACATTCATCATAATTCATTATAATTCTGCAATTACAGAACAATTGGCACGGGAACCCTTGAAACTGAACAGATAGTATTTCCTCTGTAATTTGTTATCTTGTCACTGTGACTTTCAGGTGTGGCAACAAATGTCATTGTCAGTTACATTGCCTGTTGTCTAGTGTAGCAGATTTCATTGTGACCCTCCCTTTGCTTATATTCATACAGGATGGCAGCCTTAGCTGCACAATGGGAGGCTTCCAGTCATCCATCCATTCTTGATGTTTTGTAACAGTTGATGGAGTGTGGCAAAGATTCATTTCAAAATGGCTTCTCACAACAATTTGACGGCCCACTTTGGAGGTTAGTTTGCGTATAATGTTTCACTATTCTCCACTCTGTCACTGATTATTCCTTGCAATGTTTCAATTCAAACATTATGCATGATGCCACTCTTTTAATCCAAATGTGTCCAACCTTATGATATGGCAACTTACATGATGGGTATTATCCACTTTTGACGAATAACATGTTCAATGATTTCTATTGCCACATTTTGTAGCACGTTTTTTGCTGCAACAATATAGATGGCAAGTTTGGGTGACGTATGCAGAAGGAGGGGAGCAAAGGTGGATGCATGGGTATTCCCTTTCTTTTTGCAGTAACAAATGGTGCGATAATCAGCAAACATACATTTGGTGACGTGTAATTCATCAAAACAATAGTCAGATCCTTCATAGATCCAAATTATGCATTCCAAATTCGGTGAGGTTCCTCGATAGTTTTAATTGTTTAAAGACAAAATCCCAAATTGCAGCTTGGTTTTAATGTTGAGGAATGTCCTCATGCCTCCAGACTTTAGGCACAACTTGTGAATGTTGCAGACGTTTTAAAAATCAGACCTCTGACTCTTCAACTATTCACGTTTTAAGAACTCTGAATATATCTATATTGTGAGCGTGCATAATGGAGCTGAAAACAACACAGAGGAATGACAAATGCATGTTCAAACCCTTCTGGCCAGCAGCAAAGACAAGTTGGCTATGAGCAACATGTGGAATGAAAGGGGTAATAAAACATGTGGGATACCCTCCTCCACACACGAGACACACAAACATAGATAAACACACACGTGCACACACACACACACACGCACGCACACACACACACACAAACACACACGCAACACCCAGTGAAAAAACATTCTCACCATAGAAAGAGTACCATGAAATGCAATGAAAATTAAAATAAAAGTTGTCTAGTGTCATGGGCAGCCTCCAATATCGAGGGGTTTACTGGACTGAGTGCCAGGGGCATCCTTACATGTGTGCTGCTGTAATATCACCCATGGGAATCTCCAGTCCAGACCACTTAATACGCTATTCAAGGCAAATTATGTTTTTCCTACTACATGTGAGTTTTTGCTCTTTTATTTCAGTACGTGTGTTGTGTATGTTCAACCAGGAAGTCAGCAGCACACATCTTTGTCTGTTGTCTCCACAGCCCTTTGTTCTGGGTGAAAACTGTAATGCTATGGGTGACACCTATTTATCAAAAATCACTCCAACTTATCATGCTTGAGTTCAAGGAAGAGGAATTAATCTTCGTGCAAGTGGGTTGTGATCCGAAATAATCTGGGCACTGAAATTTGACGTGATTGATTGCAGTGCCGAAGAACAACAATGGAAGGTTTCCAAAAGTTGATTTCCCCTCATTTGGGACAACTGGAAGACCTGCAGATGTTGCAGTAGGAGACCTCTTCCCAACAAAAAGAAAATGTGGGCTTCTGGTCCTCCTATCTTGAATCATGTTCTTGGAATGATGGCTTATTCAAGGTAGTCAGCATTTGCACTACAATACAGATTTTCAAAACTATCGTAATCGAAAGTCATGATTTTATTAAAGACACAGAGGCGAAGGATTATGCCCAACTCTACCCTAGCAGCAATTATAAATCATCACATTAAGTACAAACAATAAAATAAATACAATTCCCTCGAACATTAAGTGATTTTGAAGTTTGTTCTTAATTGCTCCTTGTTTTCATGTGACTTTCTGTATAACATCACATTCCTTGATCCTATACAACTTCCCTTGATTTTGTTCCATCTTCCTCTTTCTTTAGTTATTCCACCAAACTCTTAACTTTTGTCCCAACTGCTTACCGCCTCAATCTGAACTGATATCTTCTCCTATCCTTCGTGACCCTGAATCCTTAGAATCGGACCCAGCCAAAACGTAAGTAAACCTATTGAGAACAGACATTGACTGGGTGGGCAATCGCATGAAATGATCCATCAGTCATATAATTAATACTTCCACTTACAGTATCCATTCACTCCATCTTCATGATTGTTAGGATGCGATCATCCTTCGCCTCTGTGTCTTTATTATAATAATTACTTTTTGCAGTGACCCAGGCCAAGGTAAGGAGTCTCCCGACCCCCTCCACCCCAAACCCTGCAATGTAATATTGCATAGGTGCCTAAAAGCACCATAGCGCACTCGGCGCGTGGTCCCTCTCCCCAGCCCACCCGCCTCCTGGTTCCCCTGTACCCGCCTCCCAACACGCCCACTCCAACCGGATTGGTCCCCATACACCACTTCAAGGACATCCAAGGGCAGCCCTCTGCCTGGCAGCCCTGCGGCGAAGGACCCCGAGGCTAAGGACGGCCCCAAGATGTGTCTGCAGGTGTCCGCAGGGGTCGCCAAGGAAGCCAGCAGCCAACAGACACCAACAAAAACAGTGAGTGTGGTATGGGTGGGGAATAGAGCAATCACTCTACCCCAGAAAACCCCTGCCACTCTATTTTACCTACCAAGAACATAGACTGCCATAATACTTACATGTCCACTCTTTATAGAATTGTGATTGTTAACACATCCACTCTTTATAGAGCTTTAAATGTTAGCATGTCCACTCTTAGATGGAATTTCTCAAGTTTAGTCTGCGCCAAATCTAGACAGAAATGTGATTGTTAACATGTGCCCGACTTGCATGGAATTCTCAAGCTTAGCCCGCGTCGCATCTAGATAGAAATACGATGGTTAGCATATGCCACACTTAGATGGAATTTCTCAAGTTTAGTCGGCGGCAAATCTAGACAGAAATATGACTGTTAGCATATGCCACAGTTATATGGAATTTCAGATATGTGACTGTTAGATTTCAGATATGTGACTGTTAGCATATGCCACAGTTAGATGGAATTTCAGAAATGTGACTGTTAGCATATGCCACACTTAGATAGAATTTCAGAAATGTGACTGTTAGCATATGCCACACTTAGATGGGATTTCAGAAATGTGACTGTTAGCATATGCCACACCTAGATGGAATTTCTCAAGTTTAGTCTGCGCAAAATCTAGACAGAAATGTGACTGTTAGCATATGCCACACTTAGATGGAATTTCAGAAATGTGACTGTTAGCATATGCCACACCTAGATGGAACTTCTCAAGTTTAGTCTGCGCCAAATCTAGACAGAAATATGACTGTTAGCATATGCCACAGTTAGATGGAATTTCTCAAGTTTAGTATGCGCCAAATCTAGACAGAAATGTGATTGTTAGCATATGCCACACTTAGATGGGATTTCAGAAATGTGACTGTTAGCATATGCCACACCTAGATGGAATTTCTCAAGTTTAGTCTGCGCCAAATCTAGACAGAAATGTGATTGTTAACATGTGCCCGACTTGCATGGAATTCTCAAGCTTAGCCCGTGTCGCATCTAGATAGAAATACGATGGTTAGCATATGCCACACTTAGATGGAATTTCTCAAGTTTAGTCGGCGGCAAATCTAGACAGAAATATGACTGTTAGCATATGCCACAGTTAGATGGAATTTCAGATATGTGACTGTTAGCATATGCCACAGTTAGATGGAATTTCAGATATTTGACTGTTAGCATATGCCACAGTTAGATGGAATTTCAGAAATGTGACTGTTAGCATATGCCACACTTAGATAGAATTTCAGAAATGTGACTGTTAGCATATGCCACACTTAGATGGGATTTCAGAAATGTGACTGTTAGCATATGCCACACCTAGATGTAATTTCTCAAGTTTAGTCTGCGCCAAATCTAGACAGAAATATGACTGTTAGCATATGCCACAGTTAGATGGAATTTCAGATATGTGACTGTTAGCATATGCCACAGTTAGATGGAATTTCAGAAATGTGACTGTTAGCATATGCCACACTTAGATAGAATTTCAGAAATGTGACTGTTAGCATATGCCACACTTAGATGGGATTTCAGAAATGTGACTGTTAGCATATGCCACACCTAGATGGAATTTCTCAAGTTTAGTCTGCGCCAAATCTAGACAGAAATGTGACTGTTAGCATATGCCACACTTAGATGGAATTTCAGAAATGTGACTGTTAGCATATGCCACACCTAGATGGAACTTCTCAAGTTTAGTCTGCGCCAAATCTAGACAGAAATGTGACTGTTAGCATATGCCACACTTAGATGGAATTTCAGAAATGTGACTGTTAGCATATGCCACACCTAGATGGAATTCTCAAGCTTAGTTTGCGCCAAATCTAGGCAGTAACATGATTGTTGGCATGTGCCACACTTAGACGGAATTCTCAAACTTAGCCCGCGTTGCATCTAAATAGAAATATGATTGTTAGCAAATACCACACCTAGATAGAATTTCAGAAATGTGACTATTAGCATATGTGACTCTTAGCATGCACCACACTTAGAACTATGAACCTAGCTTGCGCGGCATCTAGATAGAAATGTGACTGTTAGCATGTACCGGACCTAGATGGAATCCCACAATTGCAAGGACAGCAATGCCAACTAACCAACCAACTAACAATTCCATCCCTCTGCATACACCTCTCAAACTATAACCAAACACAACCACAAGCCTTAAACGCAGCAATCCGCACAAACTTCACAACAATGCAACAACAAAACAAACCACACATAGACTTGCACAACAGCACACGACGACTACGGACCATAAAACACCCCAAGCCCAGCCGACGGACCCACCGGGCTGAGGCTGCCAACAGCACATCACTTGCACTTTTCCAGCTTATTCCTACTAACCCACCCCCCCTCCTCCCCTTTTCAGAGCCGCCAGAGCGCCAGGGGACCACTTCGGTGGTGATAGTGCGCGGTACAAATGACCTTTAACATTAACATTAACATTACGATAGTATTGAAATTCTTTATTCTACGTCAAGACCCGGAGGTACAGATTATGCTTGTTTAAAGCTTGCTCACCACCAAGGTAGACACCTGGTCGATCGGTCGGATAAAAAAGCATTTAAAAATTGACTCATTCAACAAGTCAGCCGCTTTCAAAATGTCTTCCAATCATACTACCATCCTGAATGCATTGGATTCCATGACACCTCCTTTTGAATGTGCTCCATAATGTACAACATCAATGCCTGCTTGTCACATGCACCATTTTACCCGTCTTGCCAAGGTAGATGGAGAAACTGCTGAAAATGGCCTCCTCACACCAATTAATAACTGAGATTCCCCTGCAGTTCTGAGCTCTGCTGACATGACTTCATAGGCTTTCAGACATCTAACCAGGCAAAGCTTAAGATTAAGCTGATTTGGTAAGGCTGCATATTCTACTATCCTAAGCCCAGTCTTTGTCCTTTTTGTTATATAACATGTGACGCCTGTTGGTGAAAAAATTCTCCTGTCCACCCCTAATGCTCTGACATCAGAAGACCTTTTGCATGATATGAGACAAAGCAGGATAGTACTGCTGGAAGAATAGCTCAGGGGAAACATGCTCGTCTTCGAAGCAAGGCAACGCAGAACACCACAGGTTTGATTCCCCGGGTCTGGCACATTATAAATAACCAATTACAACTTTGCCCACAAAGCTTTCCTGGACACGTTTTCATTGTCAAGCCATGCTTCGAATAACTTCAATACCTCACTAACTTCCCATAGACATAAGTATTTTGGAGCTGGAGGTTTTATATAAACCTGCAAACTAACACATGTTCCCCTATAGGGTTACCTTCCACTTCAAGTGGCCCCTGCCTCTGCCAACCCTATCGAAAAGAGTTCTCTCAAATACTCTCTTCAATGACGCCTGTACCTTGTCTAGTGTGACGTAAGTATTAGCAAATATAGCCATATCTCTGATAAATGTCTCTCCAAATAGTTTCCCCTTAGCCGCTGCTGCTGCTTCTGATGGGGCCAATTCACCCAGTTTGGGGTGAATCTTTATTAATATAAATCGTCTTCTTTCAGTCGTCATGGCACTATTGGCATTTCCTAGTGGACAAATCTCCATTTGTTCCTAAGCAGCCAATATATCAGGTTCCACTGCTTGCTTCTTCCTGTTTGGCCTCCTCAGCGAGCTGCCATATTTTCATTATTGGCCCTACCACGTCTAGCGGTTTGTCTTGGCACGCTCTGCAAGATCGATCAATGCCCCTCTTAACATCCTCCGAAATGCATAGGCATATATGACCAGATAACTTTTCAGTCAGCTAGGATCATTAACGATATAAGGAGCAAATACTATGAAGTGAAAATCTGTTTACAACAAAAAATAAACAAAAGAATAAACTAATTGTGACGTACCAATTAATTTAGAACTTCTTTGATAAACCAATTTTATACCTACAAGCACCTTTAACAAAAAGTTTTCTCTAATAACTCAGTTCTCTGAGTAACCACGTGAGCACCAACTTTAGCTGGATAGCACATCCAGCTTCTTTTCTTCTCAGCCTCTTAACATCCTTGCCACATCTCTTCACGAAGGTGAGCATATGTTCATCTACCTCCAGGGTATCTGCCACCCCATATGGTACCATGGGCCTGGGGCATTCTGCTTTCATCTTATTTCTGACCACTTTCTTTAGGGAGGGCCCTCAGTCCCTTCCTCAGGTAGGCTGTTATCTTATTTGGTGGTTCCCTTTCAAAGGACCTGGTATGTATTAAAGAATCCGGGTCAGGCTCTTTCCCCGGTTCCTCGTCGCCTGCTGGACTTTCTCTCTTTTCTTTTGCTTTTCAGCACTGGTGGACGATGATTCATCTGACTTGCGTGAGCTTCTCTCAGATGATTCTTCACTGCTCTGCCAGACCACGTCTGCAGATTCGTCCTAACTTTCGTGTCCATATTTGCCCCATTATCTCACCCTTCTCGAGCAACTGTGTTTCTTGTGTGGCATACCCAGGGGGTCAGAGGGGGTGCTGTGAGCCCTGCAGGTTTTCTTTCTTCACCCTTTCTCTCTGTGAGCCTTTCTCTTCCCAACTCCTGCATTCCCTGAGAGAAGGCTTAGAATGTGTCCATAATGCCAATACCTTTGTTGTATGGGCCCATGCCAGCACTCAGGGCCCTTTGTACCATGCGACTCATTCTACTACCACTAGTGTGTGGCACATCTGAGTCTTCACTGGAGATGTTATCTCTCCTGCTCATGGTGATTTCTGCTTTACTGGATCAAAGAGCGGTATACAGCAGTTCAATTAGGTTGATAGTACTCTAATTCACAGCTACACGGGTCTCTGACGGTAAGGTCTTTACAGTTTTCGTTGGGACTGCGCCCGTATGACAAGAAGCAACTCCTGGGCTTGTGACCTTCTGGAGTTGTATTCAGTTTTTCCTGGAACTGAGCCTGTATTGTTTTAACTTGGGTCTGAATCCGTTGTAATATTGTGTAGCTGTTGATATCAGCTACCACACTCAGGCGCGGTATGCCTCTTGACCAGCAGATGGTGCCTATGAAGGCCTTCGCTCGAAGTTCTGTAATTCTAATTGTACATCTCCTCCGAAAGGATCTCCTCGGTCCCTGTGTGTGCGCTACTATCTCAATGTCAGATCCTCATGGAAGTATGCAGCAGTGCCGGAACCCCGACTGTCCCGTCACACTTTGCTGCAACTTCTGTGAAGTTACTGCCTCCTGTCGCCGTTGCATTCTACCCGAACGGCAGAGCCTACCGAACCCTGTCACGTTCTACTGACGTGCCGATAAGCTCTGGCATGATGCACGCCTTCGCTTCCACCGCTCTGCAGCCAAACACATCCACACACTCCAGCAACCAATATCCCAGTTGCGCACCTTTCACACAAAGTATAATCACATGCTTAATAAAATTGCACTTATCTGCTGCTCGAGCAACAAAGAGGAAGATGGAAGGAAGTCAAGGGAAGTCGTATAGGATCAAGGACTGTGACTGGATAGAGAAAGTCACATGAAAACAAGCGCCAACAAACTACAAAATCACTTATGTTTGAGGGAATTGTAGTTCTTTTGTTGCTGGTACTTAACGTTGTGATGTATTTACAGTTGCTACTCGAGAAGTAAAGTGTTGAACATAATCTGAGCCTCCGGGAATATATCAAACGCCACAGGAGTAATAGATGGGTTTGTTGGCTTTGAATTGTATTTCATATTTCACACCACAGGCCACTAGGTGTATGTAAAAGGACATTTTATTTCTGCATTACCTGGGGAGAAACCAACATGGCAGGGGATAGCCGGTACCTTGGTGGAAGGGTAATGGGGCTTACTACTTCCCCCAACCAGGAGGTATATATTTACACTTGTATGGAGTAAACATATGCATCCTTCCCTAGTGCACTAAAGAGTTAAACTCCAAGGGGCGGATACAATACCGTAGCATGTTGCTAAGAGAGGGAGAAGAGAGGGAATCCAACTATTTATTTATTTACATTGAAGGTCATATATAATAGATTTCTCACCCTATCACATGGGTCTTACATGTACCCTCGTACGTACACATATTTAGCATGTGTATTGCTATGGGACATCATTGCTTCCATTGCGACTACCTAGTGATGCTGTACCACCTCCTTCCTAATGTGCAGAGTCATATTAGCTTTTTTATGAATGCACGTTTAAGTAACTGTAGTAGGTCTAATTACTTGTAATTATTCAAACTCCATTCTAAATTACATTTCATTGACCCTGGCATAGTATAATATAACCATGCTTTCCCATGGGAGAAAATAACTAATTAAAAGTCAGAAGATAATAGATGGACTATGAATATATAGAGGTGATGTCTCTTTGATGTGCTAGGTTAACTGTCACTTTGTTTCCTGATATTCTCCAGTCGGTCCTTAGTTTATTATTAAATGGGAATGTACCTCAAACGAAAATCAAATAACTTTACTACTGAAAGTTTAAAACGTGATTTATTTCCAAAGTGTGCTGCTATTTTCAATAGAATCTTATCGATGAGATGCATTTTTGTAGATAATACACATAATAATACTAAAAATAATATAATAAAATAATAATAATAATAGACTGATAATAAGAACAACAATACTGATAGGCCTCGGACACATCGCCTCCCATCGGTTATTCTGCTATGCACAGTTCTCAACATCCGAATAGAATAATCACGTGGTGTTCCTGCAGGAGCGCGCTTCCCCAGACCTCCGTCTCTAGGGCAATTCTCCCTGCAGGCACTATGGGAAGCAAGAAAGCTTGGCTCGTTGGAGGTCAGAAGTGGGTCTATATGGACATTCCATGTGCTCCATTGGGCTGAGCGGAGGTATGAGTCAGTGGTGGAAACAGCACTTGGGTTTCCTACGTTATTCCGACTTTCTGTTGCTGTGCAAGTGTGCAAAGCATAGGAAGATTAGGATCCTGAGCAGAGCGGGTGGGCCAGTGATAGGACTAACGCATAAAAACGAAAAATGTAAAAAATAAAAAGTGTTCATTTTAGTGTGGGACTGTGTGAATGTGTGATCTGTGACTGCATGTGTGTAAACGTGTATCTGTACAGATGTGCCCATGCCTGTATGCGGTTCACTATAAATGTATCTTTGTGTGCATATATTTTTGTGTGGTTGGGCCATGTGCATGGGGCGCCACCGCAATGAGTTTTTCAAATGCAATCCGAGAATATATTCGGGAACCAGCTGCAAGACAACATTCTGGCATATTCTGGGCACAGCCAGAATGAACATATTTTACAGTGACAACACTGACATAAGATTTGCAAAGCCATGATGGAAGAACTATGTAGCCTGCTGGCCTGCACCCACTCCCCACACAAACCCCATCAGCAGGCCCCCTCCCACACACAATACCCAAGCCACTGCGCCTACTGTTTAAGGGAACGTTCAGTGCCATGAACTGAAGTGCAAGTTTCAACTTCTCCCTCCACTTTTATTTTCAAACGAAACCATCCCAGATAGTTTTTTTTTTTTTAATAAAAGTATAGGAATGGTAAAATGTAATTACAAAAGTACAGGCGCACTGCTCCCAACTGCTCCAACCCATTCGACCACTGAATATGGAGCATGAAAATAGTTTACAGTGGCATTATATTGGCATATGTATGGCACAGCCAGCAGCATAAAAGTGTGTATTACCAGTGACATGTTGGCATATATAGGACACATCCAAGATAAACATGTGTTCATATAGTTACATGCTGGCATTTATTTGCAACAGTCAGCATGACAGTGTGCGCTGGAATATCACAGCAGGAACATGCTTCTACTGAGGAAATAGTCACATACATGGTAGTTCGACAGGCATCATGAACATGTGAATTACATTGAAGTGCTGGCATATGTTGTGGGAACACGAATACTGGAGTGCATTTTAAGTCAATAGTGTTTCGATATATTGTGGGTACAGCTATATAGAAATTTTTGGGGAAAATGCTCATGTATTCTCCTGGTGTATCGACTCAACTGGATCTTTGTTTATGTGTTTACCCACAGGCACACCTTTAAATAAATTAAATAACTTTTTACTGGGTTTTTTTGGGCAAATAAAATGTGTTGCAAATAAAGTACAATTTCAACCTATTAAAAAATCTCGAGGGGGATATACCTTCTATAGGGAGAATGGTTGGTTCAGCCTAAACTGGTGTGCTTGGTCACCCGTGCACATGCAGAGGAAACATTTATGACTCCAGTGAAATCAAGTGCACCTGCTTCCACTTACAGACAAGTAGAAAAGACTCAATATCACCAAGTAAAGCAGAGGGATAATGCCAAACAAAGTCAATTTTATTTTTAAATACCAGAAAAAAAACGTCTGCAGATGTTCGCTATCGATTTCAGTCCAGAATGAACAGACACGGTGTCAACATTATCTCTCGGAGCAATATACAGAATATTGTATCCCCCAAATGTACAATATACGTACATTAAAAGTCCCGATGGAGTTATTTTTCTGCCATAGGCATTGTGTTTTATTACAGGTGCAAAAATCTGAGGTGACCTTTCATATCCTCATATTGTACATTTTGGGGTTACGTTATAGTTCATACAAATACCAAGACTAAGGGCCTCATTACACGGTAGACGGAGAACCATGGTGCAATTAGCGCCATGGTTCATGCCGGTAAAATACCGGTACCGGTAAACCCTTACCGCCTACCGTGTAATGAGGCCCTAAGAATGTAAAATAATACAATGTTCTGTTTTACACCAAAATAGAAATGTAGTATGAATACGTGGGAAAGATTTATACTTACCAGTATTTCACACAGTTTATAATCATCACTTCATTGAGGTGCAGGTAATTCCTTGGAAGAGCTATGGCCTTCATAGTAAAGTGGTGGCTTAAATACATGGATGGGCCCCAGATGTGTGGATGGGCCTTAATGAAGGGGTGAGCATCATAGCAGGAAAAGGCATTAGGCCAGGATGGGTCATTGTGTGGGGCTAGGGCTAGGAACAGTGCTTGAATGGACCTCGGGCAAATGTGTGACTCAGAGAAGGTGTGGTCTTCGAGGTGGTAGTAGTGGGTCTGTACTAGGCTAGGATGGGTAATATGTGGGGTGCGTTTTCAATAGTCGATGAGACCTTTGAGGGAATGTGCTTCAGGAGATTAGGTGGGATTGTCTTTGGTTGAGGAGTTGGAACAGGCCCAAGAAGAATGATTGATCTGGTTTATTCCGGTGAATGGTGAAACATTGTCTCTCATGTACAATGTGATGATGTCAGAGATATCTGATTATCTTCTAAAGAGATAGTCGTCGTGTCATATTCATGACCCTTTAATAATTCTGAACAGTGAGTATTATTTGGTTTGGTTATACTATAAAGGCATTATCACTGTACAGAAGAGTTTGCAAACAAAAGGTATCTGATATGACATACATGCAGGGCGCATGTGACCAAATGCTGTATGAACATTCTTAACGCTCTATTGAGAGTGGCAGAAATACTATGGGCCTCATTAAGAGTATGGCGGAGCGGTTAAAAAATAGCGGTAACAGAATTACCTCCAATTTTCCTGCTCCACCGTACTACGAGTATGGCCCTGGAGTGGAGCATTTACCTTCAGTATCATGCTCGAGGTAAATCCTCCAATTCTCCACCGAAAAATCACCAAAATTGGCAGAATTACTGTGGCGGAATTAACGCTGCGGTAATTCTACTAAAAAAGCCTCATAGAGTCCTATGGACTCAAAGAAAAATGGGGAATACAACGCCACTGCCACTTGTAATCCGGCAGTTACTCCGCCAGACCAAGTGGCAGTAACGGAAATTTAGTTGGGTGGTATTCCGGCAGATTTACAGCCGGAATACCTCCCAACAAGTAACGAGACCCTATATATTTTGCAAATTATATCACACACGTTGGTAAGAAGAGAAATGATCTAAATGAAAAAATGTGTGTGAGAAAGCAGAACTGACTTTGGATGTTAATGACAGGAAAAAGGCTTAATGCGCTCTATTCTAGCTCCCCATCTCCTCGTTCCCATTATCCTATAATCACAAACGTTAAAAAGACACTTTTAGGAATAGTGAGCAATCCATCTGCTAGGTATAACTGAGCTAAAGATTTAGCTTTACCGGAAGTTCGAGGTTTTGCAATGAAGAGCAAGTACGTCGTTGAATAGTAAAGAGAAAAATAAATTACGCTCTCCACAAAGGATGACATGAAAATAGAAGAGAACAGAATAACTAAATGTCACTTAAGGGATAAGGGTGAAAGTCGAATGAATTTCAATAAAATTATTGTTCATGGTGGGCTTGCAGTGTGTAGTAAATAAGGAATATTACTGGATTCCATTAATGCCTATGGAAAAACAGGAACATGCCAGCACTCAGGAGGAGACCTGCTGGAAGTGCATAATGTGGCTGTAATCCGACAATGAGTGCCTGGTTGTGTGCTTGCCTCCTGAGTCTCTCTCCAGGCCACCAGGATGCTTGCTGATCTGCCAGAGCTAAGGCCCACCTCTCCTCCTTCCACTGATTCCCCACAGCGCCCACTCAAGCAGAGACGTAGCCAGGATTGTCTAGCAAGTGGGGCATGAACCTAATGCAGTTGGGCCCACCACAGTGGCATTAACATCTGTAAATGCCCACACAGCACTGCTGAGTGGGCATGTTGCAGATTTTGGATGGCCTTGCCTGCTCAGGCCCTACCGTGTCTACGCCTCTGCACTCAAGTCGCTGCATCACCCCCAATATCCCCTACCATGATCCCACTGGCTTCAACAAGCACTTTACATGTTGCTTTATCACGGCAACTCACTTTGCCTGCAGTCTGGGGGATAGTAAACTGGCAAAGTCCCTGTACTAAAGTGCTACCTTCTTTGTGTGTATTTCATTTTGATGGGACGCATGTTTACATGAGTAGCACACAGCCTGCTTTCCCTCAAAATGAAGAAAGAAAAAGAAAAGAAAACTCTTAGCTCACTGGCTGATGGATGCCTGGGGTGATAATAGCCTTGCACATACGTTTGTGAAGTTGGTCTGCCAGTTAATAGCTTAGACTGGCTCGCCATCAATGGGTAAAACTGCCACGAATGAGGGCATTTACGCTAAATACATGATTCTGAGGTTCTTGCATGTAAGCCACGAACAAAGGGCCCGGATGTACGTGAAAGTGTGCCTAGTCCCCCCTTACATGGTTTGTGTCTGGGAAGGTACTTTAAGATTCTGAAGAATGTGTGAATGTTTGTTTCCTGAAGCCACAATACATGGCTCGTTACATTTGAAGAATGTTGTGGGTTGATGGCCTGCAACATCATCAACAAAATGCCTGTGATAACTGCTGTTGGGGTGATGGAAAAGCACAGGTTGGAAAAGTGACTTTAAACAGCGAGTGTAGGATTTATGGCCGTCACATCCGTACAAGTGTCCCTGTTTCATTGATGTGGAGGAGGAAGGATGGCTCAGGTTCAACGTGTTTGAAACAGAGGTTCGAATCCCGATCCCAGCTTAGAAACCACTCGCTGCTATTAAGTGTGTTATAAAAGAACAAATATAATTTCGTTATAAGACTAGTGTTTGGATCAAAGCTACTGAAAGGTCAGAAATCATATCGGTAAACCTGAACAAGAATGGAACTTGCAATAAATAAAGAAACTAATAAAGAACCTTCCAGCTGATGAAATTGCTATGAGATTAGACACTATCCACGAAATAAAATGAATAGATACACCTGCCTCTTTAAGATGAACCTTCTGTGGGGATTAGAAGACTCTCAAAGCAGGATAACCACAATAGGAATCAGACTGGTCTTTGGAAGAGGTCAATTTTAATAAAAGTCAAAATTAGCACTTCTTTCGGATGTCTACACTTAGTTTTCCTTTATAAATAATAATGAAAGAAAGGTTCCCGAAGATTATTTAGCAAACATGGGGCCTGGTTTACACCGTGTTTTTCAATGGAATTGCACCATTGCTAAAAGGCTTTTGTAAATCAGGCCCATGAACTGCAAAGAATCCTTGCAATAAAATGCCAATAATTTGAAAATCTATTTTGCCTAAAAGAATCGAACACACAAGCAACCATGTATGGAAAGATTTGCAAATCATTATCAAGGCACAGGCGCCCATATATTAACAAAATTAAATCATGCAGAATCTATCAATATTTTGTTCACAAAATCTTTACGCTCAATTTGATGACATCATACAATTTGTACATCTGCACCCTCCCTTATCTGTATGGCCACAGCAATAAGACAACACTTCTTATTGGTAACTCTCAGTACCAGGCACATGCATAGTGGAATATTCTGTTGAGCAGATATGATAAAGATCTTCACAAGATAATGGACACTATATAAAACAGTGCTATCTAGTATGGTTTTATGATGTCATTGAGGACCCCTGATAGCATAATACACAAGGGCATGTAGACTGAAATGCACTGAACAGCAGTATACATCCCTGTACACATGCTACCTAATCTATGATCAATTAGACAAATTCCATTCAGATCACTTAATGTATCCACCAAAATAATTAGATAATTTCCAGTCTGGTCTGCATCGCAGGGTGGTAGATTGTGAGGCATTCAGATCAATGCCAACCACATGTGGGCTCCAGAGAGTGCCTCAGGCTCACTTGTGCATTAAAATCTTTGTTGCCAAGTAGAACACTTCTCTCTTAGACCTGTCGAATAACTGCAATATGGACGAAATGAGAGCCTTCCCTCCATTTAGTTTAGTTTACATGTTTGTTTTTTTATGCAGCACTCCTTTAACATCAGGATGGTCAGTCAGAATAACCATACATGTCTCATGGACACAACCTAACAATCGGATACAATGGTTAAAATAGTCAATGCTTAAATGCTTACCAGAATTTAGGAAGATTAGTTATTTCTGATTTAAAATATGGTGGCGGTATATTCTGAGATTTGGATGCAAAGACTAAGATGCTTGTGTCAACGAACTGTATCAACTGGTGTGTGGGTGCCCTTAGTAGTTTGTAAAGTAATCTGCCAGGAGCCAAAAGATGCACTTTTCTAGCAATACCTGTGAGTTTAAATGCATACAGTCCTGCCTAACTTACAAATAGGTTTGAAGTGGTATGTTATGTACTCGAGGCAGGCAGAGTTACAAAAAAGGGCCCAAATGCATTTGTTTTGTGATTCTGAACTCGCGAAAGCAACTCTACAAGTCATTGAGGAATCCCAACCTGAGGACAGTCTCTGTCAAGCAGAAAACCCATTGACCAATGCCCTTTCTTTGGTAAAACAAAGTGTGATGTAGAGATGACAAGATCACTTAGCACCACTACGGTTATTTGGCAGGTGGAAAATATCACATTTAATATTGACCCTTGAGTTCCTAACCAATAACTCTGGGATGGCTTATTCTTCTAGTGATCCTGGCTACAAACACAAGCATTAGGATTAAAGTTATTTCTGAATGGTTTTGAACATTGTTTTGCTATAATGAAACTTTGAATATTCCTCCTCCATCCATCAACACGCTGCCACCTTCCTCTGCTCAGATGCTCATGCTGGTGATTCAGCCCCCCTGGTGATGTCAAGGTTGGACTATTTCAATGCTTTCCTAACAGGAACCTCTAAAGTATGACTTGCCACGAGGATTGTTGAATAAAACACAGGAGTCAGACTAATCTCACAAATGTGGAGTTGCAACCAAATCTCCCGGGTCCTATTCTGACATCATTGCCACACCATTAAAGCCTCCTTTGCCATTAACTCAGGATGCCTTACATAAAAAGCTGTCCACATTTTAAAAAAAGAATAACACATCATGTAGCTGTCAGGGTCTCACTTTGAGAAGCACTAATGTAACAGATCACAGGTTTATAAATGACAGATCCTCCCATCCCCAAACCCTCTAAGAATCTTCCTAGGGATGAACCCAGAGAATATAAAACACATAATTAAGCCAGTCTGCTTCTCTCGCTCTCTTGAAGTAAGATATGTGTATGCATGTAGCACACTTTAACGCTTCAAATACATCAACATGTAAATACATTGCCAACATATACATAAGCATACACTTTCCACTGCCTCCATCCCATTGAAGATGCTATCAGTTCCATCCTCCATATCACACATTTTGCCTTCACCACAACAGTTGTGACTACATGCAATTTCAACATGAGTAGGTTCTACCTCTATGGCCCCAGAAAAAGAGGGGGCAGAAGGTGGGTCAGAATAATCCAGCCAGTGTATCACCTAAAATGTGTAGTAAATCTCATGTGTTGCATCCAATGCTCTTGATACCTCTGAGTGTCATCTACAGTACTCTGTCAAAATTAGTTTATACTCAGAGGCTTATACACTGTTGTTTATATATACATATAGTTGGCTAGCGCCCCACTCAAGCATGCTTGAAAACCCACCCCAGAATAATAATATTAGCACAATTAAAATATGTACTAAGTGTTTCTGCGTTTCTGGGTTTGTACAGCCATCAGTTTAATATTTGGCATGTTTCAATACACACTTAAACTTTGAAGCAAGAATCTGAATTGCAGAAACACTTTTAATATCAAATAAAATGGCATCACAATAATGTGACAGATGATTACCCACTTGAATTACAACGAGACTGCACCTGCATATCAATTTAAACTAAATCTTATATTTGTGGTCACTCAATATAGAAACACACAAACATTGGTGGTTTCACAGAACATTAAATCAAACAATCTTCCTTTAAACCCACTTCCTCCCCTTTCCTGCCATTCCACTCTCTTCCACCCCTCTGGCCTCTTCACCCCCACCGATGGGTGTACACTGCCCCTGTATGCCACCTCAGAAGACCTTTAAAGGTGGCAACCAGCTTCACCTTGCTACCCTCAACTCTCACTCTGCTGTCAAGCACTCTTCCGACACCTGTCACCTCTTTGAAGACTTTGATCTTGATGTCCTTGCTCTCACTGAGAAGTGGTGCCAGCTCTGTCACTGCTTTTGACACTCTTCTTCCTGAGGGCTACAAGAACCTTTCCAAGCCCAGGTCTAACTGGTCCGGAGAAGGAGTGGCCCTTGTATTCACTGAATGGGTCCCTGCTTCCATCATACCCAATCAATCCTACTCTTCCTTTGAATGTCTTGTCTGCAAGCTTTACATCTTGCCTACCCTTTCACTCACTCTCACTACCATCTACAGGCCCTCTGGGATGATCTCCCTCTTCACGTCGGAGTGGACCGACCTTGCCTCTTTGCTTCTGACCTCCACCTCTAAGCTCCTCCTCCTCAGATATTTCTATGTTCACCTGTGCTCCCCTGATGCAGCCACTTACTCTTCTGCAACCTCTGTGACTGTCTTCCCCTCACCATTCTTTCCTCTGGCCCAACCCACTCAGCCGGGCAAACATTGGATGACCTCATCTCAGCTGATATCTCCTTTTCTAATCCTCTCATTACTCCTCTCTCCAGGTATGACCATGCTCTTCTCTCCTCCCAGCTGGAGCTCCTGGGCTCCTCTGCTAAGCCTCATCCCGTACTGCCAGTCACCTTCTCCAACATTCGACCAATAAAGCAAATGTCAATAGCTGCCTTTTCCTCCTCCTTCATTCCCCCTCCCATTCCTGCTATGGAATCCCGCACTGACTTGGCCCTTGCTAACCTTCCCTTTCCATCTCCGAAACCCTTGACATCATTGCCCCTGCCATGAATTTCCACATAAAGCCTGCTTCCAAGTGCAATAGTTGGTAAAATTCTGAACTTGCCACACTGAAATGCAAGTGCAAAGTCGCAGAAAGGAAGTGGTTGGTTTCTAGCATATCATCTGACAGACTGGCCTGCCACCTGCTCCAAAGGAAATACCGATTCTCCATCCACTCCAAGAAATGGGCCCATAACCAAGCCCACATCTCCGGGGCCACAAACAACACAGCTGAACTTTTCAAAATCTGCAAGGAACTTGCCAATCCTACTATAATCTCCACTTCTCCTCGTCCTTCCCAGGCACAGCTTTAGCCTCCCACTTCATAACCACAACTCTGGACATCCAGTCCTCTCTCGTCCAACCCCCTCCCTCCATCCTGCACCCAGGCCTCCCTTGGCCACACTCACCTTCTCTCCTTCTTCTCTCCCATATTGCCTGACGAGGTCACTAAGACAGTTTGCTCTATGAAAGTCTCCTCCAAACAGGTTCTTCCCTGCTCCTCTCGAACCATCAAGGACAACATTTCCTCTTTTGCTCCCCCTTGGCTGAGTTCTCTAACCTGCTATAATCAGTATGTGATGTACGTAGAAGTAGCGCAGGGCGTGTCCTACAGACAAGGAACAGCCAATGAGGTATTAAACTGTATATCATTCTATAAGTATATATGATGTTCCCCTAAACCAATTCCTCCCAGCAACAGGTTTTATCAAATGCCATGTAGGATGATGTCATAAATGTTGTATGTGAAAGTATATAAACTGTACAGACAAAATTATGTATGAACATTGAGCGCCTACTTTGATAGCTGTCATATCGCCCTGCTTTCTTTCGTTGGGATTAAAGCAGTATTTTACCACCTTCTTTTGGTCTGTCAGATTATTTGGTCTGAGATGATTACTGATAATTCCATCTAGCACTCAGAAGACACTTCAATGTGCTAGAGAACATCAGCATGAGCACATGCTCCAAAATCCCTCTCAGGTAATCCAGTACTGCTTTGGGTAAGGTCTACATTTTAGCCTGGATAAGGCCCATTGAAACATAATCCAGTTCGGTTCTCAACTGTCTGATGGGGTCCCTTGCTTCTCTCTAATGCCAAACCTCACTTTTATTCCTATGGATTTGAGCTTAAATACCAAGCACTAAACACCTTAAGTGGGGTTGTGGGTGAGTACACTAGATTACTATTGGTCGGTGTATTTGTTTGGTCTTTAGAACCATGGGAACATGACACATTTCACACAGACTTCTTTCCTACTGGCTCAATTGTAAAGAAGGCTGGATAAAAGTGTGTCTTCCTTCGTTTTTGGTTTCATTTCCCAATAAGCCCCTCGCCCTTGCATCTGGCATTAACGTATTACAGACCTTATGAAGAATAATTGGAAAATTGTATAACCAATGGTTCTAGCTCACTAAGTAAAAAAAAAAGAAAAAATCACATTGCCATGGGCCTCTCACTGTGTACAATGTATCTCATATCTCTAGAATGTATAGATTCAAGGTTATGATTATAACCTGATGCCCCCGGGTTCGGCGCGCTATATAAATTGCAATAAAATTGCAATATAAATAAACAAATAATATTTTAGTTGAAAAATTTCTCTTAAGGTCAAAACTCTTCATATGTATGGTGCAAAATAAGGCCACAATAATGCACCAGTAGGCCACATTTTTAGTGGTTCTACTTTTTAAACTGTTTTAAACTCACATCATGCCTTTTAGACAAGACAATATGCTAAAAGTTAATTTCTGTAACCCAGTCTCAATTTTCTGCTGCTCATGTGACCTATGATACAGAACGAGGGCCTGCTTTTAAACCCCATTTGCCATTATACAATTATTTTAACTTTGGGGCTTGCTATACGAGAAGTCTAATATTGGAATAATTACCTTTAAGCAGGCATTGCTCATCCTCTGCGTTGGTCAATTTATATAGCATGTGTTTCCTAAAAAAGTGACTAGTGATTTTTGTTTGTTACTTTGTTTTGTCTGTTTCACATTAATTACTTGCTAGTTCAATGTATAGCATGTTTCTGACCTACTGTCATGTAATTCAATGGAAAGCATCACATTCAATTACATATGAATTTACAACACACAGGTGCAGGTGAATCGGTCACATGTCCATTACACAGGATTATTAACTTTGTCAGAGAAATGTGGTTGATTCCAGATTGTACCATGGCCCTAGAAAGAGACAGCAGTGCTGTTCAATCAACTTGAGGTGAAGGTAGCATTTAAACTCAGACTGTAAGTCATGGCAACACATTTGCTGTAATGTCTACATTTGCAACAATAAAGGTCACACCGTTGATTTGGTGGTTGCAAGTCACAAGTTAGAGCTAATTATGTCCTTGCTGATTCATGCATTTCCATTGGATATGCTGTTATTATTCACATTGTAGATCTACAGCAGGATTATTAGTTGAGGTTTGGCTGGCCTATGCAGCAAATCATAGTGGCCATTTTAGCTATGAACTTCTGTTAAGATCTTAAGACTCTCAGCATGGTTGGCTGTCTGAGTTGTTTAACAGACCGAGAGGTTGAAGCAACAGGACGAACCACCCTTTCAACTTTCCAGATGACTTCTGATTCATCTGACGTTTTGTCACTGAGGCTGTGTTTGGAGACCAGGCAGCGCGTTACAGGCTATATAAAAAATGACTAAGTAATATGAGGACAGTCAGGCAGGACACAAAACTGCTTATTATTATGACTGGGGTGGAGAACGAAGCTCTTCTCTACTGAAACGTTTTTGGTTGTTCAGTGTGGACATTGACAAGTTCATAGAGACAGTGTGACTAATGATGTCAAATTCAGACTGTTGAAGTTGTTGTCTTGACAAAAGCATACCCGAGAATAGAGTTTAGCTCTAGAGAGACAGCTATGCCAGAAGCATTCTGTAAAGAATATAGGGGTGAACATTTAGTGATGTTCTGAGTTTTGTCTTATTTAAGAACCAGTTCCAGCTACAAAATGTTCAGAGATGGTGATCCATGGGGTTTCTAGGGTGTGGTAGAACATTAACCAACAAGAATATCATTTAATTTAGGGAATATTTATCAAAGATTCTCTTCCATTGCTTTCAATCAGAGAACTGTTCCATGCCAAAAGAAAGCAAACATGCTTTGTTATTTTTCAAACAAGCTCTTACAAAGCTATGATCTGTATAGTAAAAGTGCAGAAGATGTTAGCCATGCCCTTATTTGTCACTTGAACAAAACAAAAGAGGTGATGGTGGGAAGGTTTAAAATTAATCTTAACCTCTGGCATAGCTCTGGGCAACCCTCCAGACCATTATTCTCCAACTGCCATGCCATTACAGAAAGAGCAAAGACCATATGCAAATCAGGATTGGTCCAAATCCAAAAGGGGTACTGCAGTCCAAACAGATAGGTCACATCCCTTCTGCACGACACCACAAGCATCCCCAGAGTTGTTCAGCCTCATTGGGCATCATCAGTGAGGCGCTGCTTGCGTCTCCGATCCCAGCAGGCGCAGGACCCACGTCTGAGCATACCAGTCCCACTCAGGGTGACGAAAGCAAAACAAAAGAGGTGATGGCTGGAAAGTTTAAAATGAATCTTAACCTCTGGCATCACTCTTGGGAACGCGCCAGACCATCATTCTTCACCTGCCAATCCATTACAGAAAGGGGAAAGACCATATGCAAATCAGGTTTGGTTACACCCCAAAAGATGCAGTCCAATGTGAGCTGCTGCATTTCAGAACAGAAAACAAAAAATGATTGAGAAAATGGCAGCTGGGTAAGGGAAAACTGAGTTTTCCCTTTCCATGGCGGCCATCTGGAGCGGACGCGCTAGGTACACTTCTGTTCCTCGCATGTCCGCTCTCGAAAAAATAAAGAGAAGAAAGTAGATGGGGTTGGGTGGGCAGGGGTGAGGATGAAGGGAGGGGGGAAAGAAAAAGAAAACATAGCTGGGTCCCCGGTGGGGGACGAAGGAAGCCTCCAGCCGTGTGGAGGCTCGGAGCTGGGACGGCTGGAGGCTGCCATCGTCCCATGCCGGGAACAAAGCAGGCAGAAGGTAAGTGGGGCTGGGAGGGTGGGGAGGTGGGAGGAAAGGGAAAACAAACAAAAAACATACCTGAGTCCCCGGCGGGGGGCGGTGGCAGCTTCTCAGCTGTGCGGAGGCTCGGAGCGGGAATAGCCCTGCTTTGAGCCTTCACATTGGCTGAGGGGCTGCCACGCCCACCACCAGGAACAATGGGCGTGGAATCCCGGCCGAGGGATTCCCGGCCAGGTAATGACCCGGCGAGAGCCAATCAGAATGTGTGTTACATTATGCTTGGCTCTCGCCGGGTACTAATGATACAAAGGTGAAAGTAATGATGCTTCTAGTTATATTTCAGCATAAAAATGTATATTCACGTGGATAGTTTAGTGCCTGCAAGAAAGTAGGCATGGTCCTAAATTCAAATATAAGATCTGGTCATGTGTTGTAGGTTTCACCCAAACTGAGTTGTTTTGTTTCAGTGTTCCATGCGTGAACTGCCTTGGACGTGCTGCTTTAGGAATACTGATGAGCTACTAGAGTGTTACATCTTTGTGAACCAAATACTCCCTCTCCAGGAGTAAGTGAGAGTTACTGCTCGCAACTTGTTTGTCAATTAGTTCCATATTTTCCAGAAATTGCAGCAGCTAAACAACCATTACAAAGCTAAATATTTACCACCAGTGATACAAGCAAGACCACCAGTGACATATTCAAATTAAAGTTACAATACCAGGAATAAGACCTTATGAACGGAGGATAGCACAGGGACCATGCGCTGGTCTTGGAAGCAAGACCACGCAGAGCAACAGAGGTTTGAATCCCAGATCTGCATTTAGAATCCAAACTCAGGTATGGTATAAGCCTCGATAACACAGACCACTGCTACCCTATTGCACAAGTGTCTAGGTTACACACATAACACATTCTTCTCGTTGTCGCCGCTGTTTATGGATTGCATTTGCTTTGGGCCCCACTCAGTGCTGACCTCACATGGGCAGCAATTGCATGGGTTACTTGTGGTGTTTGTTTCGTTGCCGGGAAATGCTGACATGACAGTATTACATAGCATTGAACGCAGAAAAGTATTGGCCACCAGCAAGAATGTAGGGCTGTTAACCAACAGCGTCGATTTTACCACGGGATGGTAATGTTTCCTTCTGTAACGCATATTTGACCACCAGAGGTAAATAGAAAGTATCCCTGGTGGTAGTCACTGATTCGATCATGACGTACCGGGCTGTGTGTCTATCGGGTTTTTATGATGTTTAAATGTTACATTCGAAAGGTCCTACCAAATGATGGCATTGGGATGCTGGGTCAATCGTTATTTTCTTTCCAACTTCTTCTGAGTATTGTTCTTTTAATGCTCCCACTGATCTGCACTTCAAGTGTGTGTACATGGAATTAAGGTCCTGTTAAAAAGCATGTGTATGCACAGTACATGTTTTATAATCTACAAACACCAAAATACTTTAGCGGATAAACTACGGCACCTCTAGCGTGCCTTACAACTCCGCTGCTAACTGCTACATCTAGACTAACTTTCAAAGTGTCCTTCCATGCCGAAACTCTCATTAGAGAGTTGCACTTCATCATAAAACATGTAATTGTTGTTTAAAAAAAATCAGTAACACTTTCGAAATTTGAACAAAATTGAACTTACTGTAATATGGTGCACGGGTATGCCAATATAAATAGCCAACACTTCGAAACCACTTTACAACCAAAAGCCGTTTCTATATTAATTACCTTTCTTCGTCCTTCTCTCCCAATAAATATCTCTCTTTCTCTCTCCCTCTTTCACACACTCTTTTTCGCTCTCTTGAACTCTTTCTTTCTCTTTCTTTGTCTTATGCTCTCTCGTTCGTTCTTTTTCTCTCTCATTCTTTCTTTCACTTTCTCTTGCACTCTCTCTCACTCGGTCTTTCTCTATTTTGCACTCTCTCTCTTTCTCTTGCTCTTTCTCTCACTCCCACTCGTTCTCTCTTGCACTCTCTCTCGCTCAGTCTTTCACACTCTCTGTATTTCTCTCTCTCTTGCCCTCTCTCATTCTTTCTCTCTTTTGCTTCGCCCCCTCACTCATTCACACAATCCCACTCTCCGTTCATCTCTCTCCCGTTCTCACTCCATCTCCTTCTCCCTCTTTGCTGGTGTGCCTCTCGCTAGATTATTGTATGGTATTCTGGTAGTACAAGAGAATTCCTAAGTATTGTTTTGACGGACACTCATTGTGCTTTCTATTGAGGCATTTGCTTACCTGTGTTTGAAAATACGCTGATATCCATATTGTGGGGCCTCAGACACCATTGGGCTTGTCCTATGCCCAAATCTTCATTGCTCAACATCAGGAATTCAGTTTGACCTTGCTTTGATCACTGATTCCATTTTTCTAACCCGTAAGTGCACGTCAATATTTTATGGATTCCTTCTTTCTATACTTTGATGACGACTTGTCCCCGGGATTCACGATTGGTTCTTTTTTACATTTTTTTTTCTAACAGTTGGAGTACGTTACTCACATTCTGAGCGATTAATAGAGACCCGAATTCTAAACGGATGGGTTGTATTTGCCCTGGAAGGATTGGAGATTGATACTGCACATTTTTTGGTATATCCACGTAGCTACTCGAATTGCAACTAAGGTATGCTATGTCATAAGCATTTTTTTGTTTCATATAACCTTAGATTGATGGCCAACTGTAGTGGTACCAGATGCTGACATCCTTATTGTTTTCCATCGTGAACCCGTATATACATCACTTCAAACACTGATTTCAATTTGCAAACTTGTAAGCACTGTTATTCACTTATTGACTCTGGTAACCCAGTCCATCTCTTGAATAGGTGTGGATGTATGCTACCTTCTAACATGAACTGTTTGCCGCTTCCCCTGCTGCTCCTTTTTTCACGATACCCACATCCTAATTGGTGAGTCCTTTTTATTTACAATTTGTACTTGAGGACAGTCGTATTCAGACTAGTAACCCGACCACTTTATCCAGATGCTCTTAAGTATTGGAGTTGTTTGTCCACATTGCCATTTGGCTCTTTACTTTGCAATTACCCATGGACGTAGGCATCCCTGGACAGGTATAAACTTCAATGACATAAATCTCAAGGATTGCTTGACATATGTGTATTGGACATTTGTAACCCTAGACACGATGAACTAAAACTTCATGAAGTATACGAGATTTCAGAATTGTGTGAAGTATAACTGCTTTATACATTATTTAACTACATCGATTAATGCTAGGTTTTGTCTATTTCTCCTTTTTACTGTTAATGCACTTGTGTAACATGAATTACAAATCATCATGAGTCCAAGCAAGGCTTCTGAAGAAGAGGGGATCCCCTCGAAATGCGTAAAGCCAAAACATTATGTGTCTTGGATTGAAGAAGAATATCTTTACTTGATGTGATTATTAAAAAAAAAAACACTTCATATATTTTATGAAATCCACATTATATGAAATCCTTTTTTTTGCCTTGACTTTGAAACTATTTTTCATTTAAAGCTTACATTGATTGATGTCTATTAATTATTATTTAACACCATATTTGGTGGATTGTCGATAGTGTGCGAAGGACGGGAGGATCCCTATTGTTGGATCTTTTTTTGTTCTATGTATATAACGGGGTCTTTATGCCAAGACCTTATTTCCTCCCTTGCACCTCTAATATCTAAAAACCAGCTAGTCTGGCATGAGAATTCTGTCTTAATATAATAAATATATTTTCGCGCCTTGAAACACATGTGCATAGGCGCGTTATAAATGCCATATCATATCAGGTGAGCTCCTATACCCTGACTGCCTGGAAGACATGTCAATCACCACCCAGGTGTCCAATGCTTCACTAAGGAAGGGCAGCACTGAAGTGCTGCTGGGTCACAGAGCACTGATGGCAAGGGCTGGACATTCAAAGAGAATAAAGATGACAGAAAAAGAAAAAAAAAGACTCTCTGTGGGGAGGGGTTAGAGGCGAGGACATGTGCAGGCTGCAATGCCCGCCGGGATGCTTAGCTCATCTGACAAATTCTGCACACCCGCTTTCTAGAAAACAAAAACGATGGTGGGTTGATTCATGTGTGATTTAAATGAAAGCAGCTGACTTTGAAACGCCTCCCTCGTCAATTTTCGGCAGCATCGATGTTATCGCCAGGAATTCTGTTTGGCGGGATATTAGACATCCTTTAAGAAAAACATATGGTACTCGTTTGCTCAGAGTTCAAAGTCACACACATTTGCAAATAGGGTGGTACACTGACTCCAGCCGGCCACTCAGGGGCCAGTAACTAATTAACTGGTTTCGTAAATGCTGCGCAAGAGACGGTGCACATTGTACGAACGTTCACAGCTGCTGGTGAAAAGCGTGGCTGGCAGAACGTGGTCTATGGCAAGTAGTAAGCACAAGCCATTAGAAATATATTTCAGGCATTTAATCGGCTCAATGGAAAACACAGATTAAAGACTTTCAAAATGGTCACAATTGTGCTGCTGTTGTCTTAAAAAAAAGTCTAAAAGGCATTGTTATTTGTATTTCTTTGAAACCAATAGACCATTCCCTCACCTGGCACCCACCCCAACCCTCCTCCCACACTTTCCCAAACCCCTACAGACACTTCTTTACCCCTCAGCCCCGCACCGGAGAAGCACCCGCCATCACATCCAAGATCTCCTCTCTCCCAATCCCCCTCACAACCCCCCAGTTAACCAAAATGTGCAACTGAGGTATCCCCCTGGACTCAAGCAAATATCAAGCACCCACCCCCACAAAAGATATGTTTTATTCAATGCTGGAAATGGTTAAAACAAAAGTACTGGGCCCACCCCTCTCCTCCTTGAGGAGGCAGGGGGGCCGTGGGAGAAGTAGATTGGGGGGCGGGGGGATGCCAGGCAACACAGCACAGTATCTCTTCATAAAACACAAGCCTGTCAATTTGCATGCAAGCAAAAATCATTATGGCAACATAAGAATAAACCACGTTTTAAAATGTGAAACATGCCTGATAATGATTCTGCCAGAACCCGTGTTGATCAAGTAAAGGCAATTGGACTCTGCTCTTGACATTAGTCACAATGCTCACCCTAGAAAAACATATTTGCAAATTGCAAGACATATATTCCAATATGGACAGCTGCTAAAAAGTAGGGGATGCTTTGGCTGTTTCTGTAGTCTGTCTCCCGAAGCACAGGCTGTGAGAGCTCGGCTTGAGAACATATCCGAGAGTTGCCTGGGCTGGGCCCTGGTACTCGGGGCACAGCAATGCTTGGCTAAAACAGACATTGCAAGAGCTACGTTACGGCCCATTTCCTACAATAGTTGTATTTTTATATAGATGGTAGGTGGATTTTTTAAAACTGTATGTGTGTGTGTGTGTGTACACTTTATTTTTTCAATCACTAAGGCCATTGACACCTTATGCCTAGTTTTCAATTCAATGAATGTGTGGTCTGTGGTATGTTGAATAGCTTTCAGCTGCCTGGATACCAACCCTTTCAGATTGTTGCTCTTGTTTTCTTTGCCCAGTTCTCTTTGAAGGAAGTTGCTCTGTAAAAGTCAGTGCGCAGATGAGTATGACTAATATTACCAGCAACCAAAAACCTGGGCTTGAGCTAATGCTGTCCTAAGACGTGTCTACAATACAAACATAAGGCCATGGGTTTGAAAAGGGTGGGCAAAGAAATTGAGCATGATGTTGCCCCCCACTCAGTGGCATGTGGGGAAACCTGGTGGGGAACCATGTGTTTTCCAATTGCGTTTAATTGACAATAAGTGAGCAACTTGTTGTTGGTCAATCGTTATCCAATGTTGATCAGTGCAACCAAAATGAAGTCTGTGGTCACCTGAAATGAATGTTTGCATACTGCACTTGACCTCTTTCAGAGGGACGAAGGTACAAAACAGCCAACTGTGGCACCTATACAATTAAAGACAGTCTGGTGCCATGTTTTTGAGGGCCGATTTAGCAGATAATCTGTTAAATGGATTTCATAAATCGACCCCTGCAAAAGCAGCAGAGACGTCATCAGGTAGTCGCCATTTCTGCATTTTATTGGGTGAATGATGGCCTGTCCAGGTGTTCAAGAAAGATGCTGTTGTGATACTAAAAAGTGCAAAAATGTATTGCAACAACAAAGACTCGCAGACCTGTCACTAACGTAATGTAAACATCTTTCATGGTAGTTATCACATTCATTCTTATGGTGGATATCCTGAATTCCAGATTGGTTTCATAAGTGGATGACAGCACACGTTCAGTCGGTATGCAGTGTTTATAACAGCTTTTTGTTGTTGTTGTTGAGTAAAAGTATATATGGGGGTGGTTTAGGTGATTAAAAGGGGTGGCAGTAGTGTGGGGGAGGGTAGAAGGGCACTAGAAACAGGGGGTTTAGGGGGAAGCCCTCAAATTAGAGATACACAATAGATCTACTTTTTTCATTATTCAGGTGTCGTTTTAAAGGATGTTGTTAATGTGGGTGTCGTTGTAAACACATGGAGCTGTTCAGTCATTGTATCCAGTCGGAGAAATATAAAGAGTGCCTCTGCTCCTGAAAGAGTACATTTGACTTTTTTTTTATTATTATTTTTTAGAGAGCATTGTTTCCTCCCAGAAAATCACAAATCGTAAGGCTTGGAATAATATCTGAAATGTATTAATTTTTAAAAACTGCATTTATTTATTATATTTAGTATATAACAACCCACTATGGGCCTTATATACAATTAATCACACATAACATCCATATTACAAAACCCATGGTTTACAATAGCTGAAAATATTTTAAAACATCAAATACATTGAATACATATTCATCAATATAATGCAATTATGCAATAAATAGCAATGACACAAAATGTAACTAATCGATGTACAATAAAACATAATTTTAAAAACTGTATGGATAATATTAACATAGAATCTTTAGCTGAAAGCAATCATAGGAGGGACACCATCTAATGTCAGGTTTGTGCTACAGCTCATTCAGTTTTCCCTCTACCCGAGCCCACATTTTAATTAAGTGGTAGATGAGATCAACATCAACTCCATCAGAAAGCGTATGCCACATTTAATTGCATCCAATTGCCCAAAGATGCAACTATATGCCACAAAGGGTTGCCATAAAATGTCCACGAGGGCCTTGCATTCCATCAGAAAATGTATAGATGTCTCTAAGTTCATAGTGCCACATAATCTACTTTTACAGAGGTTTACAAGCACCCCGCTCCGACTACCGGAGGCTTCTTGTGTGATACATTGATTAAACATAATACACATATATTTTAACCCAATTATGGGGGTAGTCAGACGGATAGTGATTGGCAGCAGGCCCCATGAGCCAATGCCTTACATTTTTGCGCTTGAGTTGTTTTGAGGTCAGTTTTACCAATACATTTTCAAAATGAATACTACAGATAGATCTTTTTACTGTTAACCAAAGTTTAGTTTCAAGATAATTACTAAAACGTGACCCTAATCTTTGCAACCAAATATAGAATTCAAGGTACATTTTGCTGTCAGTAGTAGTTCTACTGCCCAAGATACCAGAAGATAACAGTTTCCCATTAATTTGCAACAAAGAGACCTCATCCAAGTGAGCTATCTTCAAATAAAGATTAACCAGATCAACAAACAAAACACTATCAACAGAGTTTAATTTTGATTCCAAGTAAAGGTGCTCTATCGGGTTTGACATTGGGAGCTTAAGCAACATTTCCAAGCATTGTCTCTCAATTACAACTAGCTTATCATGATGCTTTCCAGACCAAATGTCAGCCCTGTAAAGTAGTACAGGTCATATTTTGTTTTAATATAAATTGATCAGGCTAACTAGGAAAAAGTACAATTCAACCGAGAGCAGGTCCCAGTCACACTGCGCCAAGAAGGTATGCAAATTAAGGATTAAAGTCCAAAATGTATTGAAGAAAGGAACAACCTGACACGTGTTTCGAGCCTGAAACAGCTCTTCATCTGAGGCTAAGATATCACCAAAAGAAAGAAATATATTATATTTCCAAAAACAAAGGTATGATACCATTATAATATTGATTGATAAATGCAATTAAAAAATAAGATAACCAAACCAAAGAATAACAACAAGCAGCGGAACGCACAGGGGCTATACAAGGAGTAGTTTTCAAAGGCAATATGATACATGTTATACAGCGGTTGGTGCAAAAACAATGTGCACAGACAGTTGAATCAATTAGGCATAAAAAAGGAAAAAATATCGAAAAAGGAGAACCGTACCACACATTGTTGAAGTTCATTGGTAGATGGTCAATAACCGAGAGGGAGAAGAGAAAACAAACAATGTACAAAATTAAAAGTGGCTGCAGCAGCGCAATCAAAAAACAAGCTACTTCAAGACCTTGTAGGTATAGAATTCAAGTGAAATATACATACGACAAAAGGTTTTTACCTTGACTTCAAAATTGCAAAAAGACTCAAATTGCAGATTAAGGGCCAGTGCCAAGACGGAATCTACAGGAATTAGACAGCGTAAAGTAACTCAATCAAAAAACAAAGTCAATTTGAATAACTTGGAAATCAGCCAAAAATTTGCCAAAAAAGCATACCTCTAATGCTTCGCAATTGTGGTAAGGCTGAAATTTGAAAATAAAGAAAAACAAGGAATCAAGAAAGGAAAATTACTGAGCTTCCTGAATAATGAGGTGTGAATACAATATGAGTAAAGAAACATGCACGGCATCCAAAGACAAATAGTTGGATATGCCAGTACCTAAAATGAAGCATACCGCGTAACTCCTAATCGTATTAGTTAAATTAGATGTAAATAAATTATGAGTAAAGAATCATGCGCGGCATCCAAAGGAGAATAGTCAGATATGCCAGTTCTTTAAAATAAGCATGTTGCGTAACTCCTAATTGTATTAGTTAACAGGCATCAATTAGTAGATTAAGTGCTCTGTATATATATTAAGGTCTTGATTAGGCTAAGGAGAGCCCGGGGGATGAAACAAAAACTTCTTACCTGTATGAACCTATAATAGCAACAAAGTTTCAGCGCGCGGGCAGCGAAATGAATGAGGACATAAAACCATGGCCACCGAAAGGGAGGCAATGTAGTGTATACCGTTGATGAAGAAAGAGGCTCGCTCAGTTGAACCCGCCATGTTGGGTGTGGAGGATACAGCGTAGGTCAATAGAGAGAAGCAGTAGCAGATTAGAACACAGCCTGCTTATGTGAATGCAAGGTCAAAAAATACCATGTAACCATATGAATCAAGTATAAGAGGGAATTTATATATACTTTTAAAATTAAAGGGCGTCAAGAACTAATGATATAGTACCACTATAGAAATTCATTACGAGTAGAAATATGCGGCATTAAAAAAACCTAACTAGGACATGGAGAGAAAGGAGGAAAAGGAATAATAAAGGAGCCAAATTATAAAAATGGTGTAAGCAATAAAATTGAGGCGAACGACTGAAATAAAAATGAGAAAGTGATTAGCCCACAACGACCTAGAAGCGCGGTTTATGAATGCACTGCTGAATGCCACCAGAATTACACAGTAAATTTGATACATGGACACATGAAATTTGGAACCTAAAGTATTCTAAGTGAATGGTGAGACTAGGAGGAATATATATATTGAAAAATCCAAATACAGGGATTACAATGGAACCAGTAGTATTTGAAAATGAATCAAGCATGATTTAAAGGAAGATAGCAAATTCATGATCCGAATTTAATCCATGATACACAGTTTGGTATTTACATATTAATTTGGTTTCCAATTGCCGTAATTTTAAAGTGAAGTTACCACCTCTAGAAGGCAATGAAACTTTGGATAATACCACAAAACAGATGTCATCCTTACAATCCAATTGATGTGACTTTCGACAATGATTAGCAAGGGGATATTTCGCATCTTGGCTACCAATTGTAGCCAGATGTTCACGGATGCGTATCTTAAGCGGTCTAATAGTACTACCAATGTATTTGAGGCCTATAATACAATAAACCACACATTTGGTGTTGCAGTTAATAAATGAATATCATGATCTCCACATGGCCCAAAAAGAGCAATGATGTTTTGAATGCAAATATGCAAATTTACACATATTGCTGCATCCACATTTGTGAAAGCCTTTAACTCTTGCAGAGTGCAACCATGTAGTAGTGGAAGTAGGCATACTCATAAACAATGGGCAAAGTTGATTTTTAAGGGACTTTCCTTTGATGTAGGTAATACTGGTGTTAGGATCCAACCAATTGGATATGTCTGAATCGAGATGTAACAGGTGCCAATGTTTCCTCAAAATATTTGGATTTTGTGACTGTCAGAATTAAATCTAGTGATCAGCCTGATTTTCTGGGCGACTGACATATTAGGATGATTTTTTGGTACTAACAAATCCGCTCTCTTAAACTGGCGTATTGCTTGCGATACTTTGTCGAGACAAGTGTTATGATAGCCTCTCGCAAGAAATCTTGATTTGATGAGAGTACTTTCACGATCAAAATCCTGCAAATGTGAGCAATACCTACAAGGGCTTGAAGTAGCTTGTTTTTTGATTGAGCTGCTGCAGCCACTTTTAATTTTGTAAATTGTTTGTTTTCTCTTCTCCCTCTCGGTTATTGACCATATACCAATGAACTTCAACTATGTGTGGTACGGTTCTCCTTTTTTGATATTTTTTCCTTTTATATGCCTAATTGATTCAACTGTCTGTGCACATTGTTTTTGCACCAACTTCTGTATAGCATGTATCATATTGCCTTTGCAAACTACTGCTTCTATTGCCCCTGTGCGTTTCGCCGTTTGTTGTTATTCTTTGGTTTGGTTATCTTATTGTTCTATTGCATTTATCAATCAATATTATAATGGTATCATACCTTTGTTTTTGGCAACATAAAATATGTCTTAATTTTGGTGATATCTTAGCCTCAGATGAAGAGCTGTTTCAGGCTCGAAACACGTGTCAGGCTGTTCCTTTCTTTAATACATTTTGGACTTTAATCCTTAATTTGCATACCTTCTTGGCACAGTGTGACTGGGACCTGCTCTCAGTTGAATTGTACTTCCTCAATGGTATTATACTGGCAGTATAACCACATCCCCCAGACACCTGCAGTCTTGGGTCCCGTCCTTAATTCTTCAGAGTACAAGCGCTCTGGATTACTGACTTTTTCTGCCAACCTTTGCTTCTATTAACTAGGAAAAAGCCAGAATGTTTCATAGCCAACTGCTTAATCCCAGTGACAAGTTGCTTAGCTCAGACCTCCATTCTGTTCGAATGATCTTCCTATGGCAGGCATTCATCAAAAGCGAGGCCTAGATAATCATGACTTTGTACCGGCTCACTACTCAATGTTCCCAGCTTTAAATTAAGCTTCCGGCACAGTTTGGTTTATTTTAAGCCAAAAATCATTCATTTTGTTTTAGAGACATTGATATCAAGGCCATTTTCAACCGAATAACTCAGTAGCTGTTACAAGGCACATTGAAGACCGCTCTATGTTAAGTCTAGAAGCACCAGGTCATCGGTGTAGCCGAGCCAATTTATCTTAGTCTCCCCCAGCCTGGGGGGAGACACATTACACACATTCAGACAGAGTGGGAGATCACCTTAATACAGATTAAACAATAAAGGAGCTAGGATGCAGTCTTTTTTTTAACCCGGAATTGGTATTAATGTAAACAGTAGTAACCACGGTATTAGTAACTCTAACCTTCACTTTGGTATCCACATATGGTATGACCAGCATCCTTAAAAGACCCAATGGGATTCCCCACCTGACATGTTTTTTCCAAAACTTCTCTCTACAGACAATCAAATACAGCACTATAATCAACGAAAACGGTGTATGTGGGAGAGCCACGCACAAACCAAGTGTATTCAATCATATCTGTTAATGTTAATAAGTTGGTGAGAGTATGTGCACCTTTCATAAACCCAGTTCGGAACCTTGGAATTAGTTCACATGCATTTGCCCAAGTAGAGAGTTCAATTTGTAAAACCGGGACATTGATTATTGCAAGTAGTACTTAGCTTCATGACGATACCCCTTCTTGTACACTGGTATGATTATACTTTCACGCCATGAATTTGAAAACATATTTGTGGCTGACACACAGGTAAATAGCTCATTAAACAACTACTTTTCAAAAATAGATTAATTCTCTTCATGTCATTTTCCTCATTTATCTTTCTGGCACTTTTGATACTGTCCATCATTAAATGCTGTGTGACTGTCCCTTTATGGTAGGGCTAAAAGTCTCCCAATAAGTCTCTTCAATTCCTACAATCCACCACTAGGTAACATCACTTCACCCTTGTACTTCTTTTTTGCCCCTCCACCTTTTACTTGTGGTGTTCCCCAAAGCCAATGTACACTAAATTTGACTGGAAATTAAAGATGTATTTATTTATTTAGCCATTTGTAGAGCACACAAAACCCAAAGGCATCTAGGTGCTGGTTACATAAAGCGCAGATAGGTTTAACTTGGAGCACAATTGATATTAGTACAGATACAGTGGCAATGACATGAGCACAGAGGCAAGAAGGCGCTGGTTACAGAGCTGCAGTTGATTTGAACTAAAAGCAGTAAAAGTGTTAGTATAGGTACATTTGCCATTGCCTGAAGTACATTACCCAAGTCCAATGCAATGACTAAACTGAAAAGAGGACTGGAGGAAGGTTATGCGACCTGAGAGAAGAGCCAGGTTTTGAGGCCTTTACAGAAGGACCAAAGAGAGGTTTCAGCACTTAAGTGGGATTGTGGGGCATTCAGTATTTAGCTGCCACCACTGGGAAGCTGTGGCTCAGGATTTTTTGAGTTTAAATCTATGTATGGATAGGGGGTGGGAGTGGGAGGTACTGGTTGGTCTGTTAGATTTAGATTTGATGATTTTATTGGGGAAGCATTTCGTGGTAGTGTGAGCCAGACATTTGTGTGTTAGGGTGAGGGATTTGCATTGAATTCGATCCCGTATAAGGAGCCGATGGCCATTTCTTTTAGCAGCGGAAATAGGATCTCTTTTTGGGATATGCAGTGCTACTCTGAGGGCATTATTTTCAATGACTTGTAATTTTTATATATTGCCTCTAGTGGTTCCAGAATTGCAATAGTCTAATATACAGACACTGAGCAACCTGGTTAGGGCGAGGCAGCTGTAAGCGGAGAGGAAGACTCTGCCTGCATTGATGAGCCAAGTTGTGCAGGCCACGGTTGAGGCTGTGGCATTGACCTGTCTAGTTAGCGTGAGGATGGAGTCCAGTTAGACTCCCAGGGTTTTAACCTCTTTAGAGACTGCGATGGAGTTGCTGTCGATAGTGAAAGATGAGTAGGCACTGTCAAGTTTCGTTAGGAGCTTTTGGGATCCAATGAGCAGCAGCTCTGTTTTCTCATCGTTCAAACACAGGGAGTGCATGGCCAACCATGCTTGGATGTTCTGATAGATAGTATTCAATGAGTTGGAGTCGGTGTCATAATTGCCAGATATGGGCAAAAGGATCTGGGCATCATCGGTTGTAGGTCAAAGGATCGACAGTAAAAGGGTCGACAATTCAAAGGATCGACACCAAAGGGTCGACAGGTCAAAGGATCAAATGTTTTTTTTTTGTTCACATTTTTATTTTTTTACGGGGTTTCCCCCCAAATCCCCCTTTTTTTTGCTAAATATCACTTTCCCCCCCCAAAAGAAAAAAAATGTAAAAAAAAAAGAAAAATGTGATCCTTTGACCTGTCGACCCTTTGGTGTCGATCCTTTGACCTGTCGACCCTTTATATTCGATCCTTTGACTAGACACAGGCATCATCTGCATAATTGGTGTACGAGATACCCTTTGAGTCAGGAGGTCAAATTTTCACAAGCTTTGTGAAAATATTGTAGAGCATAGGTGAGACACAGGGGGCCTCATTACAACTGAGGCGGTAAGGAGATAACAGCGCCGGTAAAGATGCCGGCACCGTTAACCCCGTACCACCTCATTATGAGGTTCACTTATGGGACCCGCTCTGGACGTCTGGTCAGAGCAGACGTCCTTTGTGGGTCCCACGAGGGGAGCAGCATGCTAACAACGGGCCCGTCATTAACGGCATTAGCATGCTCCCCATTCCATTGAGCCCTATGGGGGCTCAAATGGGAATGGGGATTGTCCGGGTCCGGGTTTCCTGAATGGGGAAATACCAGGCCCTCCAAAGTCAGAATGGCCCGGTATTTCCCCATTCAGGGACCACGGACCCGGACCCAAGTTTGGAGGCAGCCATGCCCTTATTAAGCAACTGCCTCCAAACTCGTAATGATTTCCAGGATCCTTGGGGGACTCGACATTTGACTGGGGCTGGTGGGGCCGAGGCAGTAGGTGAGAAGACCATCATGGTTCTGTTGGACAGGAAGGATTCAACCCAGGTCATGGTTTTTGGGGAGAAGTGGGCAGCCGAAGCAGGTGATGTGAAATTATTTTATGATCCACCAGGTTGAAGGCTGCCGAGAGATTGAGCAGCAGAAGGAGGGCTGGTTTGCCATGGTTTTTAGTTTCATCCATCTGTATCTTGAGGTTGAGCAGAGCAGATTCTGTTCCATGGCCGGGACGGAAGCTTAATTGGCGCAGTCCTAGAAACCTATACATTTCAAGGTGGTTTTGAATCTGTAAGTACCATGCTCTGTCCAAGAATTTGAGGAGAAAGGGGACGGTTGTGATAGGGTGATAGTTGGTAAGTATGCATGGGTCGAGTGTTGGCTTCTTAATGAGCGGGACGACACAAGCATCTTTAAGGTTGGTGGGTACCATACCTGTGGTAAATGATGTGTTGATCAATGAGGCGATGAAGGGGGCTAATTTGTTTGCACAGTCTTTAATGACAGTGGCTGGACAAATGTCGCCTCGACATCTGGAGGGTTTTATACCTTTGGTGATTAATGATTCCTGCAGTAGAGACTTGGGAGAATTTGAATGGAGGGGTTATATGGTCATGGCACACTGGGGTTAGTTTTGAAGGTATTCCATTGGTGAGGATTTTGGTTTTTTTTTTGCTAGGATTTTGTTTTGGAGATTTTGTCTAGCAGTGCATTTTGGATATTGGCACACCAGTTGAGGTCTTTTATGCATGTGGCAGGAGAGGTAACTGGTGACTCGAGTTTGGGCAGTGTAGCAAATAACTTTCTTGTTCCAGATTGAGCTTTTGAGATCCTCTCGTTATAGTTGGCTTTTTTTACTTGGAGAATGGCCTGTTTGTATGTTATTGCTGAGTTGGTGTAGAGGGCTTTGTTGGAGTGTGAGGCATCTTTATTCCAGATTGTCTCAGCAGCTCAATTGGTAGCACAAATAGATTTAAGTTTTGAGGTGAACCAAGTGTTCACATGAGCTGGTGGTTTGGGTTTACGTAGGGGCAGTGGCACCCCTTTGTCAATAGCCTGGAGGAGCGAATTGTTGTAAAGGTTTACCATGTTAGAGGCGTCCCTACAGTGAGGTTAGGACGAGGTGAGGGGGATGAGTAGCAGGAGGATGTTAGCAGGAGTGATGTTGCATTTTTTTCTCATGTGGATGGCAGGAAGCACCTGGGCAACTTGCATTGGTGTGTTGCTCACTGGGATGTAGAAGAAGATCATGTTGTGATCTGACCAAGGACACCACTGATTAGCAAGAATCTTGATATTACTGCTGTATTCTGCAAGCCAGTCTAAGGTGCAGCCTTTGTTGAGGGTTGGTTCCAGAATGCGTTGGAAGAACCCACATGCTTCTAAGTATTTGGTTACTAAGAGGGCATGGACATATGTAGGGTCATTCAGGTCTAGGTTAAGGTCACCTAAGAGAGCAATTCTAGTGGAGGGCTTGGCCTCTAGTGAGAGGGGTTGTAGGATGTCTTCCTCGAAGGACGGTATTGGTCCAGTGGGTTTGTAGATGAGGTGAATATTCAGTGTGGCTGTGTGGGATAGGGTAAGTTAGATGGAAAGGAGTTCACCAGATTGGAACATTAGGTTGCTTTTTTCTCTAATGGTAAGAACTTTTTTCGCAATGATGTCTACTCCCCCCACCCCTTTGGCTAAAGGTCTATCTTTCCTGTAGATAGTGTAGTTGTCAGGGATAGCTAAGGAGAGCAATGGACCAGCGGCAGGGTGTAGCCATGTTTCTGTAATGGCTAACAAGTCTAGGTGGTTAGACGTGATAAGGTCATAAATGTCTAGTGCATGTGCTAGTAGCAATCTAGTTTAATTAGTGCTCCTAATAAGGCTACCGTGGTGTTAGAAACGAGGCTAAGTGAGCTAGATGCAGTGGTGGTAAGGGAGTAGTCTGTGACGATGTTGGCAGTAGTGTCACTCGCAGAGCGAATGAAGGTAGTATGCAAGGCAGAGGTAGCGAGGTTAGCAGTGGCATCAATTGCAGTGCAAACAATAGTAATATGCACGACAGGGGTAATAAGGTTTCCAGTAGCATCAATTACAGAGCTGACAATAGTAGTATGCACGGCAGGGGTAAAAGGGTTGGCAGTAGTAACGGTTTCGATATATGCAGTGTTGGTAAGGTGGATCTTAGGCACCACAAGATTTTTAATGTTGATAACATGGAGGCTTTTATTCTAAAACAACTGAAGCAATATTAGGAGGTGGAATAACTGCCTCACATTCTGTGAATAAAATCAAGAGCAAGACTCATGTCTTTGATCCATGGTGGCTAGTAAGAAGCAGAACATGAGAGTCCCGGGAGGATAGCTCAGCGGCAACATGCTTGCCTTGGAAAGAGGACAACACAAAGCAACATAGGTTTGATCCCCTGGTCTGCGCTTAGAAAGCTCTGGGTATTTTAAGCGCATAATAAATACGCAACTAAGACATATTCCTGTAACAGCGCTTTGACGTCCCCGGGCTGTGTGAGTGCTTTAAAAATGCAAAATAAATAAATAAAATAAATAAGAGTGCTTATAAGACGTGCAAAAAGCAAAACTTGGATGTTGCCCATAAGAGATTATGTATTGCTAGAATTAGGCAGGGTTTTAAAGATTGCAGGAAGAGACAGAACGTGATGTAATACCAGAAGGACGCCAACGCTATGCTTTGTGGGGCGTATATTCAGCCCCAGAATGGCATGAGCTGAAAGGCCAAGCGAGGCCTCCACTGCCAGATTGAAGCTGGCTAATGGAAAACACACATTGGAACCTTCATGCCAGCTCTAACCTTGGTACAGCACTGAGGCCTAGTGAATGCGAAACTGTGCCATACTGAAAATAACACAGTCAAGTGTGCCCAATGAATTACAAAGACATGTGTTCTGCAAATGAAACTGACTTCATGTAAAAGTGAAAAAGGCACATTATGACTGAGAAACAAAAAAACAGCATTATACATTGAAACAGCCATACTTGGAAATGCTGTGCATCTAGAAAATAAAAATAGAACTGTGCCTTGTCTGTAAAAGGAAAGCCAAGTGACAGCGTTCATTTAAAATAAATAAAAACATGTTTTCCAAAACACAAACTGAAATTGTGTGAAAGGAAAAGGCCCAAGTCTATAATATGGGTTCTGCCTTCTTGTTAAATGGAAATACATTTGTGAATAGCTCAGAATAAACTGTCCAGCCATTTCAACTGTCAGATGAAAGAAATATAATTACACGTGGACAAAAAGACCCTGATGCAAGGTATTGAAATAAATGAAAAGTTACATGTAAGATAATGCTCGTACTTTAAAAGGTAATTTCTTCCAGATTGTACATGTAAATGGCTTGCAGCCTCCCCCCATTGAACTGTGATGGACTGTGTTATCTGTATCCCTGACCCGTGAGACCTTTAGTCAATGCATACAAGGAATGCTGGCCTGTTGGAGACAAATGTAAGGAAAGTAAAATACATTTTAGATCAAATGTGTGGTGTGGGCGGATAAGAAATGTCGGCTGGTCCTTTCAAGCTGTTTATGGGTTCATAAAGACTGACTTTAGTTGCAAGCAGAGAGTTGAACTTAAATTCCTGTTACATACATACATGTCAATGCCAGATTGAGAGTCAGATGTTCCATACCACGTGACTTCCATGAAATGGCAACTTGCAGAGCTAAAGGGGATGGCTGGCTACAGAATGGAAACGAAAGGGTTCATATATTAATGCATTGCTTTTGACTAACATTGGACATCTGATCCTAGCCACCCTATAAATGGTAGAAATATGAAAATAGGGTGTCTAATGGCATGTGAAAGAATTGTGTGGATGGTGAAGTTTTGTATTTCCAACTATGTTAATTTTGGAATAAAAGAAAAATAAATATAGCGCGTTCCAGTAAGGTCATGCGGAGACCAAACTAACTTCGCTAGATCTGGCACTAGGAGCTGAATCAGAATATATTCTTGTGTTTAGTTGTAAATTACAAAACTTTGCGATGTTGTGACTTTTTGATTTGCTGCTGTGTATGTTTAAAATTGTCATTTTAGACCATTCTTTCTCTCCTCCCCTCATTATCCATAATCTAGATCTCATAAATCCCTTGCTCTATTGGTTGACAGAAGCCGGACTTCTGGGGGGAGAGGAAATGGAATGTACAATCCGATGTGTGGGAACATGGGTTGATACCACCAGAATATTCATAATGTGGATGGTGTAATAAGTCCTATATACAGTCAATACCCTATGACACTGGGAGAGAGGCTGGATTTGCTGAAGGATTTTGCTGGAGACATTTGCTGGGAAGACTGGGAGTATCATCTGAGGGAGGCAGCCTAAAACCTGACTGAGCCATGCTGTGGATAGAGCGACATGACTCCAACCTGTTCCCAAAAGCGGTTCCTACCACCCCGTTGGCCTCCTGAGCTAATAACAGAAATCTTCCATGTAAGTATACAGATCCCAACGCTATTAAATGTGTGCAGTAACTACTTGCCTTAATCCATTCCCCTAATTGTGGGTTGGGGCAAACTGTGTAGACCCTTAGCATACTTGATTACAAATAATTAATGAATTCCCCTATAGGAAAGATCACAGGATGATTATTGTTAAAATTTGAAATGAACAAATCTCATTCCCAGTGTATTTTAACCAGTATAGCCTGTGAAGTAATTGGGAAACACTATTTTTCCTGTAAGCCCAGGATTCTTTACAGAAGGGGGGTATCTGTTGTCCCAAAAACGAAAATCCATATCCTCTCCATTATCCATATCCTGCCTTTCATTTGAATGTGCCATTGTTACAAAAAACGAAAATCTCTATCTATTCTGTGGTCCCAAACCCTGGCCTTAAAAATAAAAAGGTGTTTTTTATCCCAAACCAAATTCACAAAATATTGCTGCTCCCTAAACTTTGACTTCAAACCAAGGGGTGTCACAGATAACTGATGCCTGGGGTGGATGATGGTAGAAAATAGTATTTTGGCAAGTAAATTAAACCAAGCGTGATTCTCCAGTTAAAGGATGCACACTTTTTCCTGGGAGTGATGAAGTGACACTCGTAGCAGAAAGGTTTTAGACTCCTTTGGGATAAAGAAGGAACAAGGGTGCTGCATACAGTAGGCATTCTAAATTTCTGTGTTTTCCCACGTGTAACGCACTGGAAATACAATAAGTAATTTCAATTAAACGCAAACCTGTGTTCGTTCCAATTGAAATGCTATTAGGAAATACCTGCTAGTTCATTATCACAAGAAAGTTAACTATGTGCTGAAGTGATCGTGCTGTGCCAAGGGGTTGGTGGCTGTTGTCGTTTTAAATGTAATTTTTATTAATCCAATAATTTAAATGAATCTATATATATTTTGCTATACACCGACCTGAACCCTGCCTCATTGGTGGCACAGTGTGAGGGAGTTGGGTGGCTTTATACAGGTCAGGAATTGACCCAAATAGGAATTGGTTTGGTGGCTTGTTGAGCAACACCTTGATTCTTGGAGGGAAGGAACTCCCTGTATTGAGGGTGGTTGTCCAATAAATTGTTACAGTTTGTTGGTCTAAAAGCAAATAACGTGGCATATGTCTGCAAACTGGTTAGCACTGTGAATTATGACCACACTGAGGCATATGTGCATGCTGGTATCAGAACTTGATTGGGTCCAACATTTTGAAATGATGCATGCAGCAAATAAGGATAAATCCGTTCCAGGATATTTATTGGAGAAGTTTGATCCTAGCCTTGACGAGAGTAGCTTTTAGCCAGAATTGGTACTAGAGTCCATTCCTGGAATTTGCGAGTCCCTTACCCCTGGCCTGAATAATCTGTTTACATGTAATCCCTGTAACTGGGCCATAATATTGTCTTTTCTTTTTTCTCGATATCTGCAGCACTGTGTTTTATCCTACATCATGGAAAACCTCTTCCATGATTCCCTATGTATAAACAAGGTTGGCATGCAGATACAAAGAGGTATAGATAACAGTAAGATATTTGAATCAATCTTAAACATTTCAGAGTCTGGGCATTAAAAGCTGGTAGACTAAATAAATATCAAACAGGATTTTGTAAGAACCAGGGCACATAGTTTAATGGCTTCATTTTAACGTGCTGTCAAGATTTAGCTTGGAACAGTAATTATGAAATCATCTATGTATCCACCATAGACTTATCCTCAGCATTTGATCTCGTGAACAAGAACCATCAGTGGAAAAATATCTCAGACTGGGCAATTCCCACAGGAGATTTGAACCTTATTGCTAGGCTACATGGAGATTCAAATGTTCAAGTGAGGTTGAATAGGGGTGGTGCACTTTCCTGCAAAATTCCTACTAAAAATACACTACAATAGGGGTGCACATTAGCCCTGTGTCTATTCAATTTATATGTGTCCGATGTTGGGGAAGATATAGAATGTGCCTCCTTTGTTGCTTCGAAACTAGGACATTTGAGGCCTATTTGTTTAGTTTATGCTGATGATTTCATCCTGATAGACGGTATGATAAAGGGGCTACACGATTACTAACTGCTTTTGCACTTGCTAGTTTCTTCAACAATTATCATAAGTGTAGGGTCATTCTCCAACAACCAGACCAAGAAGAAACATCCCACTAGGGAAAAAGGCTAGTGCACCCTTTTCCGAGAAGAACAAGAGCTTTATTTTGTATACAAAATAGGAATGGATGACAGGTTATTATGAATCTACAGTCACAGAGCTCTCTCTCGCATCCTCAAAATGGTATGTGTCTTAAAAACATACAACTCGTCATTCATGATGTTCTCAATATACAGAAGACATCCCCACCCTCATTGGCTGCCACCTATTTACATGTGAATGGTTACATATAGCCCTTTTTCCAATTGGTCACATTGTCTTCTCCTCCATCTTTACCACATGTGAGTAACAGCCTCTTCCATCTTAAAATGCTACAAATCAATTGGTTAGAGTTGAATGGCACCACCCTATCTTTTCTCCTAAACATGTGATATGCAGCTGGTCATCAACATGAACTCGGCATATAACTTTGAGGGCAGCCTGGTCCTTGCAAATGCAGCAATTCTTTTCTCATCCCAGACATGCAGGCACCCCCACCATGCCTCCCAAGTTTAAGGGCCTCACCCTTGGCTCTCCCTGGTACAAACCACAGATTATGTTGATCCCTTCTCTCCCCTGAATATGTACCCCACCCAAGAGGTAGGACTGATGTCCCACTAACCATCCAATTCATGAAGGATTTAAGACTCATATTCCTGCACATCTGGTAGTTCAAATAGAGTGACCATCTTTCTGAAGGGCTCTAGTTCCCTTAATCTCAATTCATGTTTTGACAACCCAAGACCTCTGCCCTGGCTCCCAGGAGTGTGGCCTTAGTACTGGGCTGCAGCCCTTCTCCCATTTAGCTGATCATTTACTGTCTAATTGTTCAAAGGCCTACCCAGATACATTTATATGTGGGTGTACATGTGTGTTCCTTGCCGCGCACGGGAATTGGAGTGTAATAATCAAGCAAGAGATGAGGCCTTGTTGTTCTGTGTCTCCAACAAGGCCTGTGGGGATTCAGGCTTACTTGTAAATACATCATTAGTTCATGTTATAATATTGCACACAAGCAATGCATTCTACATAACACTACCGCAAAGCAAATGGTTAGTTCCCCCTCTATAACGTCCCTTTCCCGGCAATTGCTTCTACCCGTAAAGCTCCCCCTCCCTTCTACACCACCCTTTACCTTTACGCATTCTCCATGTTTTAATATATTTTCTGCAATCTAAATCGTTTGGCAGCAGTGGTAATCTGAACGTGCATTCCAACAAAAGTAAAACTAAAGTGTTCCCTTTAACCTCCATCAAAAGGAAAACTTGTTGCCATTGGTCGACATATGGGGAAAAACTTGAGAAGGTTGACAACCGGATATTTCTGAAGTTCCCCATCACAAGACATCCTGGCAAAATGTATATTGTTGGGTACTACATGCAAATGAATGAGCCATTCATTTCCCAAATTAAAATAAACTAGCATTTTTTAAGTTTTCCTTTATACCTCTGATTAAGTATTATGAAGGGAAGTTGGCCAGAAATTACTATAAGGCATCGAAAATCTTCCCAACTGGGCCTTGGACGTCATGGTGAATATGAGAGCCTAATTTGGAGAAGGGTGATCGGCAAACCAAACACCATTCCGCAAGATGTGATTAGGTTTGACCTTGGTTTAATCTCGCTTAAGTTGAAGCGACACTGGATATTATTAGCGTATTATTGAAAATATTTGTGTCCCCCCAAGGCTCCTTGTTTGTGGATTTGAGCCAAGATTTAACAGTGATATCTCTAAAAGCGATAACAGATTTTAATTAAAGTGAGTGAGGACGTCTTAAAGAGTATTACTAGATCACAAGGTGATGTTTATGAGGGTCCTGTGAAAGTAAAAAGAGCTTCATGTCTTGTGGGTTGGTGTAGTACAGTGGATACTTTCCACAGTTTTTTAAGTTTGCATCATCTAAACCATACACATAAGAAGTTGGGCCTCCTTGTGGCCGGTCGTAATGGAAACACACTTGCTTATTTATTCTATGCATCTGAAAAGTGAGAAGTGTTTTAAGAAGTACATGGAAATAGGGTAGCTCTTTGACAGGAAAAGGCTGTGCCTGAACTGTTTGAAAGGTACCCTGGTGTGATGATTCTAATGTTTGGTATGTATAGATATATTTTTATATTCCTTTTCAATTATTTGTAAAGGAAAGTTATTGTACTTTTAACTTATTTAATTTACTTAACTTCTGTTCTTATTAAGGGAGATTGAGGTGTATGTAAATATGGGTAGTTGCTGTTTTTTTCTTTAATGTTTATTAAGGTTGAAAATGTTTAGAATAGCAATAAACAAATGAAACATAACAAATAAAAAACAAAGTCAATGTATCACTGATCTCTAAAAATCTGACCACATTTCTCAGACTTTATAAAATATCATTGGTCAATGATCCATTCTGGAGTATGTTTTAAACTTGTATGCAATGTCCATCATTCCTTTCACTCTACAGTCCTTCTTTGTCTCACAATGCCTTCTTTACATGTTGCATCATCTTCCATTTAATCCTACTCTCATCTTCTCCTCAAGGTTCATCTCTTCCATTCTAAACATAACAGTAACACATTCTTCCCTGTCCTGCCTCCTTACGAATGGAACTGTCTTCCTCTTAAGCTTCAGACTATCTCAATATACGTGTATTTTCCCTCACAGTAACCTTAGTGCCAATATAAGAAACTCCTCACAATATAAAAGTGAGCTGAACAGGCTTCAATAACATAGCGAAACATGATTGAGAAAATATTATAAGGAACTGTGCAACTATCACAACATATGCAATGTCATAAAATGTGACACTAGGATGCAACATTCAATTGCAGAATTGAATGTTGCTAACAGCAGTTAATCTCCACACACAGCACTGGATATTGCCTCTGAGATTGTTGTTCATTTGTGTAGACAAATTAACCTTGTGGATTCAATAATGAATGGACCTAGACTCAGAGTTGAGCAGAGTTGGTCTTTTCTTGTTGGAAGGTGCATGTTCTCCTATGCTTAAATGGCAGCTGTTGACACCCATTAATGTAATACTCCTTCTATAAATCAGTCTTCTAGTCTACCCGGGTCCAACGAGTGTGAAAGGTCAACACACATGCTCCTTTCAGGCCCTAAGGACACTGTTTCTCACCAGTAGTAATCTGGTATTACAACTGATCTTCTCAGAATCTAGGAATCTGCTGATTAGAAGGGGCCTTCTCTAGTTCTGTCTAGATGCTGAAAATCAGTTCCCTTGTCCTAAGGCAAGCTAGATCTGTTCATGGATTCTGACCAGCGGTGTCAAGCACAAACACATTTTCAGGCTGAAGTTGTCCTTGTGCTCATCATATTAGGTACAGGAGTAAGGCAACCTGTCATTGTTCCTTACGTCAGTCAACTACAATACTCAAGAAGACAAGAAATAAAAATGTTACCTGCACATTGGAGAAACACACAACGTTGCCCCACAGCACAAAATTCATTGAAGATCAAGGTGTGCCTAGCTATCTTTTTAAACTTAAATAAGAAGGTGCCTCGCACTCATATATTGCCATTGACCCATGAGACAATAGGCAAGATCAAATCAACCCAACTAGTAGGGAAAAACATCCTTGGTTGAATAAAATGTTGATACATTCTTCAGGTTTTTGCTTCCTACTGTATAATATTGCTGAGAACTAGACTTAGCTACACACAACAATAAGTGCCTCTGCCCTACTATTGTTATGGGAAACTTAGGGAAATGCTCTCAATTCATTCGGAATTAAGCAATACTTATGTGATGTAAATAGCAGTAGGCAGCCAGTGATACAGCAAGAGGGAAAGCATAAAAAGAAGAGGCTGACATTCCACAAGAGACACATTTGTGCATTTGCTTTTTCAGTCACAAAAACAATTACTTCCGTATCTTGCTTCTCTCATAGAAACCACCCTACAAAAGATATCCTATCCAGAGATTTAAGGATTTCCAAGCATACTTATCAGCAAAGTGCAGGTACCTAAACTGTTTCACAAAAAATGTGTACAATTTATTAAAACATGTTATTGCTGAGTCATACACACAAGCACATGAAAAGAGGGCCTGTCACAACTCACTAAGTCTGAACTTGACTAACCAATATCTCTGGGGACTATGAACTTGTGCAACAATCCTCAGAGGCATTTTGCTAAAACATGGAAAATGGGCCCAAAATCTACATGATCATTGACAGCTTTCCAATAAAATAGCTGCAGATTTCCAACTTGCCCAGAGCCAACATACTTAAAGATATTATTTTTACGATATACCTTATCACATGTACGTTTCTGTACCAACAAAACAAGAAAGTGAATAGGAAAACTTTAATCATTTTCAGGGATGTAATTTGGGGACGCCAGAGGTCACACCTGCAACCCCTGTGGTTTCCTTTGCTACCCCTAAAGAAAAATCACATTTTTTATTTTATGTTTTTAATTCAAGCTCCTGGGCTGTGGTCAGTGCCATGTGACTCTTTGTTTCTGGAGTGGCTGGCTTTTTGTTGAGGCCTCTTAAACAAAACAGGGGGTCCCACAAGTGTAGCACTTTGAGCAGTGAACCTTAATAAGAAAGAATAGGAATATCAAATAATTTGTCTCTCTGGCATGCTATACAATATTTGCAAGACTCATTAAAGGGGGTGAAAGGTCGTATTTGATCACTTCCCGTGATGTCACTTCCGGGTGGGGCAAATTACATCACTTCTTGTGATGTCAGAAGTCAAGGGCCATGTGATGTCACTTCAGCTACCCCAGGCATTTTTGTGAAATGACGTCCCTGACCATTTTCAATAAAGCAAATATTACTGTATGCGGGTGAGCAGTTGTAAGTCAGGCCCTTAGTGTTTGGATGTATAGTTGGCCATGTGTTCCTCCTCCCTACTTGCTGTGCTGTGTATTTCTAACATTGGTCACCTACAAAACTAGCACGAAAGTGAAGCTTAACAACTAAAGTTAATGCTGGCTCGCAAGGCTTATATGGAGGTCGCAGCATAGTTGGGGAGAGGCGGGGAGGGGTGGGGGGAGCAGAGAGTAAGGCCACTCTGTCAAATAGTGGCATCCTCCAGCAATTGAAATGTTTGAGTATAGCCCATGAGAAGCACACACATTTCATAAATAATATCCTTCCAGTTTACGTAACTGAGTAGCTATGACTTTGCATTATCCCTGTGCCTTGCTATGTCCTTGGAAAGGCTGTGATAATTTCCATTTAAGGAAGCAGTGATCTTTGCCTTCTTAATCTAAATTGCGTAGCCAGCCTTTTGAAGGAAAGTGCTAGCTATTTAAATACAAATACAAGAAGTAGATACGTGTGCAGATAACGTTATATATGCACAGTTTGCTTTTGAGAAGCAGGCATAGATATGGGTAGAGACAGGATAACCTTAAGCTATGTATAGGTGACCTTTGCAGTATGTGCTTCATGCGGGTGCTGCAGCCTACCGCGTGCACCTTTTCTCCTTAAGGTAAGTGATATTTGGATATAAATCTGCCCTACTTACCCTATAGCTACATAGGTTTTCTTTAAACAAAGGCCTTCATATGAACAGCCCTACAGATAAGGGGTCTATCAGCCACTTTTACTCCCTAAAAATAAACAAATACATTCAAAAACAGTTTGTACAAATACTGCCAACAAAAAATAGGAAACAGACAAGTAGCAGCTTGTGCCCCTGCTTTCACTCCCACATCTTCATGAATATGTTTGGAACCGCAGTGCATGTAGTCCCACAGGAATAATTTAGTATAATGAATGCCTAATCAGAAGAAGTAAACCAGTATCCTTCAATGTGCATGAATGACTAGGTGCAGATAAATAATTATTACAAGAAACATGTCCACTTTCCAGTTAAAACATATGTGTACTCACTTAAAAAATACTCCCTTTGGGAATTGGACTTTCATTTTTACTATCTAAAAAGTTTTTTACTCCCGACTTGAAAACATAGGGAGTAAAGTAATCCCATATCCAAATCTTATCGGGGGCACTGCATATGAAGTTGAGATATGCTAATGGAGTGCTTCCTGGATTCCACTGAAATTATAAATTCTCTACATATTAAAATCTGGCAGTCTCAAAAAAGAAATAATTTCTCTTTCGACATGCATATCATATTTTCGCACATCATGCATGCAGCCATTAATTGCTCTTTGCCTCTTGACGTGATGGTCTCTTAAAGAGTTCCTATAGGAAGCATATTAAAAAACTAGGTTGGCAGCGAGTGGGATCTCGCTTCACAAGCGGGGCACCGATCACATGAGAGCAATATGTGTCTCTCCTTCGTGTCCGGGCTCACTTCAGCTCTCTTAATGCAGGTACACGAAGCAGCCTTGCATGCTCGGATGGACATGCTCAACAGATCAGCACCTGAGGATCTAGAAAGATTAAGCACGGATCCATTTCAAACCTAAACATTGTGACGCATACCTGAAGTGGTGCAATGAATGGCAAGTTTATCTGAAAATAATCCTAAACTGGTGCTGCAGCCTCATCTGACAAAGAGGCTCTAGGTAGGTTCAGTCGCAGACTCCCAACCTGCAGAGATGGCTGGACCTCTGGTGACCCAATGCAATGAGATCTGTGCTGCACACAACGGCACGCGTAGAGATATTGTTGAACTAATGAAGAATAGAGTGGATTATATTCCATAAACTCGAACATTGCATACAGACGATTCCCAAAGGAAAGACAATTCTCAACTTCCTCTTGGCTGTATTTGCGTGTTTGAGTAAAACTAGAAATAGTGTTTGGAGGGGTGTGGCCTCTAGCCTTTCCCTTGCATACTGTCATGTCATTCAACCATGTGGTATTAACATATGCAGACAATGTTCAGATGTCCTACTCATTCCCATTGCTCACATGCTTTCTCCATACACATATTTCTGGTTGCCTCCCAGCCATTGCAGAATTCGACAGGGGGCCATTTCGTCACTTAAAGCACCCAAAGCAGGCATTATTTCCTTGAAATCGCCTTCGTAAACCCATCCACATTTGTTAATTCATCCCCTTGTATTTGCTCGCCAATATTTCCACCCATATTGCTGCTTGTGTTTTGATTTTTGTTTTGACTTTTCAAATTAAGGACTAGCACACATTTTTCATGATTCATATATTTGCGCACATAGAAATGCAAGACATTCTTAAATATGTCACTGTTAAATAATGTTACATATAGCTCAATAACCTTCCACAATCAAGTATGTAAAGATGCCCCTCTGGACGTTCTTGCGTTGTCATTTTTACAATTTTACTGTCAAGAGTATAGGCCAAACCAGCAGCAGTTAATAATATTAAAAAATGTGTGCCTGTTTAAGTTCATTTACATTTTAAAATGGGTTGTGCTCTCCGGCATTGGGTACTAGAGCTGGATGAACCCCACGGGGCTCGGGCTGGCCCGGGTCACAGCTTGGGCTCTGGCCTGACTCTCATCTCTGGTTGGTTCCTGCCGAAAGTCGGGGCTGGCCTGACTTGAGGTTTCTTCAGACTGAATTCCTGTCCTGCCGCAGCCACTCAAGGATTGGCTGCGACAGGACACGATTGCATCCTAGTGTGATCGTAGAGCAGCCATCAGCACCAGCAAATTCAACAGGTAAGTAAGCACAACCAATTCTTTGTGCTCCCCTGGAACTTGCTCCCCTTTCCAAACACTTTCCCAACCCCACAAAAAGCCACCCTCCTGTTTTCCCTGCCCCGGACCCCACACTCTACCCAAAACACCTACATTATCCGTACACCCCAGTCGCCAGCCCCCTTTCTTGCTCCTGCACACTTTAGCCCCCATTCTTGCCCCAGTCCCATTTGGCCCCCTTTAGACCCTTTTCTTGCCCCAGCCCCTTTTAGCACTTGTTTTCCCATTCTCTTGCCACAACCACGTTTAGACTTTTGTCTTGTCCCTTTAGCCACTTTGCTTGTCCCCTAGCCTTTTTGTCTTTTTTATTGTACCTTTTAGCTCCCTTTTTTGCCCTAGTCCATTTACGTGTATACCCTTTCATTGACCCTTTTGTTTTCTCCAGTACCTTTACCCCCCTTGTTTGCCCCCTTTACCCCCTTTGTTCTCCCAATCACTTTTCTTGCCACTTTAAAACCCTTGTCTTGCCCAGGCCCTTTTATTCCCTTTTCCTCCTCCTTTTCGAACCTTTTAGTTTTCACTAGACTCTTGCTGACCCTTTTATTTCCCCTTTAGCCCTTTTTGCCCCAATGCCTTTTATCCCCCAGTATTGCCCTATTTAGAACCTTTTGTTACCCCAGACCCTCTTAACCCTTTTTCTTGTTCCCAGACGCTTGTCTTGCCCCCATCCCCTGACACAGGCCACTCCCCTTTTTTGCATGGGATTCCCCCTAAATCGGCTTAAGAATCAGGCCAGACACCCAAGCTCGGCCCTGGCTCGGCCCTAGCCTAGAATTACCTGGCTCTCCCATGTTTAATGGGCACGGTCCTGCTGTTTCTGATTGAGACTCGTAATTCTCAAGGCACATTTACTTATTTGGCAACAGAATAAACGTCTATGTCTACAGTGTTCCAGGGAAATATTACACAGAAGGGATGGAGTACTGATTAGAAGCAACCACTGTGTCCAAACAAGTTCTTAAGCAGCAATGTAATCCCGGTTGCATTTAGGGAATTAAGGATATTTGCATCTTTAATTGAGTTAATAATGGCAGCATTCATTAAAGGTACCACCATAAAGCTAAATGCTGTAATCAGCTGAGTTGCCATGGAATCAGATGATGCAAATGAGGCACCGGTGCTCATGATTACTAGCAGAACAGACCATCATGTTTGAAAAAGAAAGCAAGCGTCGCCCAGCCTCTGCCAAACAATAAGGTTTGTGTTGCTGTGCGGATTCCTCGTTGTGAGCTTACTGTCCAAAGTTCCAAGAAGGCTTATGGTCCACGGCATGTCGCATGTATGGGCATTAGGGTTTAGAATGCTGATTCCTGTGCAAAGTAAACACAACAGCAGTATTGTGGTATTATTGTGCACATTCTGCCTGTGCATGTGCAGTAATATTTGAGCTAGTACAAATGCAGCACACATGAATTTGCATCAGTGCTAATGTTATTTTGCATATGCAAAGAGCATTTGCACATTTTCAAATATGCTGAAACACCACCCATAATTGCATTCCTTTGCCTGTTTCAGGTTGGCATAGAATGAACATATAGTCAGAGTTCAGGCCCCGAAAGGAAGCACTAAGGGTAGTTCAATTGAAGCGTTGTGCATCCACACATACTATGTATACAACACAATTGTTTTTGCCCTAGCACAAGAGTGAGGATGCGTGTGCCAAGAGAGCTTGCCTATGTGAAGAGGAATCATAGGATCATCATGATTTCTTAATCTGGGCGTCTGCAATCTGCTGTTCACCAGATGATTTGAACTGTGACCCTTATCGTCCACATTATCTGCAGGCTGTTGTTGATGGGATTTGTAGTCCAAAACACGCAGAGAGGCAAAGGTTGCAGACCTAATGACTTAAATAGTAATCACTGTGGATTATTGAGTGTCACTCATGGGGTGCGTTAGTGTCAATGAGAACATGCCTGTTTCAGGAAACAGATATACATTTTAGGTGAAAGAGAAAACCAAAAATGTAAGAAGGAATTAAATACAATTGGGTATGTACAATTCCCTTAGGAACGCTGAGATCAGGGATGTGGCGGCTTTATTGTTTGAAACCTTAACACAGCAAGAGTTGCACGTAGTGAAAATCACTGCAGATGTTCTTGACAGAAATGTCGAAGACAAATGACAGGTTTTTTCATCAGCCTGAAATATCCCGCAAGATTCTATAGTCTGAAAATTCCGTGTATGAGCTTCAATACATTAAGTATATTAGTAAAAGCGCAAACATACAAATGTGAATGTCACCCACTGTATTGACATTGCACACAGTATGGCACATGTATTAGGTCAAGCAGTCATATATTAAAACTGAGCTGTGTAACTACCGAATCATAAAACATGGGCGCAATTCACAAAAAAATATCCCGGAAGACAGAAACCTGCAGTCTGCAATAGAAATACATGCTAACCCCCTGGTTAAGCTGTGCTCATCTGAAGAAGACCTCTGCACTTGGACCACCATTTCACAAGACCTTTATCAGTGAGCAGTCATTTTGGAAGCAGGCAGCTCTGTGATTGGCCCTTCCAACCAGTGTGACTGTAAGCTTGCTGATTTGATTTTTACTAGCATTTCCCTGTGAAGCACTGTGTGTCTCTGTGCATCCCTAAACCAAGAAGCCTGCAATGAGGAACACCGAGATGTGCTCACTCTCTGGTGGAGTTCAGCTCAGATGATGAAGATCTGTGCCCTTGGACAACACCGTTGCCTAGCCTTCATCATGAGTGGCCATTGTGGAAGCGGACCGTTCCCTCGTTGGCCCTTCTAACCCATGTGCATCCAATAAACCTGTGTCCAGAGGTACCCCGTCATCTATCATCCACAGCAAAGAGCTGCACAGTGTGGCCCTGTTAGGTACTGATAAGTCCTGTGATGACCGCTTTTACCCTGTCACCCCCTCCAGCTGTTTACCCATCAATGCAGAACTGCCACATGAGACCCATGTCCTAAATCTGCACAATAACTGTTGAACCTCCACCAATGCATGTACAAGCTGCACCTTTTAAAAGGTATGTCTTGGTCACCTAGAACCCTCTGATTTCTTACATTGCATTTATTGGTCATCTAGTACTGTGTGTTTTGTTAATGTATTGTCATGTATTTGCCAGCCAGGACACCCAGGAATTTCTTGGTTGCCTATGAACCTGTGATTTGTTTAAATTGCATGTCTATGTTTCCTAGGAACTTGTGGTCTCCCTTACACACCCACCATCACTGCCTGACTACCATGCACCTGCCAATCATGGTCTTCTTCTGTACTGTTCTTTCCTCTCTCTAAAATTGGCCTCTGCTCATACCCTCTCTTCCATTTACTCAGCCGTGTCCTAGTACCAGGCGCCGGCCCCATTATTCACTCACCTCCTAAACAGCACTTAGCCACTCCACTCTCCCCCATCTCACCCACTCTAACATAATTACACTTAACCACTTCTTTTCATCCATGCCAGCAACTATCTCCTCTACCTCTTGGATCTTTGAAATGTCAATGTCTCTACAAAAGAAATTCCTTTCTCATGAATCATTTTGATTCCTATCACACCAAACTCTATGATTGGAAGCACTGCATCCTGGATTCCCCCATGACACCACCACACTGGCAATGCTTCACACTCATTTTGCCTCTTTCTCTCACTCCCTCTTCTCTCGAGAAAAAGGTGGCCGTGTTGGTCTCCTGATCATCAAGGACAAGCCATTGGCACCATTCCCCTCACTGTTTGTATTGCCTCCTCCGTTGAGTACATCACAGCCCAACTTGTCACAACCAGTTATTTTACCATCCTTCTCATAAAACACTGACCAGGCCCACCCGATATGCTCTTCTTTGATCTTGAACTCTTACTAGAAACACTCCCAGCTGATGGACCTGTCATCATAATAAGTGGTCTCATCTTTTCCAGTATGACTAATGCCAAAAAGCTGCAACCTGCCTCCACTCTCTCTGACAACTCACGAGTCGGTCTACATAACCTTCCAGACCACACGCAAGGCAACTCCCCAGCTCCCATATTCCTATCCACCATGGTCTCCTCTGCTCATACAATTGACACTTCAACTCCTGACCACACTCACTTTCAATTCAAGTTCTCTATTCTTCCCCGCTCTCCCATCCCCTTACCTTAGCTATCACTTGAATGAATTCAAGCCAGTGTCCACTATTCTATATATCAACCAAGTCAACCACTTTCTCCAAGCTCTCTCTCCTCCACTTGCTCACTCCATTCAGCTCCCTTTAAGCAAATTCTACCCTTTTCAACGGTCACTACACTGCCCACTCCTTCACAGTTTCCCACCTGCGGTGTATTATGGGACACCATGTCCATCCTTCTATTTCTCCCACTTCCTCCCTCGTTTTCTCCTCCCATCCACTCTCCTCTCTGCCTCACCTTTTCATCATGTACCCCACTAAACGTTTTCCATTCCTTCACTCTTCCTACCTACCCTTCACTCCAACTGAACTCTTTGTCCTACAACTTTATGGAACTTGCACCTAACACCTTTGTTAACCTCTGTGCCATAGTCCAACAATCTTTCTCATTCGGTATCTTCTCAGCCTACTACAAAACAGCCACAGTCATTCCTCTCCTCAAGAAACCCACTGCTGCTCCCAACAAACTCTCATTCTGTTGCTCCTTCCCTTCTATTCAGAAATCCACAAGAGGTTTATCTTCAAAGGCACAGTCAAATATATTGAGATATAATCAATTGATGGCCCCCTCCAATTTAAATATCTCCATCCAAAACATCCACCAAGACTGCATTCATCAATTTCAATAATTCTCTTACCAACACCCACCAGTCTCACCTCGCCTGCATTCTCATTCTTCAAGACTTCAAGCTGCCTTTGACACTGTGGCACATCCCTCCATGCTTTACACTTTTTTGCTACTTGGATTAAAGGACACCAGACTGATCTGGAGATCTCAATTACCACACATCCTACATCTCTTGAACATCTTGCCCAACCCACCTTCCTGTGGGTTTCCCTCAGGGCTCAGTCCTGGGCTCCCCTCTCTTTGTTATATGTACTTCCTTCCATGCCAAAGTCATTTTTTTCTGACTTTAGATATCACCTCTTTGCTCATGATACTCAGATATGTTTGCCCCTTTCTTCACCCCTGCAATTTCCAAAGGCACACCTAACTGCCTAAATGCCACGCACACCTGTATGGCTCTATGCTGCTTCATGATAAACATTTCAAAGAAGGAAGTAATCTTTCTCCCTACCCCAATGCCAACCTCACGCGCCGCTCTTCAATCCGTTTCCCATGGCCCACTACTCGTTCACCCATGACTGGCAACCATGGGATTTTCTTTCATAGTCACCTCAAACTAACAGTTCATCGTGACCACCATAGCCGGGCACATATTAGAACACTATGAATATTAAAAAACATTAACACCCTGCAGGGGGCCACAACCCAATCAGGAGGCTCAGAACAAATGCTTTACTGTATGGTACAAGCTTGTGTTCAGAGCTATCTGGGCAGCCTGCACCCTTTTCCCTCCCCCCCCCCACCGCTCCAACTTCATCTCATAGTTTCCTATGCGTGTGCTAAGAGTGATTTTTCTGTTAAATACAAAATAAGCTTACCATAGTAGGGCGGCCCGATGCCTTGCAGTCCTGTTGGACAGGAAGTCCGTTTTCAATGTTGATGATGTACATTGTTAAACAAAATTACTTTGAGTCTGAGGGATAACCAACAAACCCTAATCCCATTCTTCCGATCAACCATGAGCATCTGCATAAGCAGTAGGGCTATCAGGAAACATGCACCGGGGAACAAAATGAATACAATGTTGGCCATAAGGATTACATTTTATTTTGAGGTAGTGGAATTGCCAACCCAGCACAGAACTACCAGTTTTCTCAATCCACGCAACATTCCGTTGCCTGATGTCACAGATTACCAATACATTTACGTATTCCTATCGGCTGTCATCTTTAGTAAGAAACATGTAATATTACATTGCAAACAGTGGTCAAAATTAATAGAACAGTTTTAATTATAATGCCAGCAAAGGAGATGAAGGAACAGACAGAGTAGCTTCAAATTAATAATACCAAAACTATTTGCAATTATAATCCATTTATAGATATGATAGCTGTCAACAGGAACGATTTAGCTCATTTTAGTGCTAAATAAAAATCAAAACTTAGCAAGTGATCAAAACTCACTGCCAAGTGCCCGACGTTCAGAAATATGTATAACGATCAGTCAAACGATCCATGCAAAATAAAACATGCAGACTAAGCACCCAAGCACACTATCTGGTTACAACAAGAATGCATGGTGATATACATATGGTGAGTGGGTGTTGGGAGGAGGAATAAAGGAGGCCAGATGGCTATACAAATTCACTCTCCCCACTGAATTTGGTACTCTCCTCCCCAGTTCTTCACCCCCCATGCATCACATTTATTTATTTATTTTATTTATTTGTATAGCGCAAACCAGGCTCGAAGGCTACCGGGCGCATATCTTAGAGCAGTGGTTACATAACAGTATGACATTGCAAAGAACATTAAATTGAACAGTGGAATACAATCACATTACAGATTAGACAAACAATACATAAGTAATCAAGTTTTTACAGTGTCAATTGGTCGTCTGAGGTGACTAGCCAAAGTTTAGCTTTGTGTTTGAATAAGTTCAGGGAGGGCAAGTTTCTGATAGTGAGCGGCACAGAGTTCCACAGTTTGGCTGCCAGAACTGGGAAACTAGCCCCACCGGCTGTTTGGAGCTTGTATCTAGGGATCAGTAGGCTCTGGCTATGGGCAGACCTTAGTGACCGAGGTGGGATATATTGAGTGAACCGTGAGGATAGATAGATGGGGGCCTTGTTATTCATGCATGTGTAAGTCAGGGCAAGAGATTTTAATGAAATCCTTAGGGAGACTGACAGCCAGTGAAGGTTCTTCCTAATTTCAGAGATGTAAGCTGACCTAGGGATGTTGAGGGCTGCTCTAATGGTGTCATTTTGTATGATCTGGAGTTTGTCAAGGTTACATTGGTTAGTGCCTTGGTACAGTGCATTACAGTAGTACAGTTTGGACATGACCAGGGTCCTAGCAAGGGTTAAGCAGTTCTGAGTAGAGAGGAAAGGGCGACATGCTGTGATCAACTTGCATGTGTAGGCAGAGGCGGCTGTGACTGCATTTGTTTGTCTGTGGAGGGAGAGAGTGGAATCAAGGTAGATTCTGAGGGTTTTAGTATCTGTGGAGACTTTTATGGAATGTCCATCGATATTGAAGGAGCTGAACATGGGGTTCACCTTGTTAAGTCTTTGCTGTGTACCTAGGATGAGGAGCTCTGTCTTGTCGTCCTTAAGACAGAGCTCATGTTGTGCCATCCAAGTTTGAATGACATGGTAGATGTCATTTAAAGTTTTCGAGTCTACCGTGTAATCACCTGTGATGGGGATGAGTATCTGGGTGTCATCGGCATAATTGTTGTAGGTGACACCCAGATAGTCAAGCACATCAAACAATGGTTTAGTGAAAACATTGTAGAGGGTCAGGGAAACGCACGATCCTTGGGGGACCTCGCAACGGACAGGCGCAGGCTCGGCCGAAGATGTTGGGGAGAATACTCTCATATGTCTGTTGTCCAGGAATGATTTAATCCAATTAGTGGCATTATCAGAGGAGTGGGCTGCAGATTTCAGATGATGACAAAGGATTTGGTGGTTGACCAAGTCGAAGGCAGCGGATGAGTCTAAAAGTAGTAATAAGGCTAGTTTGCCTTTGTCTTTTAGATCCTCATCCCATGAAGTATATTTCTGAAGTGTGATCCATGCAAAAACCCCACAAATCACCATAGGAATACGTGAACATCAAGCACATATTGGGCCTGATTTAGAAAAATGTTTTATAATGGTGCAATCGTGGTAAAACATTTTTTGTAAATTAAGCCCATCATTTCTTAAAAATGCCACAAAGTCACAATTGATATTTTCGCTCGAATATAGGATGGATATAATTGTTAGTTCAATTTTGTGTGCAGTGGGTGAGCAGAAGACCATTTGAAACAATCTGACCATGTTTCAGTTATCTATTTCCTCAGATAAAACACATAGTGTGTGTGTTGCGGGGGTTTTGTATTTGGTTATTAATAACACACTTAATACCCAGAGGTTTCTAAGCACAGACCCGGGATCAAACCTGTGTTGCTCTGCATCATCTTGCTTGCACATTGTCCCTGCGCTATGCTCCCGAGACACGGGCACGCGTGTCAGTATGCATTTGACTAGCACGTTAAGAGCCTCCTGCAGGTCAAGATTGTGAAACCTGGCATTGGCTTAGTGAAGAACAAGATATAATTCTTAATGGCTTTGTTGTCCTTTTTGAAGTCTTGCTGTGTACCGTTATGGCTTCAAACTCAATCAATGTACTGTTCTGGACAGGTTTATTGCTTTCTGGAAAATAAATCAATGGTACTATATTTTACCAAGTTCCAAACACATTGTTAGAACCTTTTCTAATAACATTGCCTTTTTTCCTTTCAACCATGTGATTACGTTTTTATTTACAACTTCAGACCAGCAGCCAAATGTGTTTACTTTTCCAAGCTATCTTTATCATTCAATTTACTGTCTCTCTGCGTGAGTTCACTGGATCATTTCCTCTGCGCGCCAGAGGTGCTCCGCATTGCAAAGACACTCTAATCATAACACCCATAAATGCAATCCTTCATAAACTCCAGAAGCCGACAAGGTTACGGAGCCTGCTAAAACCATAAATATTATCCCGAGTAAATGAATGAACATTTACTGATACTGATTCAAATTTACATATCCTCATAAAGTTCGCTGCAATGAGAGGCTGCATTCCGCATCACTGAAATGTGCTATGAACTGGATAGATAATTGAAAATATGAATGCATGTATAAATATATCTTGCCATAGCAAGTAACTCTTTGAGAACCTAGCTAACCAGGGGTTGACTCCCAAAACCGAAGATTATCCCCTGCTATCCAATTTATTTGAATGGGGACACATATGTTTTGATGACCGCATTACGCAAGGTGTTGAATGTATAAGGGGAAGAGACCTCCACTGGATCTGGTGTACAGTGACTCTACTGGAACCTTTTTATGGGGGGGGCCTTACAGCAGCACTCTTTTAAGGGGTTCTCCGAAAAAATAGGACTAGCTTCAAAGTTGCCATTTTTAATAGATTGTCATGCTTCATCCTCTCAGATTGCTTCTTAACTTCTCTGCTCTCAGACAAATACAGTCAATGTATCGAACTCCAGCAAGAGAAGATCTTCGGATCTAAGGATGCACTTGCTACACATTTGGAGATGAGTGCAGTGGGGAAAAGCAGATCAATCTCCGGTCCTGAACCTGTTTATACCTCTTCATTTACTTTAAGTTTCGATTGAATTGGGTACGTTAGTTTAACATGCAATTCATAAAATGGCAGAGTCAGCTGGCACTGTGGGGCTCGAAGCAAGGTCACCATTAAAAGGCTGCAGATAATCGGTCACTCTTACCGTATGGCTTCAGGATGAAGCATGACACATTTAGGAATGACTTATTGATAGCGATATACCCAACCATAGAGGTCCCATGCATACACATGTAGAAGACCTTTATATTGGCATTCACATTGCGGGTGCAGCACAAAGTTTCTCCTTCTCTACCTAAAGTCAGCTTGTCTTCTTCACATGTTCCCTATCTCCCTTACTCGTTCCTGGAGGCCGAAGACTTTGGAGGCACTGGGTGATAGAACTAGTTGCTAGAAGGGGTTATTGATGGTGAAAGAGCCTCTCCATGGACCCAATTGTGCAATCCTGTTTCACTACAGTCCCCGCATTGAGGGATTATATATTATTAGTACCCGGCAAGAGCCAAGCAGAATGTAACACACATTCTGATTGGCTCTCGCTGGGTCGTTACCCGGCCGGGAATCCCTCAGCCGGGATTCCACGGCCATTGTTCCCGGCGGGGTCATGGCAGCCCCTCAGCCAATGAGGAGGCTCGAAGTGGGGCCATCCCCGCTCCTAACCTCCCCGCGGCTGAGAATCTCCGTTTGCCCCCCACCGGGGACTCAGGTAAATCTTATTTTGTATTCCCTTCCCTCCCACCACCCCCCCCAACTTACCTTCTTGTTCCTGTGTCCCCGGCGGGGGACGAGGGAAGCCTCCAGCAGTGTGGAGGCTCGGATGGGGGGCCGCCCATGCTCCGCGCCTCCACAAAGCAGGAGGCTTCCCTCGTCCCTCGCTGGGGACGCAGGTACGTTTATTATTTTTTTTTTCTCCCCCCCAATCCCACTCCCACCCTCCCAACCCCACTTACCTTCTTTTTGATCCTTTTTCGGGAGCGGACGCGCTGGGAACACTTGTGTTCCCAGCGCGTCCGCTCCCGATGGCCGCCATGGAAAGGGAAAACGGACTCCGTTTTCCCTTTCCATGGCGGCGGCCATTTTCTTTTTTTTTTTTTTGAAACGCTGCAGCGTTTTGGGACAAAAAAAAGCTTTTAGTGCCCCGGTCACGCAATTTTTGCGGGCCCGGGGTACTAATAGCAATATAACCCTCGCGTCAGGGGCATTACCGACTCAGGTAATGCCCCGGGGCCTTCAGTAAGGCCCTCGCTTCACTCGGGGCCTTACCTATAGGCCCCGGGGCATTACCTGAGTTGGTAATGCCCCCGACGCTCGGGTTATATTGCTTAATTAGGACGATGATAATTCACCAGTGATTGTGGTGTCGGACTCCCACCCACAGACAGAGCATTGCTCACAAACCCGCAGCAAATTGACTCTAAGAGATTCACAAAGCACACTGCAGCCCCAAATTCAAAATTATCTCAACTTGCGACCCCTTGTTTTAATGCAAGGCCACACTGCTCACCCTAACTGCACATTCACGGCAGGAGTGAAAAGATAATTGCAAAGAGGAAGCACACACTGACACATAGTCTATTTCAAAAGGGCATACAAATTAAGTCAGGGCCTTGTTCTTCTAGTGTGATGCATTGAGTTCTGAGAAGTAGACATTCTGCATGTTGAAGGTCATTAATGAGTAGCGCCTGAAAGTGCATGACTTTTGATAAAATGCAAGGAAACAATTTTAATCTATTTCTTCTTCACTCCGATGTATTTACTGGCTTTCGATTCACATCCCACCTTCTCTTTCACCTTCTTTTAACCGTTTTTAATGTATCCTTGTTGGAGCCCCTTCATATCTATCTTCTCTAGTGTCTATGTCCCACCCATCCTCTATTTTCCCTAAAACACTTTCTCCGTGTTTTTCCCAGGCCTCCCTCTGCACAATCCCATGTACACTTTTTTCCGCTCCTAGCACCTAAGCTTTCGAAATCTCCCCCAACTCTCTGAGATGTCCTTCCACTCTTTCTTTGTTCCGCTCTTGTCTCAAACCTTTTCTAATTTCCAATTTACTGTACTCTGATGTATGTCACGTGCTTGCCATTGCTCACATTGTTGTACCATTATATGACCCGTGTCAGCGCTTTGGTGAAAGTGCCCTATAAAATCAAAAAATACAAATAAACATATAATACATACGCAATGTTGTAGGGGTGAATGCAACCATGCTAAGCTCATTACACTTGCATTATGTGTTGCATGCAGGAAAACCGGAAAGAACAGAAAATAAGCAGAACCCACGTTTTCATTTTTTAAATAGGAAGAATCGACAGGCATTCCCAGCAAAATTATGCACTGACAAGGTTATAACCCCAAATGTTTGTGTCTAGCTCACCATCTTGACATTCACTACCAGGACATTCTAGCCAACAATTGCCCAAGCCCACCAGTTGTTGTGAGCTTCTGGTCCGTGTTTAAGACTCAGGAGTACAGCTAAGGAGACGTTGTGTTATGAGTTTCAATGTCGCCTGTGTTGATCTGGCAGTTGTACACACTGAACCTTTTTCACTGTAGAACATGTTAAAAAAAGTCCTGTCAAAGCGAATAGTTGGATCTAGCTGTGGAAATTGAACTGCTCTACATCATGTAATCTTCTCTGGCTCATTGGCAGTGAAGCTAAATATTGCCTTGACTAACACAGAAAAAAACGAATACATGGCAATATAAAAGCAATAACAGGAAATAAAAGAAACAACTTGGCGAAAGATATATTCTTAACTGAACTACAGCCCAGACTGGCCTTTCAACATTAATCAGTGGTAAGAGGCCTTTTAAGACACTTATGGCCTCATTACGACCCTGGCGGAAAGGGGTTTGCGGCAGCGTTAGCTGCGCCAACCCCTTTCCGCCAATTACAAGTTCCCTTTCCGCCATGGCGGTTTTTACACCTGCTTTTAGTGGGTGTAAAAAACCATGGCGGTAAGGGAACTTGGTGTTAATTACGCCACCGTAATTTACGGTGGCGTAATTAACGCCTTCCCCACTCCCATTATGCCCTATGGGGCAAAAATGGGAATGGGGAAGGGTAAATGGGGATTGGGGATTTACCGCCCCGCCAAGGTCGGAATGGGGCGGTAAATCCCCTTACCGCCATGGCGTTAACGTAGTTAGCGCCATGGCGGTAAAGTCACGGCCCTGGCGGTAACTTACCGCCAGGGTCGTAATGAGGCCCTTAGCCTGCAAGATTTCTGGCTAAATTCTGAAATAGTTCTGCGCATATGTAACAAGGATTCTGCGTGTTTTCTTATCTGAATCTGAAGCTGTCAGGAGACATTGTTCAGGACTTTACATCTCATCTGCAAGGGGTGGGTGGTAATTAAAGTGCTGCGGGACAGCAAGAAGCCGTAGAGATGAATTTGGGCATGGTAAACATAAGAACACACGCTTACGTTTTTCTAGCGTTTAGGGCAAGGCAGAAATACTGCGCTCATCTTAACTGATGGCATAAACTACGACAAAACAAACATCTTTTGTGATTAATAGGTAGAGATGATCCTGCCAAGAGAGTGGCATGAGGCAAAACAGGTTGCAGATTGCAATGACACGGGAGAAGAAACAGATTTTTGATGGAGGGGACCAAGCTGGAATCAGGGGTCTAGTCATCCTTCTCTGAAAGTTGGGGGCCACTAAAGGCGAATTTGGTACATTTTAGATAAATAAGTTACAGTTAAAAGAAATTGTGGTTAGTTGTGCAAAAACAATGACGTGTTTAGCACTAAATAGAAAAGTGAACTAAGAGACTAAGAATGGGTCCAACTTGAATTGAGAGTTTTTAAAGACACTTGAGTTAATGTTGGGAGCTTCTGCTCAGTGTTTAAGACCCATGTGTACAGCTAAGGAGACGTTTTGCTATGAGTGTCAATGTTGCATGCGTTGATCTTGCAGTTCTACACACTGAACCTTTTTCACTGTAAAACATGTTAAAAGTCCCAAGAATGAGTCCACCTTGAATTAAGAGTTTTAAAGAGACATTATTTATGTGTGTCTGTCTCTCTTCATCTTCACTGTGTGTGTGTGTGTGTGTGTCTTCTGTCAAAGGTTAGGTTATGTTATTATGCTTTTGAACAGAACTGGAATCACCAACAGGATATAGTCATATGGCAGATACTTTCACATTGTGCATAGTGCCACCACCTGGGAAGTCAGACACTAGCGTGCTAGGGAGGATCAACAGTGAAGCAGAAGGCAGGGAATGGGCAGAAGTAGGTGGTAACTGCAGGGTGGCAGTCAGGCAAGGGGCAGATGCTTTGTATTATCGTTGCTGCATGTTAGTTAAACATTTTCAGTTGAATTATAAAATAATGCCTTAATGGGGGTGATGTATTGATGGGAGGAAGAAAAGGGGGTGCATGCTTTGAGTTGTATAATGCTTATAAACCAGTGATTTAGGGGTAAAATAGTGTAACCTAAGGGAGCCAAGTCTAAATGTATCTCATGATACAAATGTTTGTCATTTACATCTTCTGTTTTTTCACTACCTAGAAGAATAGAGCTCGGTTGCAAAGGTACTACAAATTGAACCTAATTGTTCCAATTCCACAAAGTGGCACCCTGATTTGCTAACTGTTGTGTTTGGTAGATATGGGAATCAGGCAATATGGTTGTGTGCATATTGACAGATATCCACTAAAGGTAGGTCCTGATGCAGTGTAAAATATAGGCCCTAAAGCTGAGCTATACCAATCTCCTATAAAGATTATCCTATCAGTGAGGTGGTTGTCTACGTGAAGCAGTTTGTAGGGGCAAAAGGTAGTGTTTGACTGCTTGATGGGCTCAAGATGTGCTCCACACACAGTTACAGTGTGTGTGGTGGATTTCTGACCAGAGAATGCTGTTTACATTATGTCAAGGGTCAAACTCCTGAAGAGTAATTAAGGAATGCTGAATGAGGAGTCCTGATGTGGCCCTGCATAGGATAGACTTTTTGAAAGGTGAATGTAGTTGGAGAACAAAAGGCCAGGACAGTCTGCTATGGATCTATGGAAACATTCAAGGATATGTTGATAGCATGGCACTCAAAACAAGGGTGGAAGTATTTGAACTGCTGATAATATATTGTCTGACAGTTTAGTCACTTCACAGCTTAGAGTTCCTCTACATAAAGTTATCAAACACTTGCTTGCCACAGTAAGGTCAACACACAGAACTAAGGCTTGTGGGGAGGGGGGGATCTTTGATGCTGAAAGCTAACACCATCAACACCAGTGCACCCAAAGGTGAACAAGGAAGGTCCACTCAATCATCCAGTCAAAGTGGAGAGAACAGGCATGACACGGAAGCAAATGTGCTCCAAAATAGATTCACATGCAAGAGAAATGGTGGCCACAGCAGCGTTTACGCTTGGAGTGGTTTTATGTCAGAAATGCAAATGTGCCATCCTTGCTACTCCCTGATAAATTAGCAACCCACAGAACTTTCACTGTGGCAAGATACACCTTTGTTTTTCTCTTTGTGTTATAATACCAAGGTGTTACACTGCACCAAATAACTACCACAGTGGTATTAGTCCTGCTAGGTTTGTCCTTTTGTGCAAAATTATAAAGGAGATGAGAACATCATTGGCTCAGCAATGGCCAGGCATTTAAGCCTTCCACAGTGCTGGTGTGCCATTGTGAGCTTGCACATGTTGCAACTATCGAGAGCCAAGCCCCGCTTCATTCTCCCCTTAACAGACACTTACCGCCAGGATCAGTGGTGAGGAAAGCAGGGAGGAACTATGGGCTCTGGGATTTGCCTATTATTAAAAAATCCAACAAGCAAAGTTGGTATATCTGGCCATTAGAAAGAAAAGATGGGGATTATCCATAAATTCCATTTCCTAGGAGCCCGCTATTCCAGTGGCAAAGCCAACCCACAGCTGCCAGGCACAGAGGTCTTTGGGGTTAACATTTTCTAGTGATCTTCCCTGAGCCCTAAACATGTGTGGGAAAGGGAAATCTGGACCCCAAAATGTGGAGAAGCCACTAACCTCAAATTAGTAATCACTGTAGTAGGATCTCAGACTTCCCTCCACATCCAGAAGGATACCCACAACTCATGCTGGGAGCAGCGCTAAGGGCTGCTTATCCAGATGTGGGCGGTAAGAATCTGTACCAGAAGGACAACTTAAAGGACATGCATGCCTACCACGCTTAAATGTTGCTGCACAAAAATAAATATGCACTTCAGCCAGTGAATGCATATGCAACCAAACTTTTTACAAAGCCAACTAAATAGGCAATGTGAACACATTGTAACAACTGCGCTTATTAATCCTACATAATTCATGGTTTTGTTGAAATATAAACTCAATCGATCCCACACCTGTGTTCAAGGGCATGATTCAATTTTTCATTGGGCAGACACAGTGAAAAAGCAACCAGCAATATATCAAGTTGTGTGCATTCATCACTGCACTGAAGCCTACATGCATCGCTACAGGGAAACCTATTGGAATCAGCCAGTCAAAAGTGCTAAAAACTAGTAGCCCTCGAGGAAGCCACAGAAAAACTGATGGTAGTGGGCAAATTGAGATGGAAATGGCATACAAAAATTGGTGATTCCAGGAAGCGAAGGAAATCGGAGACAGATAAATCAACTAAAAAAAAAAACTATTGTGATGGAATTGAGACACGTGACTTCTACTTGGGGCCCACATGTCAACCCAGTGTGTTGGGTCCCAGTGATTTAGATGCCACAATGATTATTTGCATTCAATGTTCGTGGCTGTTGGTAGCAGTCAATGCAAAAGAAAAAAATCTCAGGCAGACAAGAAGCACAAAACTCACACATCGGTTTTGAAGGCAGGTGGGGAAACTCCAGGGGTTGGCCACCTGACCAGCAGGAAGTAAACCATAAAAGCAGGCATAAAGTTGCACACGTTTTGCAAACCAGCCTGTGCTGCTGCTTCACTATGATGGATCAATTTCTCGTTTGCAATAAGTGGTTTGCATAGATCCACAAAATGTTTTATATGTGAGTTTGTAAGTTCACATGGCTTTGCTCTGAATGATTCAGAACCGTGTTTATCCTTCCGTGACGTAAGTGTCAATTAGGAAGTGATTTTGTGTTGCACTGTTGAAGAATGCACCTGTGGAATGTATCCTCTTGTTCGCAACCAAGCCCCTGATGGGCAGCTTTCATTGACTTGTCAGAAGCTTCTTTATCTTGCAACAGCTGCCAAGATGTAACAATTTTTCTCCAAAAGTGAATAAAATCCCCTGCAGAAGCCGCAATCCAATTTCAGAAGGCTACAGTTGAATAGAAGTCAGGTCAGTGGGACATTTTCAGAGCCTGGAACTGTCTGTACCTAAACAAGCCTCCGAACTATGACAGCATATGTCCTCAGAATTGAAGTGTATTTTATGAAATACATAGACACCTTCGCTGAATGTGAATTAATGAAATAGGACCGGTATCTGTATCATTGCAGGTGTGCGCATAGAATCCTGCTTTTCAAAGTAGTCTTCATCTCGCTCTAGCCATTGATCGACATGACCAAGACACACTTGGTGTGCCCACTGATGGTGCTGAACTTGCATAAGGGATATGAGTGTGGCTAGGTGGAGGAAGGCTGGGTGAATTTGTAGCAGACTACTCAGAGGGCGCAAGGTGGATATGACTTTTTTAAACAAGTACAGTATCCGCAATGATATAGGAAAGCCTGATGTCTTTGCGTTGGTGAAAGTTCTATCCTTCCTGCATTTCCCTGGTCTGCCAGATAATGATATAGCAGTGTTATCGCTATTGCTGTCTCTAGCTCTCTGTTGCTAAGCATAGGCATACTCTCTCATCTCCATTTGATACAGCAGCAAAGGTCCACTTTTATGTGTGATGCTTTACTCACCTTTCCTCTGTACTCAGCCAGGTGCCAATTGTGCTTTTCTTGTGGTGGCTCTACCACACATTATCAAGTGTCACTCTGGCTTTGTTACACATTTGTCTACCTTTCTCTATTTGGTACAGCAGTACTCTCTATCTCGTCTGTATGATATCTTTGTTTAGTGCAACACTGATATTTCTCTCCTATAAGCTATTGCATTGTTACCTACATGGACAGCACCAAGATACTTCACAGACTCAATGACAACCTTCACAAATCGGTCTCCAACTTCATCAATTGCATGACAAGCCTCGGATTGGTTAAACTCAAGCAGGTTGAATTTTACCAAAACTGAAACATTTCGTTCAATTGTGACCAACTAACCAGTGTCGCAGAAATTTGATTTCAGTAATAAATGGCCACACTCATGGTATTAGAATCAGTTTCGAGCACACATTTCAACCTCAAATCAGTTCTTTAGTCAAAAATGGTTTCGTCTCAGCCTGATCAATATGACGTCTTATCAGCCTCCCTCATAGTCAACCGTTGACAGCATAATCAAATTTCACCAGCTGTTAGATCACCGCAGTGGGTCTCCATTCAGCAAATAACCATAATCACGGCCCTCTGCATAGTACATCATGACCACAACAGTACTGGCTCCGATTTCATTCTCAGGAAATTCTAGAAACACATATCAACAAGATCAGTGTGATCATCAAACGAAAGAATCCCCTCCCTCCCCCACCCAAACTCACCTCACAAGAAAAGGCTACTGTGCCTTCTTAGTCCAAGACACTGACTAGTGGAACTCGACACATCCATGACATATATCACTAGCTAGCCTTCAAGAAGGCACTGACCACCAAAGCCTGTCCCTGCCACATATCCACCTAAGTGATACCCAGATCTGTGGCCTTTGTCAGTGGCACTGTACTATGTCCAATCTCCTTTAGTACAACATTGCTATCCCATCTCTTTTTAATACACGTGTTTTCACATATGTACATTGAACGGTGTTTCTCTGTGTTTGTTACAGCAGTGATATGTATGCTGTACCTAGTTCTGTGGCTCTGTTGCACATTTCCCAGTGTATCACTTGTTACAAAACTTGACCTTGCTGTGGATATAATGATGAAAAGCAAACCTTTTCTCACAACATTGTATTATTGCAGTACTAAATCTGGAGCGGCAACACCATTTTCCAACATGCCATTTTACATCTGTTTGGTAAAGTGGTGTCTTTCTTCTTGAGCATTGTAAAGTGTATTTCCGTGTTTGTTACACTAGCCCACCGAGTATTGCCCAAACAAGAAAGAGTGATTCACCAAAATAATGTATTGCTACATTGCTATCATGTTCCTCCACTTTGACCAGTGCAGCTCTCTACATTCCCACAAATCTACTTAGCCTTGCTACGGCATACGGATAAGCATGTTTGACTTGACTCAAAAACAGCCTTATTCGATAGGTACTCTTTATGTATTTCTTTCTTGATTTATTCCTCGAATTCCTTTGTAGTGTGCCAGCCACCATGGCACTGTAATGCCACTTTTTACCACTGAATCTGTGTTTGCTCTGGGCCTAACAGGCTGGGCATCTGGAAGAAATTGGCAAGGGAGTTGTTGAATCTTTGATAACTTGCATTAGTCTTTGTTAAGGATTATTATGGTGAGGGTCTATGAAGCTTTTTGGGGGACATGTTGAAGCCACCTGCATCTAAATTAAAGTAAAGTAGCCATGAAAAGAAGGTTATATATGTTAGACACAAGCAAAATTTCTGTCATTCATGTGCTCCAGTTCAATAGTTACAGATTCCACCATGAATAATAAGACCATCTTTTCTAATTGGATGTGAAAACCGAAGCTTACTTATTAAGAAAGCTGTACAGAACGGGTAATGATCATGCACAAAAACTTGATAATTACATCTAGAACTAACATGGCCATAACTCACAACGCCTATCAAGAAATAGGGGAGCTGGATCAAAAATACACTTTTACAGATCGTTATAAATCAATAAATACAATAGTGTATTTGTGCAAACTTATTTTATTTACATTTGTGTCTACCAATACATCTTCTGTGATACTCATTGTCCCAGGAGCAACACTTACTTCTACATCTAACGGTATCCGGTCATTTTTTCGAAAACTTATTTTCAAAACACCCTTTTTTTAAACATTTTGCTGATTTTTTTCCCGAATGTATTAATTTTTTATTTTATGTTTTTTTTACATTTCGTAATTTAAAAGAAGTGTTTTAAAGAAGGAGGCAAAATTGTGTTGAGAAAATGGCATTCAATAAATGACTATAAACCACATCTAACATCTCTTATGTAAACAAAGCAAGGGGATACAAGTAGATGTGTAAAAAAGACAAACAGAGTGAATGCAGTGCCCAGTACAAGAAACAAACTACAAAGTGCCCAGAAGGGACAAACAAATCAATTAATTACACAATCAACAATCTAGTTTAAACACATAGACATGTTATTTTCTGACACTTAACATGCAATCTACTACATCCTACATCTACAGGCAAGTTTGAACCCTTGAAAACAACTTTTGGGTCTTCATCAGGACAGATATTCCTCTTGCTTTTACAACCCAATATTTTTCTCAACTACATCTCAATAACGTGGAGTTTAATGACAGGATCACATGAGCTGAAAGGCCACGTAGGCCTAACATGTTCAGAAATATCTTCTTATGGAAAGGCACACTGTCAGATTGAAAACCCATCCTTAGAACATCAACACTGCGAATGTGCCTAGCAAATTCAAATGCATGTGTATTTCTGCAGTTGAAACAAGGAATATGCAAAAAAATAAAATTAGACTGCAGAAAGGAGCTGGAAAAGGCACTTTGTGAACTGATAGACAAAAGGCAGCATTTTACTCACAAAGGTCACTCATAAAATGTACACTTATTCAAAAGGGCCTTGCATGTGGTTGATAAGGCCAAGAAAAATTAAAGCATGGTTGAACATGGAAGGCGGGGCTTTACAAACACTGAAATTGCAATGTTTAAAAGAGTGCATTTTGTATATAGAAATAAAAACATGGAGAAACATGGAAAAAAACGTGCCCTTGCTAAAATGAACATATCATGACAAGGGCCGTGAACTGGGATGGCGACAATCAAGTTATTAAACTAAATAAAATGCTTCACATGAAAATTAAATGCAACAGATTGAAAAGGCAATATTTTCTTTCAAATGCAGCATTTAAAAGGCCTTATGGGCCAATGAAATGTATGACTGTAAGTCCTGAGAATAAGTCATTTGCTAGGCAGAACATTCAAGTGATCTTCCCTCATTACCAATGTGCGTGGCTCTCTATCTGAAAGTCTAATCAATTGGAGGCCATGCCAGAAGAAATTTATGGTGGGGTTGCTATGTGACTGAATCAACAACAGAACCAGCCCTGGATGGGTGCAACGGTTAAATATACAAGCTTTAAATTTGAAATGTGTTGTGGTCAAGATCTGAATGACAAATTACAGAATTGCTTCATGATGTTCAGAGGGAAAAGATGAGCCATGTGGCCTGAACGATAAGGATTGCTCCTACAGACTCTGACTTGCAGGACTGATTAATGACTGTAACTGCATGCTAAAATAAACAGACAGCAGATGCACAAAGCTAATGTCAGAAATGAAACTAGCCTTGAAATCAATGTAGGAATATATTGAGTTACCTATAGAACCACATTTTATTGATTTTTTCAGCAGCAATAGATCGCACCAAGGCCATTCCAGTGTCATTTTAATGCTTACTACAAGCCTGTTATGGTGATGTAATTTGTATTAAAATTCAATTTTTGAAAACCCTGCAAGAGTCAAAAATGTGTTTCTAACTTCCCGAAAATGTGATGAAGCCAAAAGATGGGGAGCTGGTGGCTTATTAAATTAGATATCCGGGTAGAAAATGTCATGTTCCGAACTAATATAATTTTTGTGTAAACTGCGAAAATGTGCTGTTCACACCTGCCACATCCTGCCGACATAGGAGTAATTTTGATAAATCTGCCATGATTAGCCAAAGCAAAATAGAAATACATATTATAAGGTTTATTTGAAAAATGCAAAGTTTATCATGTAGTGACTTTTTAGGTGAAACATTTGAAATATGTAAATGGTAACTCTGGCGGGTGTATTCATTGTTCACATGATTTCAGTTTCAGAACTCCAAGAGCCTATCGGCAGAGAGAGATTGGACGGGTCTAATGAAAATGTAAAGCTAATAAGTTAACACATCCTTATTTTAATATTATAGAGGAGTAAAAAGTGTCTGCACAATCCAGAGAGCGACAGGCCTGCCTAAAAATGATCTGGGTGAAATACTGAAATAAGTTGGCAGAATTTAACCTTGCCAGGAGAGTTGCCTGAATCATCTGCAAGAGAATTCCCTGATACCATCCAAGTTGAATGCCTAAAGATTGCTGCATGAATATTTTTATTGGGGACGCAGCAATTGGGAAGCCTAAATGTTGGCTGGGCCCTATGACTAAGGAGGGCCAAACAGAGCTGGTAGCTATCTTTGACTGAAGTGCCTGACAAGATCCCTGCACTCTCCAAACAAAACCAAGTGTGTGGTGGATATGTTTGCATTCATATTTTCCACTTAATGGTGGGCAGGTGGCAAACCGTGGAGACCCTTAGCATATTTTACTGAATAGTAATGTCATTAACTCCCATATAGATTGGCTGAGGGGGAGCTCAAGGGAGTTTGAATTCTCTGCCCGCTTTCTTAGTGGTAATTCAAGTTATAGTCCGTTAATGTAATTGGGTCAACCTATTTTCCTTGTCCAACCCAGACGTCCTTAAAGGAAAGGGGTGACCTTGAACAAAAATGAAATTCCTAACTGTCACCACTCCCCAGACTTGGACTTTAAGCAAGGGGGTGCTGAATGTAACTGAAGCCTGTGTTTTTGGAGATGGCTAGAGAAGTGTTTTGCCAATGAAACCAAGTGTAATTCTCCATTGAAAAGTGCACACTCTTCCTGAAGTGAGAAAGTTACCCTGATTGCAGACAGATTTTGTATTGCTTTAGGGTGAAGAAGGAAGGAGGGTTCTATCAATCCAAAGTATTCTCAAAAGTATGTGTGAACTCAGAACTGCTAGAATTGTTAAGTGTGCAGGGAACTTAAAAATACAAAGTGCTGCATGTCTGAAACTTATTTTGAACACAGAAAATGTTGCAGTTGTTTTAAATCCAACCATTATCAAGAAATGCTAAAGCTTATGATCCAGTAATGTTCACAAGCATTATTTAATTCTGACACAGAAGGGCTTCATGAGACAAGAGGGTGGAACTGTTTATGTAGTCTGTGCTCCATGGACAAAAGTGAAATTCAATAGTAACATTCCCAAACGTTAATTTCTTGTGTTGAAGCTTGTTATGTGCCACAGAGAAGGTGGCACGTGTGGTCATTGGCTGCCAATATTCATTGTTGTCACTGGGGGAGGGATTGACATGGATCTATATAAATCATAGACAGAGCTAGTTTCAACTAGATAAATGATTTATTGTATGGCACCTCAATTGGGGGGACTCCACATTTTAAGGGTAGTGTCTCAATATATCATTACAATAATGATTATTACAAACAACGTTGCTCACCAACCTCAATCTTAATTCTAAAGTGCAAAAGCGTCTTAATACTTTTTAGTAAACCGATTGGCAAAGGCTCATTGTTGAGAGTAAATTTCATTTTTTTAAATTGTTCCATGTAATTCAAATGGTGTCAAATTAATTTATGGAATGTTTCATTTTCTTTGCTATTCCATTTCTTCTATGAAAAATTAAAATACTCCTTTGTTTAATGCAAATAGTTAAAGGATGTAACTTAAAAAAAGCAACTTTATTTTTGAATATTGCATAATATTATTCTCACATTTCAATTCATTCCTCTTTCCTTTTATTCTCAATTCATATTTAGCACTTCATTTCAGTTCTCAATTTACTCATTTTCAAAACTGCATCACAATGTATTGTGTCTATGTTGACCTATTAATCACATTCTAATAAGTGTGTTGCTTATATACATTTAGTCTACACTGATTGATCCCAGAATGAAAAAGCGTTATCATTTTTCAATTACTGGATGAGTATGGGGACCCTTCATGTATCACCTTAGTTCCTGTTCATGAGGTAGTTCACCCACTTTGAAATGTATCCTGTTCTTATTTTATAAATGAATTCTAAAGCGTTTTTCATCTTAAGTCGTGTGTTGCGCAGTGTCCCAACTTATCAAGCAGGGCAAGATTATCTTGAAACATTCATTCTTCAGCTACACATTGAGAACGTGTATTAATGACATGATGCCATTGTATACTAACAACTTATGTAACGTCTTTACCTTCCTGATTGGAGTTAAAATGTGCACTTGTTTTTGGTCTTACCCAAATGTTGCATCTTGAAACATCCGCACACAATCGGACCTGATTTACTTAAATGGCTCTAATGTTTCGGTCATCATAAAAGACAAATTTACTTACAATTAAGCATTCAGGTCATGAAGCTAAAGCAGTGAATGTGTTATTTTAGTCCAATTTGATGTGTTTTGGGTTGATAACTGCATCTTTGTTCTTTGTGTAGTAATGACTTTTCAATATTATATCAACTCCCATTTGCAATCAGTGATCCATCTCTAGCCACCATTTAAAGCACTCTGAGCTGTATTTTATGTCCAGGTAGTGCTGCACTGAAGGTTTTGTGACATATTTTTTGCGCACATTCGAACAATGTCTTCCTATTCTAACAATGATTTTCTAATTGTCATTCCCATGTATAGTTGTGCACAAGGAAATCTAATTGCATAAATGACTTGTTTGGTCTGACATTCAGTAAAATGTCTTAACTTCCAGACACAATCATTAAAAGTAAATTATTTGTTCATCTTAGTTTATTTATAATTCACACATTGCCCACATGGGTAGCATCCCATTATTGGTTGTATTTCCCAAGACAATGGTCCTGTATTTGATTTTTTATGTTTCCCACTTTCAAAAGCAAAAGCGAGATTTTGGTAATTACTCCTCTGACAACTAATCAACTGACAGTTCTTATTTACAAGTTGTTTGATCTATTTTTTGTATGTGTGAGATTGTTGTAACACAGCTTAATCGATTCTCCGGTTGAGGTCTTTTTATGGAATTCAAAAGCATCTCCTAATCCTCATATTGGGCTCTTGTATGTGCTTGATTTATTGCTCTTTTTGAATACCCATGTGCTTTCAATTTCTCTTTTAGGTCTCTGACATGACATTAAAAATCCTCTCTTGAGTTTCAGTTACGTCTGATTTGTTTTAAACACTCCCACTAGTAAGGTGGTTTTCATAGCAGCCGGGTGACAACTGGAAAAATGCAATAAAGTATTCCTGTCCATTGGTTTGCTATATAAACCTATCACCAATTTATCATTCTGAATTTCGATATTCAGATCCAGGAAATTAATGCATGTTCAATGCCACTGTAATAAAAATTTTATATTATGGTTTTGTTCATGTAACCAAGTTCTAAAATCCATAAGATCGTTAAGTTCTCGTTTACAGGTGATAAAAACATCATTCATATACCAATATCAGTTTGTATTGTTTGTCTTGTATGTGTTAATGTCATTGTAGATACATTTGTCTTCATATTCAGCAATATTCAAATTTGCCACATTTGGGGTGAAAGTTGAGCCCATACATGTGCCCTTAATCTTCCAATAATACTGTTCCTTAAATAGAAATATGTTTTTTGTCAGCACCAGTTGGGCTAAATTCTATTAACATTTCTGATGAACTCAATGTGGTATCATTCGTTTGTCTAGCACATCTTGAAGTGTTCGTATTGATTCTGGAGATAATTGGACTTCCATGAGGATTGTCTATAGTTCTATGGATCTTACGTAAAATATATATTGCAATGGCTGGATTTATTTTCAGTAAGTATGCTTCTTCTTTGTTACTACTTACCTCTGTATTGTATGCTCTCATTACTACAGGACAAATTAAAGGAGTAACAGAGGCAGTGCGATCATATGGTATATCACAATAAAACGTGTGATCATTCAACTGCCTAGTTATTTGATTGTCATGCTTAATAGTATCCATTATGACAATCCCAACCCCCTTATCTACTGGTTTGGTGGTGATTTCATTTTTGCTTTTGAGATCATTGAATGCCTTTCTTTCCACTGTATACAAATTGGTTTTGAAATGAATTGTTTGCTCTTCCAGTTTAGAAATCTCCCTTATAATCACTTTTTTTCAAAAGCCAAGATCTCAGAATCAAGGGCTGTAGATGTAGTTGTAAAGCTTGATTCTACATGTAACCATGTGCTGTCATGTATAGACACATAGGTTTGGTCAGCAAAGAAATGCTTCAGGCGAATGGGCCTAAAGAAATTGGTCAACTTAATTCTCAATTGAAAGAAATAAAATTTGTTGTTAGGCCCAAAACTCAATCTTTTTTCTAGACAATTCAATATAGGCAATGTTAAAGTGTGCAATGATAAATTAAACACTTTTTATTTTTCATTTGTCAATCCTATTGATTGTCCTTGACTTACATTAACTTGTAATTGTGGTGTCTGATTTGCATGTCCCATGGCTTCGATGTGCCTTGTGATCGATAGTTTCATTGTCTGCCCCTGGATGCTCTCCTGGGAAAGAAAACTGGATTGGGTGCATATCTTCCTGTTGTGTTAGTAACTTAATTAGTAGATGGATCACTGTCCATTACATCTACACTAGACCTTCTTGATTAACCTCCAACTTCCATTCTGATTCACATCCGAGTAGTAACCTGGCTGTCAGTTTGGCTATACATATTCTTTATTGAATGTTCTGAAATATTTTTGTTTTTTTTCCATTTGAATTTTTACATTTCAATATTAATCTTCTCTAAAACATTGTTTGCATCCTGGAAAAGATTATTAGTTAACAATGTTTGTTCTTGCGTCCTTATATCCACATCAATGCATCACAAATGCGTTGTGAAGTCTCCATGATCACTTACATGCAATTGCGTGAGCATTTATTCCCCACATGACTAAAAGAACCTGATACATTCCAGATCATCTATTAATACCCTGGGAACATTACGCACTTTTAACCCATCTGATATTATCTTAAGCTTTTAGGTATTATAACATTCAATTCCCATGTTGCGAATTTGTTTCTTCTTTTTTGCATAATGTCCACTCATCAGTTGATTTTGCCATCAAGCTCTCCTATTCGGAATGCTGATGGGTGATTAATGAGTTGTAAAAAATGCTAATCTGAATGTGCAGTAAATATTCTCATGTAACATTTTTACAGTGTATCAACATGTGTTTTTATCCCTACAACCACAGGCTGTGCTATGACTCATATCAAGTAATAGGGGAACTGAATCAAAAATACACTTTTACAGCTTGTTATATACCAATCAATACAATAGTGCATTTGTACAAAATTATTTTTATTTACTTTGTGAGCAACACTTACTTTTAAATATACCATGTATTATTTAAACAATACATGGGGATACAAGTAGATGTTTAAAATATAACACAGTGAGTTAAGTGCTTAGTGCAAAACACTCCTAAGTGGCCAGAAAGTACAAACAAATCAATTAATTGCACAATCAACAATCCAGTAAAACAAATATGCAAATGTTAAGTTTAACACTTAACATCCAATCAACTACATCCTACATCCACATGCACGTTTCAAAGCTTCAAAACAACTTCCGGGTCTCAGGGCAGATATACATCTTGCTTTTACAATCAATAGCTTTCCTCGACTACTTCTCAATAATGAATGTTACAAACAATGTTGCTCACCAACAGTGCAAATGCTTCTAAATGCCTTTACTAAACTGATTTTACTAAATTAGCCAGTTCAGGTCTTTCTCACTTAAATTGAGTATGGGATCCTGTAACACGCATAAGGTTCAAGTCTCTGGGTGTTTCTTAAGTGCGCCATTTCTGAACATACTCCCTGTATTGGTTTCATTGCGTTGGGCGGTGGCATCTCTACTTTAGTTTAGGATTCAGCAAGGCACAAGCCATTTTAATGAATTGGTAGCCTAATGTATCTCTTTAGTAGTCTTTAGGGTACCAATGTATTTTTGTATATGTCCTACTTCAAGCCATTTATGTTTTTATTTTAGGGTATCCTTTGTTCTAGAGAGACACAACCCTCCCAGGCTTCCCACATCATCCGGACTTCAATTTTGTGTAGAGCAAACACTTTTCGCAAGTGAGTGTTTTCCACTTTTCCCCTTTGGTAAACATAGGGTGCATTCCAGCTTTGCTGCTCTTTCCCTGTGGCTTCTGGTTTGAGAAACATCCTCTGGATGACTTTATTGGAGTCTACTCTGGTCCCCCATGGGGTTATTTGTCTCTGAATGTGCAACTATGGTGGAGAACCGAGACTTAGATTTCCTTTCCCCATACACCTGGGTGGAATGCTGAATTTGACCTGTTAATATATATAGAGCTTTCTACACACTTTGGAGCTCTCTTAAAGTTAATTTGGGGGTAACTCCTGTAAGGTTATGCTTGCCATTCTTGTAAATGTGACTACTTACTTAAAAGGTTTTTATTTTTCATAACACTATTTTTCTCTGGAGTGATTTGCAGTGGTAACTGTGTCAAATGTGTCTGGCATTCATTGAGGTCTCAGGTTGCGTTTCAGGATCATTTTCTACCCTCTTGCATTTTCATTTTAATTGTGATATGTGCATTTCAGTTTCAATTTGCTGGTGTTGGACTTTGTGGGCTGTATGACTATTTCGCATGCATGTTAAAATGTCTGCTTCCCTTTTCTTATCACGCATTTTCTCACACATTTTCTCCTGTATGTGTTGTGTTCCTGCAACCACAACACAATACAGAAGTGGACTGGGTTTTTAGCACCATGTACTGTTTTTTGCAGTCAATAAGATATTATTAACTGTATGTTAGAATGTCTGGTTCCACCCCGCCCCATGTCACTTTATGATGTGCTCATATCTAGCTATTGGATCCAGATTTAAGTATAGGAGTGACAAGTGGCCTAGTAAACTTTAGTGCCTTTTATACTATACGTGTGGTTGTACTCTGTGTGTTATGTGTTCAAGCAATTAATTGACCTGACAGACTTTTTTCATAAGTGTAATATAATAAATATGCTTTTCAGACATCAAAAACCTTGCAGGGAAATAGGATTGTATGGACTGACTCGAATCTACAGAAATATAACAATTGGCTGTCCCGCTATGAAGATATTAGCAGATATTTGGCAATATAGGTGGTCTGCCCTGCAAGACTGTGTGGGTATACTTACAGGATCTTGTTTGATGACATTGTTGTTAACAACAGAAAAACGTATTGCAAAGAGCAATACAAAGCATACTGCGAATACAGTGTAATGGGAAATGCACATATGAAGAAATGTACATATGAATAAAGGAAGGTAAAGTGCAGCAGGCTTCCTACGAAAATAACTGTCTTAGTAGCCACAGGACTCATTTAAATAGTGCCAATTGGCAATTTATGTTGTCCCTGTTTCGTAGTAATGATAGTACAAAGTTCTGGGGTCATTACAGACAACATACCCTGTCTGAGACACAATGGGTGAACAGTGTTAAGAAATTGTACTAGGATACAATGGAGAACACAAGGGTGGAGTCATACGCTGGGTATGATCTAATTTTTGCGCATTGATTTCGAGTACGAAGATGTTTTGCTGCCCATAAATTGGTGTAAGGCATCTCAAGCTCCTGGCCCTGACGACTTAGCTAATGCTGCGCTTAAAGGTAGGCCGGAATTGTGGGCACGGTTGTCCACATTGATATTTGGCCATTTACTAAAGGATGGGAAAGTGGCGGCTAGTTGGCGCAAGTCAATTTTAATTCCCGTGTTCAAATAAAAGGGGACTGCTTGGATCCAGCAGATTATAGGATATTGGCCATGCTGGAATCAAGCAGTCTGATTTTTGCTTTGCTTCTTCTGCGGCCGCATCAATCTTGGGTAGATCAGGAGGGACTATCAAGTAAGTTCCAGATGGGTTTTAGGCAGGATCATAGCAACTCTTTTAATATTCTTGACCTTCAATATGTGATTGCAGAGATCACAAGGGGCGATGACAGATCTCACTATATATGTTACATGGATTATGCTTACGCATTTGTCTCCAGAAATCTATTCTGGGCAAATCGTTTTAAATGGTGAATTGATCCCCTTTTATTTTATTTTATAGAAAGTTTATACTCTGATACTGTCGCTGTCAGAATAAGGCAGGGCTGGTAACGACAGCCACTTCTACAAAAAAAGCACTTAAACAGGGGTGCATTTTAGCATCCTTTCTTTTTAATTTGTATGTACCAGATATGGATCTAGTGCTACATGATTGCCGCAGTTTTCCACCTCATACTGCAGGCGAGCATGCGCCCTGGTTAGCAAATGCTAACGTTACGATCCTGTTGAATCATGTTCCCATAGGCCTTCAGTGCTCATTGGTGCACTACAAGAATATGCAATCAACAGTAATATGCTGATAAATTACAAGAAAACCAACACTATGGTCTTGGGCGTTCAAGGAAGTGGGAAATCTAGCTTCAAGTGGTGGATTGGGAAGGAACCGTTGAAAGTCGTGGCTTCTTATACATATTTGGGAATCCCCATCACCTCATGTCACAACCTTTACATTAATTAAACAAAAAGTCCTAAAGAAGTGGTCTGCAGCTCGCAAGTTTATTTCGAGGAAGGGCAGCAATAGTATTGAGTGCTTTCATGAAATTTACAAACCTAGTATTGTTCCTGCAGTGCTCATTTATGGGGAAGCTCCTGCGCTCCGTCCTGGGTGTCCCTCGAGCAGTCCCGTTGGAGGTGCTCAGATGTGAGCTGGGTGTAACCTCTATCAAGACACTGGCAGCTCAGGCGGAGTAATTTGGTAATAAAGCTTAAATGGGCATGGTCTGGTAATTGCCCTTTAGTAAGCCTGATAGCTTCTGACTCTGAGATCACCCAAAAAAACAATCTTTACCCTGACCTGGTGGTAAGATGCAGAGACACTTGCAAGCTATTGGATTATTCCCACATCCAGATGAGTTTTGTCCAATTTGTCTTTGGCAAATTAAAATAAAAACTTTGGACTGGGACTGCTCGATAAATCTGGACTATCTGCCGAACAAAAAGCTGTATGGAAAGCATGCTAAATCCGGCTTCCCAGTCAGAAGCCCTCTACAGTATCTTTTAAAGCTGTCCTCCTCTTCTGTGAGATGTTTTATCATGTATGTGCATTTTAACTTATTGCCCACTAACGAATATAGTGGCACATGGGCTGTCACTCCAATAGAACGTAGAACTTGCAGCCTATGCTGCATAGAGGTTGAGACACTCGGCCATCTTTTATTAGAGTGTTCTGTCCTTGTGGATTATTCCACAGAGCATATCAAGAGTTAGTTCCAACTTTGGATCATCTCCATACAGATCAATTTTGGAGTACAATCTTCTCTGAATCTTCTGTGGTAATGCATGGGGCTGCAGCATACGTCTGAAAAGAGGTGCTTTTCAAACTAGAAAGAAAAGTCCTACAAATGTGTTCTACTGATTTACATGTTTTTTAACTGTCCGATTATTTTTGTTCTCTAAGTGATCATGGCATATCAAAGATGTTGACGAAACTGTTCTCATTTTTACTGAAGTTTTTAAATTAACTAATATGTTATTAATTTTATATAATCAAATTGTTATTAATTGTTTATTAACTATGTAATGCAAATTGCGATATTATTTTTCTATAGTGCAAAGGTTTAAATAATCTGTAAGCACTTAATAACAATGAATACATAAATACATGTCTACATGGTTCCAGGATATAATGTCAGTATCTTTTCTATGGATACATATGGGGAATAAGTGCATCTTTGTGTCAGCCTGCTACCCTCTTCCTGAGAGTTAAGTCTGACTGTTCTGCCACTGTAGCTACCTTTAAGAGAGGTCTGGCTTTCTCTTTGGTTGGGTGACTTTGCTCCACCATAGGTTTAGTGGTTTTACAACCACCATCAATGCACTGAACAAAAAATGCCTTAATTGTAGCCAACTCTGGATCCCTTTCTTATTGGCACCTGGGCCTGCATTATATCTAGGTATGATCCTGTATGTTCTTTGTTCTTATTAATATCTCTTTATAAAGTGTTTCAAGTGCATTGACTATTTGTATTGTAATGCGCTGATATCAGCAACTTAATGTTCAATATTTCTATTGACATTTGCAACTGTTCTTGTGAATTTGTGCCGTGATAACCAGGGGCAAGGGCAACATGATTGTGTGAGATGACTATTTCCTGAGAGTGGAGTGAGGCAATGAAATGAGATGATTCATTACATACATAGGGTGTGGCCAACTTTACGTGACGGGTTCTTGAATTGGTATTATTTGAAGGTGTATGTCATGGGCCAGCCGATAGGCAACCAGCTGAGTATCTCTAAGCATGCCAATGCTGAGTGCAACATTTTATGGCACAAAAAAGTCTAGAAACTGTCTTTTAAAATGTAACATGTTAAACTGACCCACCTCCAGTGGCACCTGTGTGCATTGCCATCATGTCTTTACATTTGAGGTGGTAGCTCATCGAGTTAAGCACATGCTTCAGACTTGTTACCAGCCTGCATATCCAAGCAGGGCCGATACACTGAGGGCCCGATTCATGGCATTTTGTGCAGGATTCAAAGTGACTTTGCATTTCTGAAAAGTGACTTAGCACTACTGACACAAACCCTGATTCAAGTGTATTTTTGCAGTGCAAAGTCAGTGCAAAGTCCAAAGTCATTTTGTACTGCAGAAATGACTAAGAACTGACTTTGCACAGCAAAAATACACTTTGCACAGTTCCATGAATCAGGGTTTGTGTCGGCACAGCAAAGCCACTTTTAGCAGTGCAAAGTCAATGTGAACTGTGTAAATAATTCCATGAATCGGGCCCTTACTGTCATTTAATTGGTAATAACATCTGCTATTAGAACACTTTGACCAGCGCTGTTTAAAAACGTAATTTTGTTATCATTGCACACACGTACATAATCCTTCTGTGGGGAGGCACATTATATAAAACTGCATGTAATTATACAACTACCTCTGGATGTCGCTGTAGCGACTTCCTGGAATTTTCTTTTTTTTTCCTTTGACAGCAGAATGAGAACAGGCTTGTCGTGATCTTTGAAGTCGAGAAATGCCACCTTAACGCTCTGAGAACCAATTAAAATAATTGCTGCAGACCACTTTAGTAGGATCGAATTGTTTAACAACTTTGAAATACTTTCCTCCAATTTTCTTTAAACTAGACTGCTGCTGTCTCAGTAAACAAAGGCGCATGCACACTGGAACTGCAAAGGGTTCAGATTCATGCAAGGTAGTTTGTAAAGAAGGTCAGAAACATAAGACAAATCATTCAGGGACAATCAACAGTCTATATTTTTTTTTGAAAGCCCAAATATGTATTTTGCCAACTCGTCACAATTTGAAACATATAGATAAATGTCTTTGCAATGTTCGCCATTTTAAAAGGCTATTGTTGATAATGTGTAATCAGTCATCCTCGTGTTTGCTTCTGCAGAGATATGACGGTCTTGTATGCATTCAGTGTTAAGAATGGAGATGCAATACTGTGGCAATAAGCCCTGAGACAGCGGGCCAATAACGCCCAATAGTTACAATAACGAAGGCCCCAGGGGCATTACTGCAATCTAGGGGCCCGCTGAGGGGCCCATCGCCGAGGCGCTTATTACCATTAGTACCCCGAACCGTTAGACCAGGGTACTAAGAGCATTTTTTCTGTTCCGAACCGCTGCCAAAATGTCAAATAAAATGACCACTGGTTAAAGGAAAACGGAGCCCGTTTTCCCTTTCCATTGCAGCCATCGGGATCGGACGCGCTGGGGACAGAAGTATTCCCAGCGCGTTTGCTCCCAAAAAAGTAGAAAAAAGAAGGTAAGTGACGTACGGAGGGTGGGGAGGGGATAGTTTGCAGGGGAGGGGGTGGGGGAAAGAAAAAACATACCTGAATCCCTGGCGAGGGACGATGGCAGCCTCTAGCATTGTGGAGGCTCAGAGCGGGGATTGCCCCGTTTTGAGCCTCCTCATTGGCAAAGGGGCTGCCACGCCACCCCCCGCCGGGAACAAACGCAGGCACGTACGGGATTATTCTTCTAGAATACAAATGTATATCCCATTGAAACATGTTTTGTAAATCAGGCCCATTGATTTTTTGTTTTCCACTAGGGTAATATTTGCACTAGTGTTAATTGCACTTGCACTGGTGGAGGGTTTCTGTAATAGTACCAGGGATTTAAGTGGACCGAAGCCTCCTGCCAGACCCCACCATGGACTGTAGATCAACCTTGAGATGGGGCGCTACCATGGCTCCCCTCCCAAACGACAATCTCACCTCCCCTTTCGAAGTGCTGCAGAACAGGCCTTTTCAATCCTTCAGTGCATGAATGCACAAAAGGTGTCCTTTCCCGGCATAAGACCTCACTGTCGCTTGTCGTGGCGGAGTTCTGTTAATAAAAAAACGTTGTTTTCCCTAAGTTTAAGGGATGTTTTTAGTTCCTTTTTTATGAGCAAGAAATTTGAGTGGGCATTTATCGGTTTTTGGAGGATAGGCTGGAACAGCAGATCTTCTGTATCCAGACTGCAGTCCTACACACACACATGAACACACATCGCTGCAGGAACATTTACACCGTGAGCACATGGCAAGGAAATTGAAAAATCTATTTTGATATATGCATATTTGTATTTTTTTTTATGTTAGTTGAATGTTTTAATGCACAAGATTTGTCTTCCTCACATGCAAGGTATACTCACTGTAAGTCGGTTTTTGACAAAGTCTTTGAATGGCCTGGTTTAGAGCAAAGGTGAGACAGCTGATGGAAAAGAAACAGTGATGTTGAGTATGGTGGAATTACAGGCCCATCAGTTCTGGAAGTAATTTTGCTAATTAAAGAGGAAGGTGTCTGTAATAGAGGGTATTGTGAAATTGAATAAGTCATATTGCAGGTGTGTTCTGTCAAACCCGAAACAAGTTCCTTTTAGTGATTCAGCAGTGATTAAAAGAGGCAAGCACTCTATCCTCAATTTTGCCCTTTGCATTGTTCATGTAACAATATTCAATTTATTTTTAGGGTATAACCTATATTTTCAGATCGAGGTGTGAAAGACAAATGAAATAAGAAGAACAGTTTTAGGATGTGGTTAGCCATAGGTTTTAACCTGTCAAGGAAAATGGAGATTGGATGAATCTAAAGCGAGAAGTTCTGGAATGGTGCCTTGCTGGTTCACCAGGCTCTGTGTTTCTTAAAATGCCATGGCAACGTGCACCTGTAAGGTGCTGGTTGTTACCGTCTTATCTGAGAGACAGCACCAGATAAATAAAGTGGATTATGTCACAAAATGAACATTCCTATGAAATACAGAAGTGAAAATGTATGCAAGGTTCATGGATTGAGTGTGGCCAACTTCAAATTCACAGCAAGAATGCTGAAAGCCTCTTTTCGAAATATAAAAACATTCTACTTCCTGTTACACATGAAGAAAAGGTAATGCTTTTAGAACCTTAATACTCTCTTTGCAAAGACAAACATGTGACAAAGGTTCCTATGTACACAAGAAAACTTATTTTGCATTATTGAAAGGTACTGCACATGTAACTGCACTTGTAAAGCAAATCCGTTTGTCATTTTATAAGCTCAAATATGATGTGTTTTAAAAGGAGTGCGTTTGTATTTTAAGCAAGAAGAAATTGGCAAATTGTAAAGTTAATGCATTGCAATATGCTGTTTTTTCAGGATAGCTTGAACGCAGCAAGAATAAATCACTGTAAAGTATTTCTAAAGAATGTCTTGTGCACTGTCAATACAACAAAAGTAAACAAGTGTTTCATAAATTGGAAATGATTGGTCTTACAGAATGTCTTATTACAGTTGCACAAACATTTGACCAAACCATCCCTTTCCTCTGCAACTACATTGGTTGGATTTTCAGGCCAGGATACTGTTCAAGGCTGCATGTATCTTCTACAAAGCAGTCATGAGTAACAATCCAGCATATCTGGCGGTTAAGCTCCACTTATCAGGTGGCACACGGTGCTGATGCAGCAAATTGACCAACTACCTCAAATCAACTTGTCTCCAAAGAGGGGACCAGCAAAAAATCCTTCTCTTTTCATACACTCACCCTCTGGAACTCGAACTTGGTATTGGCCCCACAATTCTCGAAATTTCACAAATGTTTCAAAATGTGACTTTTTCAACAACACCTGATCAAGGACTAATTCCTAGGGCCCACAGGCTGATACACAGACCGCAACTTGCAGTACTACACTCCAGTTAAAAAGATGTCAGCCCCAACACTGGCTACCCATGCACGGTCCAGAGCTCAGCTACTCTCGAGTTCGATCCATGTTTTAAACAATAAAATAATAATAAATACAATAAATTGATTTGCTAATGTTCTTTTTCCAATGCAGATTTTCCAGGGTACCTGACAACAAGCTCATATTTCTGTTTAGCACTGTATATTTTGTTGATGGAAAGACTTAAACTCTGAGGAGATTACTTTTGACATCTGGAGATAAACATAATTATTCAACTTGCACCAAATAATTACATTAAAATCCCTATAACAAACACCCACCTGTTCAAGGACTCTGGTTAATGAGGCCCTCACTCACATGGGCCTATCACAAAGGAAATATTATTTGAACAATCATGTTCACATTCCAGCAGACTCAAATTCAAAGTCCTATGGAGTGATACAATTTAATTATTCACATGCTAGGTGCCTGGTATATCCAGATCACATATTCAAATGGGAAATGATTGCACTTAAGATCTGAACTCTGAACTCTACCACCAGTCTACCGTTATTCACCCCTATTAATCACTGACTGAAGGTTTTATAAAGGGGCCTCTGAAACCTACTCACATTGTTTATTGTGCCGACAGCACAAATGGTGATTCAGCATTATTCATGTATAAGAAATATGTTAGCTTACCTGCACAACCAGATAACTTAGAATTAAAAGAAATCGTGTTGGGAATCTGTGAAACTCTACAACATGAGACTAAACACGATATTGTGATAATAATAAATAATAATCACTAAAATCATAAGTATTAATAATTGATTATTTCATTGCACATACTTGTGTTGGATACCTCTGTATTTGTGAGGATTGTGGAAAACCAGACATCCATATTTCATCCATGTGTAATGTTGCTATGAAGAGGTATGGAAAATTAAGATTATGTGCTCAAATTCTAAAGATTGCCTAGCCCCCACCCCACCACATGTTCAGAAATAAGGTGAACATATTAGAATTACATGGTGCATTCTCTGAAAGTGTCTGCCTGCTGAGCAAACAGTGGAAAGACTTGAACAATTCAAAAATGTGATGTCACAATGACATAGTGTTGATTATTCCCCATTATATAATCCAAAGAATACAGGGAGTTAGAGGAGCTCTGGGATTGTGAAGACTGCAGAAAGGGGAACTCCTGCTCGAAATGGAGAATGCTGAGCTTGTATATTTTCTGGAGGTGATTGGACCTTATTCATGAGGAAGCCTGTACATCAGGTAGGCCTGCTTTCCCTCAGGAGGGGGAAAGAGGCCAAACGATGTCTTGTTATCTGGTTAAGATATGTTAAAGACCACAGGACTCACTGCCTCTTTAGTTATACTTTGTAGATTTAGGACACATTTCGCCAAGTTTCCCAAGACAGCATCTTCTGATGCTGGCAGAGCATGTAACGTATGCCTTGTTTCTCCTTTAGTAAACAACAAATTAATTCTGTCAATGTGATGTTTCACTTCTGCTGTTTGAAAGCCATGATCAGGTGGCTCTTTGCTTCAAGAGGCCCGTACAGTGCTTGTTGACAGACTTGTAGAAACTCTGACTTCTAGAGAAGGTGTAGGAATATGACCCAACCGGCCTTCATGTGCAAAGGGGGATCAGGCTGTCTTGAAAATTGCAGGAGTATCCTGATGCAGTATTTAAATCCTTCATCTGGCCTGACCCACAAATGGCACAAAGTGCAAGGGCATCCATGTCTTCAGGCCATCCACCAGGAGTACAACATGATTGCCAATAAAATGTTAATAGGCAGAGGTGTGCCCACTTCCTTCACAAGCATCTTGGGCTGAGGGGCCTTCTCAAGGAGTGGACTAGAACAAGTGGGTGTTTCCACTCTAACCACCTTCGGGTGATCGTTCTGGACATTTCCACAAGGCCACATTTTAGACATCCCTTACCTTATATGGCATGCTGCCAATAATTTGCTTTAAGGAATTGCAGCACCATATAATCTGCTGCACAGAACGAGGGCTAACTTAAAACCGCAGGGGTACTATTGGGATTTAAGTCCAAGAACAGACGACAGATTGCCAACGTACGAGTCTTCAGTGCACTATGAATCGGAAATGAGGACAGTGCATACACAAACAATGACTAAGACTTTAAAAAGGTTACGATTATGAAGTCACATCAATTTCAGTTCCCTCAAAAACATGTTTTAGTAATGATGAAGACTCTGCACATTCATTTCAGGTCAACAAAAGGCCAAGCTCATTCTATTCTAATATATCCACTGCACTGCAAGTATTAATCCTTGAATTTACCACCCCTGCCCAAATGTTGAAGCAGGGATTCATCCCGTAACCACGTCTGCTAGGTGATCTTTTATGCTCAAGATTAAAGCGGAACATGCTGCACTTGTTAGCTTCCCTTCTCCAACGCCCACCAATGGAGCTAAGCACTTCTGCTACACACACCTCACCTGATCCTTAACCTATGTTCCTAAGCCCTCCCCAGGATTATAGCCCATGAATACAAAGTAGGCAGGGGCATTAGGAATGAGGGATGGTGGGAGTAAACACAGCACCAATATCCTATTGCCAATCTACACCAGGTTATCAGAATAGGGTGCAAAAATACAATATGGTCATGGGGAGTCATTCCATCTCACCTACCTTACCAGAAAATAATAGTCAGTGGGCACAGGTTTGAACCCAAAAGTGGATTGTGAATGACCTACAGTAATGAAAGGCTTTAAGTTACTGTTGTAGAGAATGCCAATAATAACTAGTCCATCTAGAGGATTAGGTAACCATTTTGGAAGGCATTCCGTGGAAATGAAGGATATGGCAAAGTGTTTAATAGAAATAAGTCATATACCAGGGAATGATCACACAAGCTTATCTGGGCTGACCTGGTCAGTGAGGAGAGATGCAGATCCACAGGTATTGACCAAATGGCCTTCTCAATGCTTGTTGTCAAATTAAGGAAAGCCCGGCAGAAAGTTTGTCCTTAAATCTGTAAAAGTAAACTAGGTCCACGTTGTTCAGGCAACATCACGCTAATTTAGGTGTTTTGGCCGGATCCAAAAATGGTCTAATTACCTGGGAAAAGGAAGCTCTAGAGAATTGGACATAGCGATGTGGGATATATAAGCTGGCCTTAACTCACCAACCTATCCGCGTTCACATTTCACACGGAGCTAAGGGCTTCATGGGTAGCACTGGCTGAAAAAAACATAATAACTGGAAACAAAATGTGTATTTCAATGTGCTTTAACACAAGGGTTTGTATGAATTCAATAGAAAATTGAATTAAAGCCGAATAACACAGAAATGTTTACATGGTTGGGGACCAGGAAATGGAATGGTGCATGTCCAGCCACTTCTCTGCCACCCTTAACTTTAGTTCTTTTAGTGGCGCTGACTGCATGATGGTTCTACTACCCCGTGTTAGTAATGGAAAAATCAAGCGTAAAAGTAATGCCAGATGATAGGCCTAGGATATCATCCATAAGATTCTGCAGCTTCAGTGTCCTCACAGTGCACCATAAGGGTGGTACATGATATGACATGATATGGCATGTATAACGCGCCTGTACACAAGTGTTTCACATACTATTACACACAACCAGTTGCGGCAGTGTAGTCATTAGCTCGCCTAAAAAGGACTATATTCACTTGTGAATGCCATCAGATATTCTGGAACAACCTAACTAATTTCACTCATTACCAACCATTAGATGCACGTCAGGTGCAGTACACCCACTCCAGAACCCAGTGCTTATGATGTGATGAATGCACAGTTCCATCCCACACATGAGTACAGCTCTAGAAAACAACAAGGACTTTTTCTCCCAATGTGTGTCGCTGACATCTGCCCGTGAGACGCAAAGAACACATGTAGGAAAAGAGAGCTGCTTATTATGGGGTCTCCAAGGTACTTTGGCCGGCCAAGATGGTGACAACATCAAGTGGGCGAGCGTAAACAGTGGTCTTTGGACAGAAGACTTGTAATGGCATAGGACAGAACATTGTGTGTAACCTTTTCCTCAGTTTAACTCCTTAAGTGCAAAGGACGAGTATGGTCGCCCTTTTTGCATAGACTTGCATAATAGCCTGGCGGTTGTAATGGTGGATGACAGTCAGGCATTACTAAATTATTCTCTTCTGGGTCTTCTTTCCAAGCTCTAGGGCCCCAAAAGGAAGGCTGGAGTTTATCTGGTACCTTGATTGGGAAATGTATGTACACAACGCGCAAACTGTGTCTTTATGGGTTCATTCGAGGTCAACTATTAAAACATCTGAGTATTTTGTTTGTCGGAGTGTCTCTGCTTTGATAAATGCGGGCTCTTAAGGGATGGGTCCTTGCGGAAATTCAGATTATATTCAAGTTTGAAAAGTGTTCAGTAAATTGGCCCCAAAGGCAAGAAAAAAAAATAAATGTAATGGCTGGAAGGTATGTGTTGCTCTTAAGAAGAAAGGTTACTCAATGTGCTTGTGCAATGATATCTAAAGAGAGAGGTGTATTCCTCACTGCTTTCCAGGTATTGCCCAATGCCCTAGAGGCGTAGATCCATAAGTACAGCCACACCTTGCGCCACATTAACGTGACTAAGCCACGCATGGCAGGGTTATTTCATTCCATCTTTACTGACAAAAGAAGCATGCGGGTTTAAAAAAATCCCACTAAGAGCTCTGCTGTTTTGGGAGCTTTACGCTGGCTCAAAAAGAGCCCGCATCAACAACGTGCACCCCTCTTTCAAAATATCCCGCATTTAGCGGTAATGCCTATGGAGCAAGGAGTGACTTGCAAGGAGTATGCATCAGCTTTGGTGCTTCTTGGTTAATATTCTCCACGTACAAACAGGAGCCGCCATGCTAGAAAAGGGGTCAAAGGGCATTCTTTGACCTGAACAAAATGTCTTTATAATCCTAGGCTGCGGCTGCTGCTTTGCCACCAATGGTGATGGGACATTTAGGGAGAATAAATGTTGCAGTCATCGAATTATTGTAAGGTGCGTCCCATTGATACTATGACCGCACAATACAGCCCTGGCATGCAGCTACTCAACCAAAGGTCTGCCGCGTGATATGCCCATTAGTATATGTGCATACAATGCATTTCAAATGCAGTGGAACCATGCCGTCAAAAATCATAGAGGAATGGGGCGTGGCATCGCGTGTGCTTTCCTCCCCCGTCGACAACACGTGAAATGACATCACGTGACCATTGACTCTGAAAAAGGACCACTATCCTGTTGTTAAGTGTAGCATGCTGATGAACACCTGCTGCTAAAGGATGCACATACAGAAATTTGATTGGGTAAATCACAGAGGGTGGCAATGTTTAGGGTCAGACCATGCAAAATATACAACAAACAAAGAGTCCTAACAACTCTTCAAAGATGCTTGAAACTCAAGTATTGCACGTATTACACTGTCCCACGGTGCTCAAGTAACCTTTCTGTCTGCTTTGGGTTGATCTAAAAGTATTTGAGCTAGCTCAACCATGTTGAGCACATTTATTTTAGCCTAGACGTGCACCATCAATGTAGCAGCCCATCGGGGCTTTCCTGATCTCCTGAAGGGAGCCCCTTCTTTGGACACTCTCTCCATTTATGGCCCGATGCACGTACAACGTCAATGACTCAAACTCTTCTTAACAGCATCTGCTCTTCAGATACCCTACCTACCGTCTACTTGTGTCCCCCCACGCTCGCCAATGCCACTCTGTCCCACTCTGGGCCTCTGCATGGCCCCTTCGGGGCAGCTTGTTTGCTGTAAGTATTACTGCCTGCAGGGGAGGAGTGGGAATTTATCTGGGAATGTTATACCTAACAGTTAATGTATCCCCACACAGGTGAGCTGTGTTGGTGATTTCTCTGAGCACTTCTGCTAGTGTTCTCTATGGGAGCTCTTCACAGCCAGGACGTTTAGTAATGTGCGTACGTTTGGCTTGTTTCTTTAGGTTGTCTGTAAATTACAAATTACGCAGGGAAAGCAATGGCTGCCACCAGCCAAATGAGCCCCGGGTTTATATTGCCTGCTATTGTCGACGCACAATGCGTTCAAACTTGCACATTGCATCAACATTAAACTGATGAATTTGAAAGCAAGTTATTCTTTGGCAATGTTGAAAACCGAGCTACCAATCCAGTGCAGCTCAACATGCCTTTGCTCCCCCCGCTCCTCACCCCAAGGAAGCAGCTAAACTATTTTCTGCATTAAAACACCCAATTCTTTCATTAGGAAAGATGGTTCCGTGTTATTTTAATGACCTTATTAAGAGCATTCACAGAGGAAGCAGGTCTTCCATGAGTATAAATAGTTCTAGCACGCTTCTACAGAACTCTTTTTTTGGAAGGGTACAGTAGCTTAGTCTGGGATGTTTGTTTCTTCAGCTCAGGCCAGCTTCAGTGGTGCAGGCACTCTGAGGCACTTAGCTGTGGCTGCAGAGGTTATAATTTGGGCAAAAAAAGAAAAAGAAAACCCTGTGTTTGGGAGCATTACCGTCTGGGCTTTTTATAGTTTATTGTGCAACATGATTACAGGGAGTACAAAAAAATTGGCAACTGACTCGCACCACGAGCGACCCTACCCTCCCATGTGCCGTATTTCAAACACCATGCCTCGGGCCAAAAGAACACATTCAACTAGATTACACATGTAATCATCACAGTACACAAAGCACATGAGAATCCATATAAACTGCGCTGGTTGGGAGATAAGATTTCAACTCAGTCGAGGCTACCTCCATTCGCCTTTCGTTCGGGTGCTGTGGCCTGTTTTTAACATCTACATATGCCATCTGAAGTACATCACTCGAAGGGTACACCACGCGGACACCTGAACTGAAATGTCCGTAGAGCAAACTAAGTGCTCGTCTTCAAGGCAAGCAAATCATTTCACGGTAAAAAAAAAAAATAATAATAATAATAATAATAATAATAATAATAATAATAACAAAAAAAACAATCAGAGTTAATAGACACTATTTGAAATGTTGGCAGAAAACCACAACACATCTGGACAGTCAGGGCACCATTGGAAGCGCTGGGTTTGCTATCATACATGATTTCATATTTAAGTTAAAGGACTACAATGCTTACATTCCTTATATGAGAAAGTGAAAACAGTATTATTACTTTAAATATTATACCGAAACAGGCCACCTCATGCTTTGACATAGAAAAGCAACAGAGCATGTCAATGAGATGACTTAGACAGTTCCCACACCTACTGTAGGCAACATCATGCTTTGTCACAGAAAAGCAACATGGCATGTCAAGGAGATGACTCGGAAAGTTCCCCTTCCTACTGCTGGCCTCATCAAGCTTTGTCATAGAAAAGCAACATGGCATGTCAAGGAGATGACTCGGAAAGTTCCCCTTCCTACAGCAGGCCTCATCAAGCTTTGTCATAGAAAAGCAACATGGCATGTCAAGGAGATGACTCGGAAAGTTCCCCTTCCTACAGCAGGCCTCATCAAGCTTTGTCATAGAAAAGCAACATGGCATGTCAAGGAGATGACTCGGAAAGTTCCCCTTCCTACAGCAGGCCTCATCAAGCTTTGTCATAGAAAAGCAACATGGCATGTCAAGGAGATGGCTCGTAAAGTTCCCCTTCCTACAGCAGGCCTCATCAAGCTTTGTCATAGAAAAGCAACATGGCATGTCAAGGAGATGACTCGGAAAGTTCCCCTTCCTACAGCAGGCCTCATCAAGCTTTGTCATAGAAAAGCAACATGGCATGTCAAGGAGATGACTCTGAAAGTTCCCCTTCCTACAGCAGGCCTCATCAAGCTTTGTCATAGAAAAGCAACATGGCATGTCAAGGAGATGACTCGGAAAGTTCCCCTTCCTACAGCATGCCTCATCAAGCTTTGTCATAGAAAAGCAACATGGCATGTCAAGGAGAATGAACGTAGCATGCCATTATGATGTCTTGGACAGTTCCTGTTCCTACTGAACGTTCTCATTGCTGCATCTTGAGCCAGCGATGATGCAACTAGCAGGGAGTCTCTATGAATTAGCCGCAGGATGTGCATTTCTGTTCAGCATTGATAATAAATGCTCAAGGAAGGCTGCTATGTGCCATCACTTCACCTCTATTTAAATGTATGGGTGAAATGTATCAGCCATGTCATGTGGCATTGGTTCACGGTACAGTGAAATCAAGTTGGAAAAGAGTGGCAGGGCTGCGTGGGGCTGCCTCATCCCATCCTGCTCTCTCCCAGTGTTTCGTAGACTCTGCTGCTCTCTGCCGCCAGTGCCACCATAAATTGCAACAGTGAGCTGCGTGGGCCAGGATTCAAGGCTTCCCAGCTGGGCTCCATGCTACCTATGTATCTCGCCTGATCGAGAGCTGGTCAAACCTTCAGCCTAGGGACCCAGGAGCCCAGGGTCTGGCCTCGGTCCTTCCCATGTGCAGAGAGTCAGCCTTCAGCTGATGCCTGGGCTTGGCTGGGGCCTGAGCTGCTGTCTGTTCCTGGGCCTGCTTCTTTTCTGGACATGTAGGCTACCAGCCAGGAGAAGGTAAGGCCCTCAATTAACATTGCCCTCCGCCTTCCAAAGAGTCGACGAGACCGCAGCAGGAAAATTGTCAAACGGACACAATAAAATGAACAATGAATGAAATTAAAAAAAAAAAAAAAAAAGAAATAACCAGTGAAAGTGATGGCCATTAAACATTAGAGCAGATTGAAGCAAATGAATTACTGTATTGAGGGGTGGAATTAAGTACGACACAGACACTTGAGCCACTACGAATTCACAACGCTGTTGCAGAATGTGGGATCCACAATGGAGCAGACCACACCTCTCAGTGTGGGAGGAAAGATCATTCCCTGAGTCAGCCTAACCGATCCCAGATCATTAGGGGACGTTCTCCAAAGATCTGGATGGAGAGCAAGCTCAACAGGTTCAAGGCTCTTAGGTAATGCAACAATTTGTTTGGTATTGCCGCCATCTTGAGCTTGATCCCAAACCTCAAGGAGATCCTTGGCAGCCATCGCAGAATAGACCAAATGAGCCCAAAAAGGCCAAGCGCACTTGACAACGAGCTGCCATATTGTTCTCTGCCTTATGGTCCCTTGCCAAACCCCTGGAAGCTGCCGATAGAAAATATCCAGTTTTTTCCAAACATATTCATATTGCAGGGGTACAATTCAAGTTGCAAGCTACTAGCCAGCCATTAAAAGTCACTCACCATCTCAATTAAACACATATACACAGCACACCATTACTAAATTGCTGAGAGTCAAATACCATTAGCCAACATCTAGTGGAGAATGTCTACTGGAGGGTGCACATTTTGAGCCTTTTCGAAGGATTCATTCAATGGGGCTCATTATAAGTTCTCCGCTCTGGAAAAAATGATGGTAATTCCAGCACCTGTATTTTTTCCGGACCAGGGAAACACAAGTTTGCCAGTGGGGGCAGTGGTCTATGGGCAGGCCTGACCTGCTGCGAGTTCAGGCCCCTACTGGCAAATAAATGCCAGAAACACAGGTACTACCGGTACTACCAGTGCCGGTAATTCTGGCAGTCCAATTCATGGAGCCCTTTGGGACTCCATGGATTGGGAATTTATGGGCGTCTCCACCGCCCACAATATTCTGGTAATCCCGGGATATCAGGCGACAGAAACTGTAATGAGGGCCATTGAGTGTGTAAATATGACACTGAGGAATATTTCGTCAAAGAGGGCTAAGTAGGTTATTTGTTTGGTATCATGAGCACATCCCCTTTAATGATATTTAGATCTGTCACCTATGTCAAGGCTATGGTAGCAAAAGTCTGTCTCACTCTTAATTGATGGAAATTGCTTTGTGGTTGCAGTTTAGGCTGATGTCCCTTGAATCTGCATTTGTTTCTCTTAAATATTAAAGATGCATTGTACAGGTTCAGCTGCAGCACCGTAAATTAACCCGAATGGAAGTAAAATATGAAAGATAAACTCACCGACGCTCGTTATCTTTTGGCTGACGAGGTCCTGAAGCAAGCCTCCGATGGCTGGGTTGTGTCTTGAATACAACTCGTACCGGTTAATTCCAATGTGGAATTTGAGCCAGTTTGGATAGGAGTCCACAGACGTTTCTCCTGTAGGGACAAACTCTTCATCTTCGGTGCCCTCATTACCTTCATTTTGCCTGCAAGAATGCACAGGGAAATGTTGTGTCTGCTGCCAATTTCCAACACATGCAAAGTAGGTCATAAAGTTGTGCGCGCAGTGTCTGCCCAAGGCAAGGCACAGAGCTGCACATCTGTCTAAACAGAGCTCCAGAAGAGGATCTTGCATTATCTCTGATCCTAGCCCCAACCAGAAGTTAAACCATATGTGGGCAAAAGACAGTGGCAGTGGTGTAAGAAATCAGCTAGCCAGTGTGTGTCAGTACAAATACACTGTCTGTGCCCCCAAGAGGAAGCACCATAACCAGGCTCTCCAAAGCACCTACACAAACTGCATTTGGTGGTAACACTTTCTTGTTGTTTTTGGTTGAACGGTACTGCATACTGCCTCACTGCACGTCACATCACACTCTTAAAAGCAACAAAGAGACAAATACAGAAAATCTACTGAAAAACGCTACAATGCTTTCATCTCATAGCATTTTATGATCACCCTGTGTTCTCAACATTTGAAAGTGCTCAACAAGACTCACTGTGAATTCCATGGGTGATTGCCTTAAAAGGCAACTCTCAGAGTCTAGGCCCCAACTCTGGAGACCCCTTCCCTGCCCACACCCAGTCTCTTGCCACCAACGCGCCGTTCTTTGGTTTTATTGCATCTTTGTGATCTACGGGGCCATTATATTCACTGGTGCGCTTGTGCAACAGCTGGTAGGCCGTACTGAACGGTGGGTCACTGCACTCTGGGGCCACAGCCACCGCAAGAACGCAGGGGTGCCATCGGTACCAATAGACGGCGGAGTGAATGTCTTCTGAGCACCATTATTGAATTGAATTGATATTTTCTTTATATCGCGCTCGTACACAAGTTTTTCAGAGCGCGACAAGGCAAGGGAGCAGAACAGGGGAGAACAAAACAACAATCTTACTAGGCCCAGTGACATTGAGAACGCGCAAGTGCATGGAAAAGTGAAAAGTGGAAAAGTGCATGGAAGGGGGGAGAAGTGCAAAGTGCGGAGCAGAGGAGAAACAGATAAATAATGATAAAATTAATAAATAATAAAGGCAATAACCAGTGGTAGTACAGCCAGCAAATGGCAAGTGCTGGGTTTAGCAGACAGGGTTTGTCACGTCAGGACTGGCCAATGAGTAGGCAGATTCAAGTAGGTGGGGCATATTTTAATAGACTCTGTAAAGGGACGACTCAACCAACCCGACAGTGAACCTTCCTTAAAATATCTGTCTTTTTATTTAATTGAAAAATGACACCAGCAAATGTATTTTAAAGGACATCCTGCAGCCCCAGCCCAACTCGCCATTGCGAATGGCGGAAACGGTCACTTGCATCTTTAAGGCTTTGAACCCCACTCCCTTCTAAGACGTGCCCTTTGAGAATGCTTTCCTGAAGCAGGCACGCTTTGTTTTTTCGAGATAACTTGATTGCAAGCAATTACCTGCCTCACTTCAAGGGTATAGGATTCAGAGGTATATATTTCGCGTCGGCGTTCTCAAGGAGATTCTCAGCTCCGCGCCGTTCTAAAGCCAAGGCCCGGGATGGAGGAGGCAGTGCAACGCTGCACATTTAGTCCTCCAATCGCAGTGGACACCTGGGAGGGCGCCGCTGGATCTGTATCTGTATTAATGTCCTTCGAACCAGCCTCCGTGTTCGCAGGCGATCATCCGGTTTCCAGGCTATTGTTTATGGAGAGAATCTTATTAATTTGGCTAAATGAAGAATTCGGCGAGAATCCCCGGCGATAATAACAGGTGCAGCCATGTGCAGGGGGCGCTACACTGCAGACATAAATGCTGAAGGGTGCACAGGACACAACACGCTTTCCAGCTTTTCTACACCGATGATGACAGGTGACCTGCATGTCTGCTCAGAGATGCTGTACATGCCGGTGGAGTGAGATGGGCAGGTGCAATGGGTTGTGTTTTGCAAAGGACTGGCATCTAGCGGATAGGCACATTGTCAAGTGCATCCGAGGGTCACATTCTGACCGTTGACAATGCAACCCACCTACACTGGCACATTTCTTTATTTATTTTTTAGCTTCAATAACACTACCGTTGTCTGGGAGGGTACTGTTGTACCAAACAATGTTATTGCAGACTATATATTTCTTGGCTGTACCCAGTATTTGCCTACCACAGGGACAGCTTCCTAAGGCACATAACAGGAAGTTCTCCACCTGTGGCCTTCAAACTATGGTGAGGGCCAAGCTAGGGGGGGGGGGGGCCGAAGGATGTCCAGTGGGGCGCTCTTGCAAAACAGAGCATGGTGACAGCTTTTCATATATAAGCAGATACAGCATCTGGGGTCCCCCCAGCAATAATATTTTTACTCAAGAGCTCAGCATATAAGTTTCAATACCACTACCACACACTAGTTCAGCGCCTTCCGCAGAGTTCGTCATCGGAGAGATAGCCAATCAGAACTGAAACCGTATATTCGGCGTGTATCTACTGATGGCACGGGGATAGGCCTGAATCCTTCTGAGGAGTCCTGTCAATCATCCACAGGCCACCGGATTGGCTCAGAGGGCACCGTAAGCTCTCTTGCACTGACTTTTGGAAGAGACTGGCATGATTCCGTTTGTTGGTGACGTTTCGAGTGTAGGTTCATGAAACGTGTGTTTCGTTAGGCATTCCAGTGTTGGAGGCAGGCTAGAATGCGACATGGCTAGAGGTAGAAAGAGGTGTAAGCGAATTCCTCTCAATTCCGTCTGGAGAGCCTAGCCCCCCGCCCTCCTATTTGTTGAAAGAGTGTTCTGTCCAGAAAGAGATGTGGGTCTGGAAGCAGCCTATGAAGGAAGGGTAACCCCTTTCTCTCCCAGCTAACTGCGCCATAAAAAAGACCACTGTCAGGGACCTGCAGCTGGGTTGCGATTGGCATACTTAGCTGCGCAGTTCTTTGTTGTTGTAACTGGTATGTTTTAATGTGTCTATGACTAATAACAGCACTGGAATTGTGGCACGTGCTACACGAGTGTCACAATTTAAAAAAGTAACTTTAATTGGAATTTTTAGAATAAGTTGCAAATTGGGGTAAATCACCTTTTAAACTGTCATTCAAAAACATACGCTTTTTGGCGGGTTTATGAACAAGACCTTTTTTTTACGTGTATGCCTGTTTCTGTGTGTTAGAGAAAGGGGACTCTATATGTGCCCGACAGTTATGTTATGGCAAGAAAATAAACGCACGGTGTCTCCTAACTTGCAGACGATGTTTACTCTCCGATATGACGGTTAGATTCAGAACAGTTTCACAAACGTATCATGTTTTCCGACTCTCTGTCCACGTGCCCACCTGTTCAGCTTCCTTCCACCTGACGTGCCTAGAAGCCTATGAATATGCCTATCTATGAGCAAACCTGCATGTCTATCTCATCTCTGAACACATCTATGTATCTGTCTATCCAGCCTTCTATCCGGCTGTCTGCTTGTTTGTTTTGACTGTCTTTCTGCGTGCCCCTGTCTAACTACCCCCCCCTCCCCGCCCCCCCCCCCCTCCCTGGCTTCCTGCAGCTCTACCTGTGCGGCCCTGATTCTCTGTCAGGCACTCGGTTCCCTTGTCTTCCCAGTATCCAGACTCACGCCATTCACCGTGAACGCTGCTTGTGTGCGCCTCTCCAGCTTCCGCCTTTCACCTGGCCCACACACTCACACCCCTCACTCAAGGCGCGCGATTCCCCGGGTACTCACCATTCCGGGTTCTCGGCCGCTTTGGGGTTAAACCTGATGTCGCTGTTCACGTTGAACAAGACATCCTCCTCCGTCAGGGCCGGGAGCGTGACCTTATAGAGCGGGTTTTCAAAGAGAGCGGCGAGCTTGGAGCGGCCCGCGTCGGGGCGCTGGCTCTTCAGGGTGCCCTCGTGAATGAGCGGCTTGGTGTTCAGGTCCCCGCTGACGCCGGGCGGCTCCAGTCTGCGGAAAGCCTCCGCCTTGTCCAGCGCTCCCGCCAGCTTCTCCAGGGAGTGGGAGGAGAGGTTGGAGCTGGGGTCGCTGCCGAAGTCCTGCAGGATCCTCAGCGTGTGCTTGTTGGGCCAGCCCGGCTGGGGCCCGCTCTTCGTCCTCCTCTGCTTGCCCCCCCAGCCCGGCGCCTCCTCGCTCGGCTGGTGGGAGCAGGAGCAGCCCGCCTCCCGCTCCGTCCCCGCCGCCCGCTTCTCCAGCTTGGGCAGCAGGTCGATCATGATGTGCATTGTGCACGCCACCAAAAACACCATCAGGATTAACACCCTGAATTTGCGCACCAGGATCATCTTCATTTCCAGGTTGGCTAATAAACCGAGAGTCCTTAAATATATAAATAAAAATAGCCCTTTTCACAGAAAAAAGCCTTATTGTGTTTTGAAGAAAAAAAGAGAAATGTCAAAAATCAACGTCAATAAAGTTATCTTCATATACTTCTGCAAATAAATATTTTAAAGAAAATAAACACCCGTTTGTTGTGTTTGTCGGGTACTTGGTATTAGCGGTGCTTTTAGATTGTAGAATCAAATGAGGAACAAATATATATAATTTACAAATACATCCGTCCAGTGCTAACACTTGGCCATTTCTGATTTCCAAGGTACATTAAGGCGTGTGTTATCACCCACGAACTGCCCATCGATTCCCAACCGCTGCCTGGAAAAAAAAAGGTGCGAGCGGCGGAGACAACACAACGCCCTTCTTCCCAACTAAGGAGTCAGGGGACGAGCAACGAAACCGGTTCAGTGTGTTTGGCTCCAGCTGACAGCAGGAATACCCCCGCAAGTCCAGAGAACCGAGTCTTGCAACAGCGAGGGCTTAGCCCTTTTATCCCGCCGGTCTGTCGAAAGCATTGAGTTCAGAACCTCGTTTTCTGCACAGCTTCCAAGAGATGGTTGTCGTCCATCAGGTCCGCCGCTGAGCGGGCGCTCGGGGCAGGCGAATCAGTGCGCGCGGAGCTGCTGTGCGGCGTCCCGGCTGCTGTGGAGGGGCGGGCGGGGAGGCTGTCGGCGGCACCGTGCACATATCCTCCCGACATGAACAGACAGCGGGGCTCAGCCAGAAAACTATCACCCACCCCCGAGGCTTCTCCGGGCGCCGGCGTTCCAGAAGTGACTTCTCTACACGCTAAGCTTCCCGCCTGCAAAACCAGAGGGGCTCCAGCAAGAAAGCTACAGAGAGAAATAGAGGGCGAGAGGGAGAGGAGAGAGAGAGAGAGAAATCTTTGGCAGGTGCAGAGGACCCCGTTCAGCTACGCTGAATGCCGTGGACTGGTTGGACCAGTAATGCTGCAGCTCCAGCCTTCAGTGGGTGTGTTAAATATTATGAGCGAGCCATGAATCCAGCCTTCCAGACGTCACAGTTAAGAGATTGGCTAAATCAGCGCTCCGGTGATAGTAACAGGAACGGCCCCGGCGCGGAGCACGTTTTTTCAGGCGCCTGCAGCTCCGAGCAGGGCAAGGAGGGGGCGTCCGCCTCTCAGAGGTTTGAGCGAGCTCTCTGCTGAGGACGGCTCCGGCTAATGGTACAGTCTGGGCTGCCTTCCGCGGATGGCCCGGGATTCTGCTGTGTCATTGTTTGAATGATAGACTGTGTGCTCTATAGTAAGTGGCAATTACTAGCGATGGTCTTCCCTAAAACAGTTCAACGTGAAAGCCACCGTGCATTCTATTTTACGAAGGGTGCACTGATTTGATTCTGAAATATTGTTGCAGACTTAAAACGCAATTCAAATTCATTGAAAAGCACCACATTTTTTCCCAAGCAGATGCGGGGGAAAAAAAAAACAGGCGAAGTCTGGATAGTTTGAAATTAATCATAACCCCTGGCATTGCACTGGGCAGTCCTCCAGACCATCGCCTTTCAGCAAGAAAAGGACAATGCCCTATTGCAAATCAGTGTTGGTCCCATTCCAAAAAGGGTCAGTCATCATCCCAGCCCAAGACTTGCTAGTATTATAAGGATATTACTTTTTATTTTTTTTTATTTTTTATTTAAAGTGTTTATTGGTTAATCAAAACCTTATACACTACAAAAAATATTATATCAACCAAACACAAATACATATATTATACATACAAAAAGCATACATCATATTACTCGCTTCCAAATATAAAAGGCTGCCCCAATATAGACCTTAATCTCTCCATCATAAATAGCTGACCAGAATTGGTCAGTTTCAATCCTTTGCATGTCATCTACAAATTGTGCATACCCTTTAAAATAACATTCCCTTAGTTTAGTACATGAAGTTAAAATATGTCTTACTGTCTCCACCTCTATATTACAATGCCTGCACAATCTTTCTGCACAGGGAATATTTGTTCTTGCCCCGATAATATCATTACACGGGAGAGTGTTCAGACGTAGCTGCAAGATAAATCTTCTCAGAGCTCTGCTTCCCGTGTTTAGCAGATATTGTCTTGGGATGGCAGGTTTGAGGCCTTGTAGAGCATAAACAGAGTATCTAGACTTATTATAGAGATAAGATTGATTTTCACATAGATCCCAAATAAAAGCCTTATCTTTAAGACTTTTCTTAGTACACATTCTGTTATCTTTTTCCATGCATTCGTTATAGCCAAGGGCTTCTAAAAAAGACAGAACTGTTTTTTGAAGGCTAAGCATATAGGAATTCTTAAATCTGCCTTCACTTTTATTTTGTCTTATAAGGTTAAGCAGGCTTCCTTCATCCCCATCCCCTGAGATAATTCTAAAATAGAGTTTGCAACATTCGATTTTCCACAGAGTCGAGAGGGATATGAGACCCAGTTCACACCTTATAGCTTGTATTGGTACTGAGTTGGGGAGTCCTAGGGCTGGTCTCCAGATCTTCCCTTCAAGTAAGTGTAGCTTACTCAGATATTTACTTTCTACTGTTTCTAGTGCATACAGAATACCAGGTATAATGCAGCTTTTGTATATCTCAAGTAAACCTTCAATTGAGTGGCCACCTTTACTAGTCATATATTTCCTTATGACTTTCCATTTCTTTAGTACTTTTAGATTAACCGCCTCCTGGAAGAAATTTATACAGGGATTGCTCAGAATGGGCATCCCCAAATATGGATAGGCATCAACAACCTCCAATTTAATAGAGTTTATCTGCCATCTTGAGGAAAGTTTTTTCTTTTCTAACTTTGTGGCTCCGAATACCATTACCTTAGTCTTATTAATATTAATACTAAGGTTATTCGCTTCAGAGTAAGCTAGTAGGCCATTCAACATTCTTTGTAACCCTATCGGAGTCTTATCCAGGAGGACGGTGTCATCTGCATACAAAAGGCCACATATGGGTTTCCCCGCCACTATTGGTGGAAAGTTATTTATGGTGGTGAAGCTTTCCCACATATCTGAAACATACAAGTTATACAATATAGGCGATGTAACACATCCCTGCTTCAGTCCAGTATTCGTAGCAATCTCAGGTGATAACATCCCTCCTTTACCCAGGCATATGGAGACAGTAGTTTCCCTATACATTTCTTCCAAGAAATGCAGAATATTGGGACAGATCTTTTTCTCTCTTAATTTCTTCCACAAAAGCCCCCTATTAACACTGTCAAAGGCTTTCGAATAATCAACGAAGCACACATATAGTTTTTCCCCCTTATCCTTAGCCCCTGCTATAATGTGTTTCAACATTAATATATTATCGAGGGTGCTGTATCCTTTGCGGAAGCCAGTTTGTAGAGCAGACAGAAGCCCCTTTTCCTCTATCCAGTTATTTAAGCTGTCAACTAACAATGAGCAGAAGATCTTACAGCTGCTGTCTGCCATAGCAAGTAATCTATAATTATCGGGCAATTTTCTGTCCCCTTTTTTAAAAATAGGGACTACTATAGCTTTCCTCCAGCTATCCGGTATACGGCCTGTTTCCCATATAGCGGAAAATAGCTGGTGCAGAATCACTGCCCATTTCATGGGATTTAGTTTTATGACAGCATTAGCTAACCCGTCTGGGCCGGGGGCACGTGATGCTTTCATTTTAGAGATCATTTTAATTATATTTCGAATACCAAAGGGAAATGTACTATAGCTATATGGATTTATACCAGTAGGGATAGCAGACATATAACTAATCTTGAAGTAGAGATCAGTAATATACTGTTTCCAAACCTCCTGGCTAACATTAGTATTTTCCCTGCAATCTTCCTCCATCAGGAATTGTCGGTATAAGTACCAACATTTTTTTGAGTCATTGGTTTTGCATATCTTAAATAAGCACCTCCAATTGACATTATTAGTACTGTACTTATAATCCTTTAGCCAGTTTTTATATTGTGTCTTTATATTACTGATTCTCTTATTTCTTTCTTCATCATCTGAGTCACATGTCTGTTTTAATTTACGGATCTCACCCATCATTTCTTTTTTCCTGTCATAGATCACTTGATCAAATTTGTGGGAATGATTTTTTCCCTTTTTATTTTTCACTATAAGGTTGCTACTTACTTAAATTACTACAATTTGTATATTTCTTTAGTGTGGACCTAGTTTCCGGAAGCAACAGGCTGCTTTACAGTCGGAGGGGATAGAACATGGTGAGGGGAGCAGCGAACCAAGGTAGTGGGAGCTAATAACAGATGAGGGTCAGGGCATGACATTGTCACCAATGGTTCTACAAGTAACCGGAGCAGGAAACAGTGGGTATCAGATGACATACGGCCTCATTACAAGTCCAGCGGTAGCCATGCTGGTAAAACCGTCAGGCTGCCGCCGGACTTGCAAAATGTTCCGGGGCCTGGATAGCCGGTAACAGTGGGGGATTCTAACCCTGCTGGTCCGGAAAGTCAGGCGCCGGAAAAATGATATTCCCCATTCCCATAAAGTCCCATAGGACTCTGTGGGAATGGGGAACATGAAGCAGCAGCACCGTTAATAGGGTCCGACCTGCCGGGCACAGCAACTCTGGCAAGCAGTCCCGTAGTGTGCCGGTCTGGTAACAATGGTGCTGGTAGGCTTACTGGCACCGTTGTTACCAGACCGGCACACTTGTAATGAGGCCCATAGTGTCAGGTAGGGTTAGGGGTGGACCTAATAATAATTATAAGTGTTCTTTTATAACACACTTGATACCAATGAGTGGTTTCTAAGTGCGGGATTGGGATTCAAACCTGTCTGTGTTGTCTTGCTTCCAAGACAAACACGTTGCCCCTGAGCTATCCATCCTCTGCAGACACCTACGTGTTAGGGAGGAGCTATTAATTGAAGAAGAGGGTCTTGAGCTCCTTCCTGAACTTTAGAACCGAGTGGGTGAGTCTGAAGTTCACGGGGAGCATGTTACAGAGTCTTGCCGCATAGACCAAAAAGTCCTGTTTTGATTCTTTCACTCTTACACCAATAAAGTTCAACTCTGCACATGTCCTTACTTCTGGCGGATCGTAGGCCTCCAGAGATGCTGATCATCTCAGTGAGGAAGCTTCGGAAATTCAGAGTGACTGCCTTGTAGATGACGTAGCACGATTTGAAGATGATACAGGCTTTCAGCGGGAACCAGTGCAGTTTGATGAGGGTCTGGGAAATATGGTTGAATTTGCTGAGTCCTTTAAAGTGTCATGCTGTAGAATGCCGCCCATATCTCAGGGGTGCCAGGGTAGTCGCTGGAAGATCTTCCAAAGGACAATGCCAACACCATATACAGCTAATAGTCAGGGGTGCCTGTCCTGTCTTCACTAGGCCACATACTACAACTCACTGACATTGCCAAATGATGCTAAAACATGTCTGGGGATGCTTGTGGTCTCAAGCAGAATGAATGTGGCCTAGCAATTGGGTCTCGAATGCCCATTTAGGGACGGGCCAAGTATAATTTGCATATGGTATTTTCCCTTCTGTAATGGTAGGCTGAAAAACACTAGTCAATAGCAAAGGTTATCAATAATGTGGATACCTTCCAGCCATCAACTATCCCTTGTTGCTAAGCAGATGCAGAGCCAGCAAAATATGTTTTGGTCTGCCGTCAGGGGAGCAAAGAACACACCTTAAAAGGGGCTCTCAATCCTCCACATGAATGTCCACCATCAGTTTAAAATTGTAAAGACCTTGTACCACCATATATGCTGGGGGAAAACATAATACGCCCAGTTTTTACAAATGAATACTGAAAGGAACAAATTGTACTTTCTGTCTCTATGTGCAAACATCAGTAAACATAGAAGACATGGAGCCGTAATCATATTCCCAGAAACAGCTTAACCTGGCATGCTCTTGTACCACTATTGTGGGTAATAAACACCACTGTAGGTCCATGTCAGCATTGTAAAACCAGTTTTAACTTTTCACTTTATATACAAATGCCTTTGCTGATTTGCCCATAGTCCACCATCATTGGCCAGAACAGCTTTATATTCCCAGGTTCAATCTCACAGTCTCATTAGCACATACTTGCATACTGCTTCATACACAAGAAACAGTTTTAAATGCACTGGACATCCACATGCATGGACACATATGCACATGCAGAGTTAATTTCTAGGAACAAATTCCCATGCCCAGTTTCAGGATCACATACTTCTGCATTGCCTGGACAAGAACACATTCATATGCCAGTTTCTATACTGACCTCAGACATTTGCCATGCCATTTTATGCATTCTTGTGTCAGCTACAGCACATGTAGAAGCACTCCATGTTTCAAACATTGAATGCTTCACCGGTTACCTCCTCAAATGTCAAAACCGTCTACATATTTGCAGTCAGTGGGCAAATCACCAGGAATCGCCCCCCTCCCACAGCCCCACACTTCAATTGGTTGTTCACATGTAGCTGGGTGTTAAAATCACATTGAAGTGGGAAGAGTTGTACAACTGCTTCGTTGCTATCTTTGGACTGCCAAAAAAAATCAGAAGTACACACAGAGTAGTATTGTACTCCGGAGACCCCCGGCCGGCCCATAGAGCCAAAGTTTGCTCCGAAAGTACTTTAAGACAAGATAGCTGCACCCTTGAGATGGATGGGGGTGCAGATTTATTACTCCAACACCAATCAATAAAGACAACTCAATTGTTTGGCAAAGGGAGTCCGTTTAATGACAAGTACAAAAAACAGGAAGTCATGGAAATCAGCAGTGATGCGATCATCCTTCTCGCTTCAACTCCAATGAACTTCATAAAAATCATAGCATTTATACTGAGAACTTGTCATAATTGACGTATAACATTAACAAGTTAATATGCAATTATATTGGTTAGGAAAAGGTAACTTTAATATAGGTACTATATCTGTATATGGTAACGGAGTGAGGGGATTGGGTAAACACTGTCAGGTGGGCGTCTAAGCCCTTCCTTCAAAGATGACTACTGTAGACATCACTAAAAGAACAACGTCCCATTGGTTCTACTAACTATAGGACCCTAGATTATTATTATTAGTATTAGTTACCAGACCTTCCTTCGATTATGGTTACAAGCAATCATCACTTTAGTAGCCATGTAACAATTAGTTCACTTTGGTTGGCTTCGAAACTGCATCTTCTGTCTGGAAAAGTTCTGATATCTCTGCCTGGGCGGATGCCAAGCGTAGGTGTGAACTCGTGCTTCTCCTCGCTCGGATGGTCATGTGCTTCCCACACTGTGAATTTGTCTAGTTTCTCTTCATTTGTGCATTTGATTCTTATTCAGCTTGCCACCTGCCTACGCCTCCTTATCTTGACCTTTCAGAGACAGGATATTCTGTTCTTAAGTTTCAATATATGTAGCTACTGTCCGTTCCTTCTATTAGTATGACCTTGGCTCTCCTGGCACGAGTTGCATCTGCCGAGTTTCGATTCAGCCGTCTCTTCTCGTTTTGCTAGAATATTAATCTCTGCTCATTCGGCCTTTAGTAACCTGGGTTGATTCTGCTTTGTTTGCAAAGTGGAATTACGCTTATAATACTGTGATTAATTTTGAGGTAGATTATGTATAATGGCACTTGCTGCGCTATTCTTCTACTTAGCATTGCAAACCGCATTGTTTTCCTAGCTTTCTCGCGTTTCCAAGCATATGTACAGGTGTTATCTGGTTGAATATCTTCATCCTGTTTACAGCTTCAGCTTCTTTGTATTTCAACACCGTTCTCGCCTTTTAGGTTCACGATATCCTAGTCATGGCGTTTCGTCTCTGGGTGTCATTTTCGGGTTGTCATTTCTTCTACTTGTACGTCTTTCGGGGTCCTTGTGACGTCACCATTCGTCTTCCATTAAGACCCTTATGGTTTCTTCCGGGACTGTACTTAGGCGATCTTCATTTCTTCTCATTTGCTGGTAAGGTTGTCTTAATGGATACCTTACTGTCCATGGTTTTCTTGGAATCAGTGCTTCAATAGGTTTTGCTCTTCTGATAGGTACTGTCAGAGCCCTACTGCGGCTCTCCGCTGATTTATCTGCTCATCATATGTCACATATTTTGATGTGAACGTTCCTGGTACTTCAAAATGGGCAAAATGGGCGACTGGAGTGCAGGCTTTATTTGGGACCTCCTCTACACTCTCCTCTCTGGGCGATTCATCGACCACTTGCACCTCCGACTTTGGATTCAACTTACTCGATTCTTCTGTAGTTATCTTCACTCCATCGCTGGGTTCATTCCTTCTTCATCTTCAGGGTGTGTACATGATGGTTTGAAGAAGTGTCTCTTTGGAGTACATATTTGTATTACTCCTGTCAGGCTTCCTGCTGTCCTTACATGTTCGTCTTTATTCCATGTCATTAGTTGACATTGTCGATTTGGGCTACAGTAGACCCATATTCCCACATAATTTCTGTGCTTCCTGGGATAGAGAAACTTTGTTCCTTCTTGTGCGTGAATACTTGTCTTCACAAAGTCTCTTATTTCGTCATCAGTCAGGTCTTTGGGCTTCCATCCTGGCTTGACATCAATCATGATCTTCATCCCTATGGTTTTCTTCGCCGTCTTCTGGCATTGCGAGATTATTATCTTGATAACACAAAATCCTAGCAATATCATCACTAACATGGCTCCCAAGAACTTGAATGCATCGGCCATCCATTGTGGGACCCATGAAAACAGTGATCCAAACCAGCTGTCATCATCAACTTCATCAGTTTCATAGATCATCTGGTTCTGCAGGTTTGTCAGCATACCTATGGCTTCAGTTAATGTTCCATTCTCCTCATCGGGAGATGGTATAAATGTGCAACATGATTCTCTGATTTTTGCACAAACTCCTCCATTCATGGCTGTGATCATGTCAAGGACATATCTGTTCTGAAGAGTCATCAGTTGGATGCTCTCAGCTCTTCCTTGATCGCATTGACTCCTTTTAAGGTTGTGTTGATGGTCTGCAGTAACTCCCATCTGGTTATCTGCAACCATTTAGTATTTACTCCAATTTGGATTCTTGGCATAAAAAATGTTGTGAACACTGATGAGGTGAGGCTGAACAGCCTGTGTTCATATGGGATTGCATGAAAGGCTTCTTCTGATTTCGCAAAGAAATAATTCTCTCTCTTCATCTAAGTTATCAGTTCCACAGATCTCTTCTTCCTCAGGTGAGCATCTGCTTTCGGGAAACTGTCAATATTCAGGTCACTTTTCGGGATCACTAGTGCTGGAACGTGGACATTCACGATTGTGCATATACCTCCCCAGTCTCTTGGCAGTCTGATGTATGCCTTGGATCCGCATGCCCAATAATGATCCATAATCACTGCAGTTCAATGCACCATTCCTGGAGCATCAAAAACTCGTCCACAGTTCTTATTCTCTCCCATCTTTTTAGTGCCATTATTCCTGAAGCAGAATTTTGGGCTTTCTAGTGGCACTATCTGCAAGGGTCCTCCTCTATCTTCGACCCATGTCAATAGTTTGGCAAGTTTGCGCCATAATGACTTGCAGCCATTCTGCAGAATGTCAGCAGTTTCTTTGTCTCCCTCAGTGTTATCTCAGGTGTGTTTATCATTATAATTTCTGTTGGTTTCTTTCGGATTCCTCTTGTGTTTCCACAACGTCTGTTGTGGAGTTTCTTATGGCAAGCCGTCTCTTCTTTTCTACTGTTTTGGCTTGTGGTTCTGCAGTCATTGACAATAGGCCTGTTTTGTGTGCATTCAGTGTTTGCATGCGTGTGGTTGTCAGTAACCTTTCTTTATTCATTCTTTGCCGACCCTGTCTCTGGCTTTTCTGTTTGTTTGTTTGTTACAAGTGTGTGTGTATCATTATTAATCACATCCATTTCAAGTTCATTCACTCTACCGTCAGATCTTCTAAGGACTGGAATGACTATGTAAGGTCTGGGTGCTTTTGTGGGTTTCATGCGTGCATCATTAGGTGGGTCATTAGGTGGGTGCACTGGAATTGGAACGCTTTGTGCAGCAATAAAAAATGTAGTTCTGATCATTAATGACAGTAAAACAATGATGAATATGATACATAAATACATTATGCTCCTGTATGTCAGATGGCAGCAATTACTTCCAGAGATCTGTGGTTGTCTCTCCTCCTGCGGTAGGACCAGATTGCTGCTCTGGATCCCCATCTCAATCATTCACCAAAGGTCAATGTTTTATTGTATTCCTTTACATAATATTGTCTTTAGGACTCTGTGGTTAATGGTCTCAGGTGTCCCTCCACTTGCGGGTGACGCATTGTCTCTTATTTCAGGATGCAGTTCCTTTGCTAGACTATGAAAAAATAAAATTAAATAACACTTCAGTAAGACTTTTTATTGTGCATGTTCAAAGTAAGTAAGCTCCCAGTCCACTCCTCGGATTTGCTTCCGTCCTGAAGACATATTATATGCTGACCAGTATGAAGAAATAAGGAAAAAATAACAGAAAATGCAATAAATGAAGTCCTTTACACTGCTTCCTCGTTCTATCCCTCGGCGGAAGGTTTTTAGAATCTCCTCAGATAATTCTGCTGATGGTTAGAGAGTTCTACTTGGAGCAAAATTCCATGCAAGATCATGCCCATTGGGCAACATTAGCTGGATCTCTGATGAATGTGAAGATGTCAACATCGATCGGTCTCCCCACTAGTTCTGGAAAGTCAGTGACTAGGCGAAAAAAGGACATTGTGAGCCAACCTGCTGTATTCTAGTGACAGGGACATCTGTCCTGTCTTGCTGAGGTTCAGGATTATATGTTATCTCCTTTATGTAGACAATGGGGTCATTGCAAGGTTGGAGGCAATGGAAAAACGATGTCGGTAAAGGGTTACTGGCATCGCATACCGCTCGGGGCTATTATGACCTAAGAACCCGGTATTAGAGGCACCGCTAATTCATCCGATCCACAGTAACTTTAACAACCCGGTACCTGGAATAGTCAAACCAGATGGCCAGTGGAGACTATTTTCAGACCTGAGGGAGTTGACAAATGGTTCCACATGTCAAGATGGCCCCTTATCTACATCGAACACGGGCTGGCACAGATCCAAGGGTCAAAGGTGTACACTGCCATTGATTTGACAAACTGCTAATTAACAGTTCCAGTGAGTAGGGAAGACCAATACAAGCTGGCCTTTATCTTCAGAGGGCAGCAACAGACGTGCCTTGAACCCCCTTTGGATACGTAAACTCCAACAATGAGTTCAACATCTTTCGAAAAGAGAAACATGGCCTATGTAGATGACGCTCTGATCAAGAGATCAACTGTGGAGGAACATATAGCAGAAACCTGCTATGTTCCAACCCAGTTTCAGAATGCTGGAGCAAAACTGTTGTTTCAGAAGGTACAGCGGTGTAAGTCCTGAGTGAACTTCTTAGGGCATGCAATCACCCCTGTGGGTCTTAATCCCCCGGCGAAGAAGGTGGATGCCTTAATGAAATCATAAGACCCTAGTACTCTGCGAGAATTAAGAAGCCTTCTTGGACTCATTATAGTCAAAAGTTCATTGAAGGCGACGCAGAGGTCACTCAACCTTTGGTCCAAGTACTAAAGTCCAGAGTCAAGTGGGAGTGGGGTCAGTAACAATCTGAGGCAGTTTAACAACTGAAAAGAAGCCTCTCCCAGGTTCCTTATTTGGCTTACCCCATAAAGAACAATTAAATCTTCTTGGAGACAGGATTCTCACACACTTGCCTAACAGCTGTATTGTACTAAAAGCATGACAAGATCAACAAAGTCATCTCGTATGCAAGCAAAACTTTGTCCTGTATGGAGGAAAAATTCAATGATTGTAAAAAGGCACTCCTGGCAACAGTGTGGAATTGGAAAAATACCGCCCATTCATCCACGGGGCACATATCATCCCCGAGGCTCCTAACCAACCTGTGCAATATTTACAAAGTGACAGAATCCAGATGGGGAACATCAGTAATTCCATAATTACTTCCTGGATTCTGTTCAACTAAGGCTTTTCTATGCAGGTCATATATGTCCAAAACAAAAGAGTCCTTTAGCGCAAGGATTGGCAGACTTGCATGATTGTTCTCAAGAAAACTGTCTTGAGGATGAAAGTCAAATGACCAGTAGGAATTTTGAGGCATACCTCACTTCCCCAGAAAAGGACTATGAAGAAGACAGGTGTTAGGGGATAGCAACAGTTAATATGGATGGGTGCTCCTAACATGTTTCTAATAATGGGGAAAAGAAGTAGTGACTGGCATTGGTGATGCCTGGGTGAATGATACCCAAGAGCCATCTGTTGTCTACAAAATAGGACCCCGAAGTAGTCAGGTGGCAAAGTTGATGGCTGTTTATCAAGCCATCATCACTGCAGTGTACCACCAACTGGTCATAATCACAGACTCTGATTATGTCAGGACTGGGTTCGTGGAGCACCTGATTAACTGGAAGAATCGAGGCATGCTTTGTGCCAACAACAAACCATTAAAGCATAGCAAACCAATCCAGCCAATTGATAATCTGGTGATCTCTAATGAGATGACCATCTATTGGAAGAAAATAAGAGGTTATTTCAAAATAGAGGGGCCAGATAAGTCTCAGAATGACCTGGCTGACCAGCCAGCTAAAACCAGTGCCCTGCAGTTTTTTTTAATAGAAACAGAATCTCTGCTGGGTGTTACCAGGTCACAAACATGAGCCACCAGTGAACTCTCAACTGCACAGTGGCGTAAAGATACCGAGCATCCAAACATTCTATTGATGCACTGATTATGCCAGTAGAGAGGGTCTCTGGTTGTTGATGACATTTTCCAAGATGTTCCGGATCCAAGAAGGTTTGCTGGTACGGAGAGCCCTATCTTGATTCGACCAGTGGGTGGTACCTACCTCATTACTTATGACATGGCCACCACTGGTCATAGGGGGTTTCATATAACATTGGAAATCTTTACTGCCCACACATGGGTCAGGACCTCGACATTTACCTAAAGGGGTGTTTTGTGTGTACCCAATTCCGACCCAGTTCACTCACACACAGATCTCCCCTGCAAAAAAGGGGAATGACACTGCCTTGGTCAGATGTTCAAGTCAATTTCATTGGGCCAATGTTTTGCTCCTGCAGAGGAAACATGCCACCCCTGAATTGTAAGTCAGAGACAGCTGCCGCACTAATGATCAATTACATCTTCTCTAATTTCGGCCTTCCGCAAAGGATTGTGTTGGATTGAGGAAATCATTTTGCCAGTGAGGTGATAGCAACGATGTGGGAGATAATAGGGGTAAAAAGAAAACTCCATATTGCCTGCCGCCCAGCCTTGAGTGGGGGTGGGAGGTAGAGAGATACAACAAGATAATTGTGAGCTTCTTTAAGAAGTTTGTGGCAGACTCTGGACTCAGTTGGGACATTTGATTACTGCTTGTTCTGATGGCCATTAGTTCTGCCCCATCTTCTGCAACTAAAATGTCTGAATTTGAGCTTATGACTAGATGAAAAATGGTGTTACCTCAGCATCTGCTCTAGAGAACCCAGGAGCAGGACCTGATTGATGTGTCCACCACTCATGAGAACATTGAAAATTAAAGGAAGCACCTCCAGCAGGCTTTTGCTTATGCTCAGCATAATTTAGAAAAGTTGGCTCAAGGGAGGAAAACATATTATATTCTCAAGACCACAAAGAAGGCGTACGAGGTAGGTGACAAAGGTTACCTGTACAATGTTTAGAGGAATCAAATCAAGGAGTGGAAATTCCTTCTGTATTGGCATGGCAGCTTTGAAATTCTAGATAAAATATCACCTGTTGCCTACAAGATCAGAACAGATGGAATAAAAATGGGCCTACATCAAAAAGCTTGAAAAGCTGTCATCCCAGACAAGCTTTATGACTGAGAGATGAGCCCAATGCATGTTGAACTGATTAACTATTTGAGGAAAACGCAGGTGAGGAGTAAAACCCTGGTTGAAGACCAACAGATATATAAATGGGAGTAATTTAATTAATACCCATGAAAAAGGTCATAAAGTAAAACTAAATGCATAGTTAAAAGAAATATGTCCATTGAAACTGCTATCCATATATGTTTGTCCAATTCAGTGTTGTTCTATGTTCTTCTCAAATGTTGTGTCTGAAATTCTATGTAGTATTTCAGGGGTAATATGTTGTGTATAACATGCTGAAACTCTCATTTTCTTCCTAAGTCCAGAACGACAGCTTTCTTTACTTCCAGCATGTGAAAAGATGAGAGTCTCGGGAGGACTCCAGAGCCTCAGGAAAGAAAAATGAGAAGGAGGGGTTCCATCACACGACCCCAGAACCCAGAAATGAGGATGTGAAGGCTGGAGCGCTGACTCCCTAAGGATGGAAAATCAGCTAAACGCCCCCCCCCCGCCCAAAAAGAAAAAAGACTTTGGACGAAAACCCAACTCTCCACTGTTTTTTCCCACAAAAGAATCATGAAAGACCCCAGTGGGGTGGGGGGGGATTTGTGGGGTTTAATCACATCTCCAACAGATATAACCGAAAGGTTAGGTTAGGCCTTACTGTGAAAGACATTGGGCCTCATTCTAGGTTGGCCAGTCTGGTAAAAAAGTGCCATATTCATGGATACAGGAACTTTACGGGACCGGCTGACTACAGGTTTACCGGTGGGGCACCTGGGTTACCTATGCTGGAGGTAAGCCAAGTGCCCTACTGGCAACAAAAAGCCCTCATTACTGGTAATGATGGCAAATCCCCTCATGGAGTCCTATGGGACTCCATGCATGGGGATTTACACCGTCACTCTGGCACTCAGAATTTAGCCCCAATGCCACCAGACTGAGTTCCGGAAATGGTATTGTTAGGCAGAATCCAGTGCAGTTCCCTTAGAGAGCACTACACCAGATTAGGCCTACAGATGAGAGCAATAAATCCCCTTTGTTATCAGTCTGTACCACAAAGATTTAGTTGGTAGCTGTGGCTGAGCAGTCAGACTTGTCTCAAGAGGGAGATGAGCAGTATTCAGGATTTACACAATAGGTCTACTGTACTATGGTACAAGGAAACACTGACCAAAGCTTGGTATTAAAAAGTAGTTATATATTTATTTTACATACTTCTAATAAGACACATATATGACAGTCATCAAGAAAGTTAAAATAAGTCAAAAGGAGCAAGATACACACTCCCAAGTTGAACTGTAGACCAAGTGAACCAGAGTGAAAACTGAGCAAAACGGCACAGTGAAAACTACAAACCAGTGATCCTCTAACAATTCCTCACAAGGGAGGGAAAACACAAGTTATCTAGAAATAGTTTCTCAAACACCCTAGCGAAACTTCCCATCAGTTTGTGAACCAGTTCAGCAAGACAGTGAATCAGTATAGACCATACTTAAAATGAAAACTGAGCAAAATGGCATTTCACAATGTTTAAGCATGGGAAGGAAAGGGTAGTTAAAAGAAATAGGTGCACCAACACAGTTCTCAGTGAGAATCAATCTAAAGAAAGCAGATCTAACAAATGTGACCAGAGTCAGTAGGCCTGTGCCAGAGTCAGTGGTACAGGGCAAGGGCCCAGGAACAAAATGTTCTTGTAGCTGCAGTCAAGTCTTTGGTTAACAAATTTGAAAAGGTGGTTGCAGAAGTTGAAAAGACAATGTTAAGAGAGGGGGCGGCCAACCCTACAGGTAGGTAAAGGATTTAAAACACCTTTAGTACCACCGCGAAGAAAGGGCGGCCTGGCGGAACAATGTACCTTAAAATGAAGAGGTGGCTCCTGCGGTGGCGGTTTTTCCTGGCAGTTCCTCCAATTCGGGTTATCCAGCAGAGGAAGAGAGGGTCTCGTTGTGGAGGAAGGTTCGAGTTACTGCACTACCCAGGGATGAAGACAGCCGAAGTGCTTGCGGACGAATAAAAGATATGCTCCTTTAAATCGCGGTCCGGGTGGACTGGTGCCTGGCTATCCGGCTTCCGAGTACAGGGTATGGGAGATTCAACCAAGGCAGGTCCGGGAAGGTGATTGGCAAACTGGTTGGCCCCACCAGCTCAAGGGAAGAAGGCTCTTGCAGGTGAAGAACTTCTTTCGTCGTGTGGAGAAAAGTGGTGAGACGCTGCAGCAGGGCTTCACCGGTGGTTCAGTCATTGCAGATGTCTTTGGCTTCTCTCCTCTTCGGCTTATTAGTTCCAGTGGCTACGTCTTGCTCTTCCAGTCCTCAGGACCCTGATTTTATGCAAAAAGATCCCCATTCATACAGCCTAGCTGTCACTCACACAGTGGAGTGGTCATCTTGGCGGGAGACCCTCCAGCCTATCAGGATAGAGTGTGACATGGGTTGCTGAGGCAACCCTGTCCAGGGGTCCTTCTCCCCCTCCCACACAATGGACACACCCCAAACTCAGTGGTGCCGAAAGGAGGGCTTCTCGGTAGAAGCCCGCCAAAAGGACAAACAAAGAATCCCCAACCTTTGTTAGGAGTTTTTAGGAGTTTAGAGAAAGACACGAGAAAGAAGTTATATTAAAGTTCTGGCAAATAAAACCTACCGGAACAAAGTTAATGTTAAAATGCACCGGCGGTATGTTAGAGGCTGTCAGAAAATGTGGTAGCCTCGAACAATGGGAAAATCCCATGGGGAAATATTTGCGGTCGAATATTTATGGTAGTGACCACTGCCTCCAGCCAGAAACCTTTGAGAGAGGGAGGGGAAAAACTATTAACCCCTTCCAGTACCTCCATAGTAAGATGGGTTGTACTGGTTTAGTTCATAGGATTCGACTAGTAAAGTCAATGGGGTCTTTACATGCCCTGGGCGACAGTAGTCAATCCCAGGGTATGGAGTCTATGTTTGAGGGCGCTACGACACCCCTGTGTCACTGCACTGAGGATGCTGTGTAACACATGTGAACAAAGATGGTTCCTATGGGGTTGAGCAAGATCCCATAGGCATTAAACACAAAAATAGCCTACAACACACATAGCAAAAATGCCTAAGAGTGGGAAAAAGAGTCTCACTCTTAGCAGTTAAAAAGAAACAAACCCTTCAAATCCAGCAAAGCTGCTGGGGGACTCTATAGGTAAGGGAAATTAGCCATACAATTAGAATTCTCCCTAACAGGTATCTACATTTGCTGGTATTCTGGCAGCTCTACTCTGAGGATACCAGCACATTTAGTATGAGGCCTTTGTTCTTATGGCTAGGAGCGCTGGTTAATGAAAAGCCTGTCTTAAAACTTCAATACCGCTAAATGTGCCGAGCAAATATAAATACAGGTATTTCTGCGATTTACACAAGGAACTTTGCAACATGCAAAAGGCATCACAAAATGTTGTTTACACCAGCAATTAAGGGAGACTGGGCCTCATAGGTTAAAGTTAAAGCCAAATAATATCTTTTATTTAAAGTGACTAAGGCCCACTTTCCAACATTGAAGCTGACATTGGGCCTCATTAGAAGTTTGGCGGTAGCCTTGCTGGTAAAACCGGCAAGCTGCCGCCAAACTTCCAAAAATATCTGGCGCCTTCGAATGTGCAATTACCGGGTCATTATGACCCTGCCGAACCCGGTAATTGCCCATTCGCGGGCGCCGCAATGGAATGCTCCCCATTCCCATTTGAGCCCCGTAGGGCTATATGGGAATGGGAAGGTCGGATGCACTAGCACTGTTACAAATTGTGCATCTGACATGCATCTGACATGCGTCTTCCCTGGCGGGCAGAAAGGCACCCGCGAGCACAACTCGTACTTTGCCGGTCCGGGAACTACGGTACCGGCAAGCTTACCGGTACCATACTTCCTGGACCGATAAACTTATAATGAGGACCAATGTGTTAAATAGAAATGCACTTTGTTAGTGACCAAAATTAACTATATCAACCCTTCACTTTCAAAATGCCCCCTTGAAAAATTAATACTGTGTGCAAAGAAAAAGAAATCCACTGTATTTCAAGGAATAAAGGCTGCATTGGAAAAAAATGTATGTGAACACTGAGAAGTCTATTTTCTTTCAGATTCCATATGTAAATGTCTCCTGAGTTTAGGAACATACACCACTGAGTTTTGTTTCTGGATGGGAGGCAGTTGCCCCAACAGAATGTTTAGACCATGATTAAATTACTTTAAACAGCCCTGGTCTCTGGCAGGAGCAGTAAAATGACAATTAGCCATGGACAGAGTAGAGCAAATGGATTAATTGCAGTCTATGGGCCTCATTAGGAGTTTGGTGGTAGCCATGCCGCTATTTGCGACTTGGCTGCCTCCAAACTCGGGTCCGGGTCCCTTGAATGAGGAATTACCGGGCCATTCCAACCTTGGAGGACCCGGTAATTCCTCATTCAATTTACCCATCCCCATTCCCATTTGAGCCCCCATTGGGCTCAAGGGGAATGGGGAGGGAGTTAACAACTGGCCCGTAAATAATGGGCCCATTGTTAGCTCCCTGGTCCCCTCGCGGGTCCCACGAGGGAACCTCGTAATAGGGCGGAATGGGTTTAACGGCACCAGCACCATTACTGGTGCCGTTAAACCCATTCCGCCTGGGTCGTAATGAGGCCCTATGTCAACAGTGCAGCCCAGAGACTCTGAACCACTTGGTTTCAAGTAAATGAAACCAATAAATGGTAACTGTGATGTGAAACTAAATATTATATATGTTAATTATGTGGGCATTGACTTTCACAGAAAATGCCTTTTTGTTCAATAACTTGATATCATATTTATTTTATTTATTTGTTTATTTTCTGTGCATTTGCAAGGGGCCTATTCATCAGAAAGTGTTTCCAGGCACCACAAGACTAAGGGGGAAGGGAACAGAGGAGGGGAAAACAACAATAAACAGTCCTACAAGACCTTGTGACACTCATATTGTGCACATGCGGGAAACAGGAAGGGTGTGGGGGTGCAGTGGAAGGCAGGGAGAGGGAAGGGTAAGGGGGGATGCAGTAGGGAAGGGGCACAAGTGGCTGGGTAAGTACAAGGGGTCATGAGGGAGAAATGGCTAGCTGAGGCATGGAGGGCAAGTGCTGAGGGGCATGGACTTTGGGTCAGGCAGTATGAGGGAAGAGGGCAGACCAGAGTCAGTAGTCTAATCAGGGAAGAGTGCTTGAATGCAAGTGCAGGTTGCTGAGGCAGACTGGTCAACAGGGGCTTGCCTCTATATGACTCAGAAGGGACCAGACAGCCAGTCATATCAGCAGGGGCTTTAGCAAGGAAGGGGGAGAGGGAAGGAGCAGGAGAAGAGGAAGGTCTTAAGGAGCTTCTGGAATTTAAAGTGGTCTGCTCAAGTCAGAGAGGGGCAGAGAGGCCGTTCCAGAGGGAGGCTCCTGCCGAAGAAAGACCTGTAGAGAGTTTGAGCTAGAAGACCGAAGCGAGAGATAGGTGAATGTAGTGCAGTCCCAGGCCCCAAAAAGCCTGGGAGCCAGTGGAGAGCTTTAGGGCTGGAGAGATGTTGTCCCTGGGCTTTCGGCCAAGGATAAGTCTTACTTACAGACTTGGGACTGATGTCATTTGAAAACTGTTCTCAAGGCGATGGTACTGATGCTATTTGTCTCTGGATCCAATTGTTCATGATCCTGTGACAATTGGAAAAAGTGTTTTCAGCTTCCTCGAACATGTCCTGAATCTAAAAATTGCTGAGCTGATGGCATGTTAACTTAGGTACCTGGATAGTAAATTTCATGTTCGTAACTATTATCATTTTCTGTAGAAAGTGCAAAAAACCATAGTCCACCCGTGCTATAGCATGCAGAAATGAAAGTAACCTCTCCTGATCCATCATTAGATGGTGAATATTAATATCTATATATTATGGAGTTTATTTGTAAGTTACTAAAATGTGCCATGTGGGGACATTATGAGGAAAAAGCTGTCATATTAAACAAATGCAAATGATAGAAGGGGTGTACTGTTTCACTTCAATCACAGAACTCCCCTAGCCTAACTGCTGGGAGGGTTTGGCTCTTGGGAGGATCACGAGAGAATGATTCTCCAATGGGAAAGTTAGCATCAATGAACTGTCACCTTCTAATTGTAATAATTGGAGGGGTGGCTTATACATTTAAATGCATTTGCCCTATGCAGACAAGGATCAGACAAGGAAAAAAAGCTTCCTAAGAAAAATCCTTGAGGGAAAGCTGAAAACCTCTTTCAGGACTTGCCCTTAATCCACCTGGTATCCTGAGACAGCTGCTGGACATCTTGGGTGGAGAGGCCTTAACATTGTGGAGCCTTCTTTTCTGTCCTGGGACAGAGAAACTGGGGGAAGCCAAGAGCTGACTAAGCCCTGATCATTAAGCAGAAGCCTGATCCGGGAGGAAAGCTGGTGACGATCTCTGACCGAAGCAACCAGACCCAAGCTTTCCAAAGAGGAGCCTGTTGTCTTCCCCGAGTGCCCCAAAACAGAGGTCCAATGGAACTACAATTGATCCTTTTGAAACAAAGTTTGTGGGGGATCTGCTTGCCTTAATATCTTCCCTTCATAAGGGATGGGGGAAAATTGTGTAGACACTTAGAAAATTTGACTGTCTATTAATTTAATGAAATCCCAAATAGATTTACGCAGGGGGAATAATGTTTTAATCAAAACTAATAATTGAGGTGTCCTGGCCAGAAAAAACAACATGTATAATTGTTACCATTCCTAATGCTTGCCTTTAAAACAAAAATGTCCTTGGCCCTCATTAGGACCCTGGCGCTAAGTGTTTAACGGTGCCGTAAAAGGCTGCGGTGCCGTTAAACACTTAGCGCTTTACTATGAGGTCCCTTTGCCGGACCCGACCGGAACGGCTGGTCGAGACCAGCCGTTAAAGTAGGGACCCGCAAAGGGACCTTGGTGCTAAGTACGGTACCGCAATTTGCGGTACCGTACTTAGCGCCTTCCCCAGTCCCATTGAGCCCTATGGGGCAAATATGGGAATGGGGAAGGGCTAATGTTCCATGGGGAATTACCGCCCCGCCAACCTTGGAATGGGGCGGTAATTCCCCATTGAACATTGGCGGACTTGTTACGATACCGGCACCAACCATGGTGCTAATAGGGCCATGGTTTAGCGCCAGTATCGTTTCTTAAACAAAATTTCCTACTTATACCTCTTCCACAGAATAATGTTTTGCAACCAAAACAAAATCCCCCAAAGTTGCCACTCATTAAACATTGTATTTGAACAAAGGGGTGCCCTTGGCCCCAAATGAAATTCCTAAACTGTCCCCACTCTCTAGATCTGACCTTAAAACAAATGGGTGCTGCATATCACTGATGCCTGGGTCTTTGGGTGTTGGGGGAGAAGTGCTTTGCAAAAAGAAACTAGTGAAATTTCCATTGAATAGTTTGCACTCTCCCCTCAGAGTAAGTGACCCTGACAGGAGAACGATTTCGGCATTGCTTTTGGGTGAAAAGGAAACAGGGTGTTATTTGCCACATGCATTTTTTCAAATGGGTGTTATCAATCTGCAAGCATTTAGCAAGTGTACAGGAAAACCCCATGTATCAAGCATTGTACATGTGATGTGTGACCTGTTTTCAAAATATTGAAACAGTGCTTTGCTGCTAATCGTAATTGTATTAAGTACTATTTACTTGTTGCTTGTTTATGTTTTGTTGGTGCCACAGAGAAGGCAACGTGTGTTACTATTAAAGAGCTAGTGAACATTAATTATAAATAAATATTTATTCTGCCTATACCCCTGTCTGTTTATTGTCTCATTGTTAGTGCAGGGGGAGGGATCTATGTGGCTCTGCATGAGTCATAGATAGGGTGTGCTGAATCCCAATCAATGGTGTGTTGTGGGCTCTCTCAAATGGGGGGACTCCATATGTTAAGCATGGTATCCCAATATATCATTACAGGTTGAACTTCACGAATGTTGTCCTCCTGATCATTCTCTGGACTACACATTCAGCAGCACCAACCCCTGTAGCCTACAGTATTCTTAGTGCCTGTGCAATAATGAACTCCTGTTCCACGCATCTGTTGGATTCACTAATTACCTCAGGAACCATGCTGGCCTGCTCCTGCAGTGGCAGCTGCCTTGGCTTTCAGTGCCTTTTCTCCCATAAAAGTGTTGTGCCAACTGTCATTCACTATCACCTCGCCTGCATCCCCACCCCATCTCCATCCTGTCTAAAGTCCTTCTATATGTTGCTGCCCCAGACAAAGCAATTTTTGGTTATGACACATTGTGGGTTCACAGCCACCAAAATATGACTGTAACCATAAAAGAGAGAGAGTGGTATGTGTGTGCTACAAGCAGACTATCTGGGTGGCTTGGTAACTGACAACACTTTGGCACGTATTTGCTGGACCGCTAAATGTTATTTCTTGTTATATTGAAACATATGATCCAATGAGGGCTTTTAAAAACAGTTTGTATCCCAATCAGAACCTCCGGGGCATGGCACTTCATGCCTGAGCATTCATGTGAGGAGGGCCGGCACACAGTGATCTTTCTCCCTGCGCTTGCCATTGAAGAAACACCATTGCAGAAACAGATCAGATGCAGCACTGGCAAAGGCCTGGCTAACATGCTGTTAGCTATGCTGCTTTCTGCCCCCTACACAAAGCCAAGACTGTCTTATATTCTCCTCTTTTGCACGCTGTCTCTCCAACAAAACCTTAAGACCCCACCCCATCCCCTATCACTACAAACATGCTGCAGCATGGTCCTCTGCACATGGCACTCTCTACCAAATTTCTTTTTATGTTTCTTTCCTGCCAGAAATCCCTACTCTTCCTATTGCAGCTTCACCCCACCACCAAACCACTCTATTCCAACCCCACCCATCTCTACTGCTACCCAACTCAAATCTCCCCCACTGACCCTATCCACAACTCACATTACTCTATCCCTGAATCACCTCACTTTATCACACCATTCCCCTTCCCCCTGACTCTACCAAATCGTATCCACTCTACCAACTCTACTCCTACCCACTGCTGTAGGTGAATTATTAATTACCCACATTTTCTCCCCTCACCCAATCCACCAACAGTACCCCCAACTGCCCTACTCCACTCCATGTACACACCCTACTGCTACACTCCACGTTTGTACCCCACCACTCTACCCTATAAGTATTTCCACTCTACCACACCTCATTCTTCTTTCCCACTGATGCTACAACCGTCTCAATCCACTCTACCTCCCCTCATCTCACTATAGCTCTACATCCACCCCACTCTACCCAAAACCACTATATCCCCTCTTCCCAATCCCACTGTATACCACTGTACTTCTACCCACTCTACCCCTACCACAACTTTACTCTACCCATAACCACACTGAACTCTACTCCTAACCCCACCACAACATACACCCACACACCCTAACACAATTTCTCTGTCATTGGCTATCCTGATTCATGCCACTTTAGCAAAACCACCCTGCTCCACATCACTGATTTCACTCTACTATTGCCTACCCCACAAACATTATTCCTCACTTCCCCACATACCCCACTACTTTACCCAGTACCCCAACTCCCTCCTCTCACCATCCCACTCCTCTTCCCGACTTCTGTGCCCCATGCCACTACCCTAAACCAATACCCACCCCACTACACTACCACATCAATCTAACCCACCCTACGACTCTACCCTACCCAACCTCTAAATCCACTCCAACACCAGACCCACCTCTATTTTGCTGAGTCTTCCACGAACTCCATTGCCTCTACACCAACCCAATTTACTCCATCTCACGGCACTTGACCCCTAACTCATTCAACACATGCCCACTGTTAACCTCTCTACCCTTCTCTACTCCATGCTACATCTACCCACTGTTTCTCTACCACCACTTCTCTATCTGTACCCAGATTCAACTATGCCCTACCCCCACCTCACTCAACCCATTACTCACCATCCCTGAACACTCTCCACAATTGTGCCTCCCAACTTCACCACTAATCTTCTACTGCTACCCATTCCACTTTTTCCCCAAGCAAACCCACACCCTACTCACCACACTGCACTACTCTACCATCAATCCACAACCCCCTTATGCAACTACTGTAACCCATCCCAACCTATCACTCTATCCCACCCCACAGCTCAACCCATCCAACTGCTCTACCCCACACCACTACTTAATTTTACTCATTCTACCCCACATCAGTGGACTCTGTCCTTTTACACTCACTGAACACATCACCCCAGTCTATCATCAACTCACTTCTCTATTTGATGACACTATTCTACCCCACTTCTATACCCTGACCCAACTACCACTTACCACTTATATACCCTCCCACTAATCCACACCGCTCTCTACCCCACCCACTTTCCTAACCAACCCATCTACACATAGCCACCACTTTGCCTCAACCCGAAATCGCTCTAGCCCACTCCACTATACCCCTACTCCACACTACCCACACTCAACCTCACTCTACATCCTTGCATTCTATCCCACGTAACCCTATTCTACCACCACCCACCCCATTCTACCCCACCCATTCACTCTACAACAACCCACTTTACCCTTAGCCTTCTACTATACACCACAACATTACTCAACCCTTCCCATCTATCTCACCACTCTGATCTTCTACAACCACCCAACCCACACTACACTGACCAAAACAAACCATTCCAATGTTTCCTAGTATGTCCCAACGCTGCTCTAGCTTCACCCCACTACTCTACCTCTCCCCACAACTCAACACCACCACACCTACTCAATGCACACCCGAACCACCCTTCCCACAAACAGGTATACCCCAGACAATTATTCTAACTCTTCTTACCTTCCCCACCACCTTCTAAACCTTATCACACTGCACCCTTGTCTAAATGTAAAATCACTCTATACACCCTTCCTAGCTCACCATCTATAATTCACCCATCTCTACCCTCAGCATTTCCCCTCTAGCCCCACACACCACCACATCTCACCCACTTTACCTGTAGACACACAACCAACTCATATCGCTCTTTTGACAAAACACTAGCCCACTGTACCTAACCCTCCCTACCTCAACTCTGCTCACAAAACCTATGCCTATCCTACTGTAGCCTTCCAACACCCAGCCACCCAAACTCAGACCTCTCCAGCCACATCTACCCACACTGGCTCACCCCACTCTATCTCTACCATTCCACCCACCCTAACTCACTCCTGCCTACCCCCACTCACCTATGTGAATTTATGCTTAACATTGCCATCCCTGCCTTCCACCTCTGCCTAATATCACCCACCTTAGTGTAATCCTTCTCTCCTCCACTTTAGCTCAACCCTACCTCCAACAGCACCGCTCATTCATACCATTGTCATGCTTACTATAAAAGCTTCAAACATGTCTCCAAGTTAGTATTTGCTGACAAATAACAGTAGTAGTACACAGAGCAAAAACACTGCTGTACACCGCAGTGAAGAGGTCTTCCGACTATGAGTTGGACCATAGCCCTTAAATGTGGCAGTAACGCTATTACAGCTGGATATAAGGGCTGGCCCAATCATGAGGTGGGCGGTAAGTGGGAGTTTTACCTCCAGACATTTTGCTAGAGGTAAAAATGTCCCCTCATTGCCCGTTTTCAGCCATTTTTGGCGCTATTACCATCGGCTCAATTACTGCCGGTGTTAATAGCAGCCCCAGCCCCTTTGGTTCCAATGGACCCAATGGGGAATGGGAATTTACTGCTGTATAGCTACTCGTGATCCGGCACTAAAAGCGCCACACTGAGTAGTGGTAAAGCTATTTGCGCTGATGGTATCCTGGTGGTATCCCGGTGGTAGTACTGCCGGGATACCACCAGACTCCTGATGAGGCACATATCTAGTATTAATGTCATATTTCTGCACACCCTAAATTGCAGACACATTTGGAATGACTTGATAAGTAGATCCCAAATATTTACTGCATTCGTACCTATAAATGCCACATCTAATGCATGGTTAGATGTTAACAATTCGAATGGCCCTTTTATGATAATGGGTTATTTTCTTGATTTGCAAATAGTTTTTCTCACCATTTTTTGAAAATGGGGGTTTCTTTCCATAATCACCTTCCAACTCGTTCCAAACCTCTCCCCTTCCACCTAGACCCTTTTTTTGCATTTCTGCAACCTTTTTCACTTCTTATTACCCGTATCAGAGTCAACATCTATTCCATATGCCAACGTTCTTTTTTTCTCACTAGTGTATTCAAATTGAATGGATTCTGAAAAGAAAATCCGAATTGGGTACTATGCACACAATAAACCACTGCAACTGCACTTGCAATTTTGTTTGGTCCTCTCCACATCCTGTGTATGTTCAGGAATATCACTGCATATGTTTTTGACTTTAAAAAGTGAATATGCCGAGTGTGTGGCGTGCACTAAAAAAATGCCAAACATTTTGAACATTGAAGTGGATGATGTAGAGTTATCATGGGCTAAAGTGTGCATTTTGTAGCCTCCATGTAAATCCCCACTCCCAAAAATGCGTTTCTAGCTATGATTATTGGCTTGAAGATGTTGAATAACTTTCTTTGATGAAAAGAAAAGGTAACAGAGCACTGTACAAAACAAGGTGGTAAATATAGGTAGAGAAGTCGTTTTTGCATTTGACTATATAAAGGTGGATGCCACCTTAACTACTTAGCCGCAAACAGAATGATATTTAGTGCCAATGTAGCAACACTACAGTTAAGAGTATGTGTCACTTTGCATAGTAAATTGAGAGAGCATTGAGCTGCCCTTGAGAGTGTGGTAACAGCTAGGGATTCACGAGCCTTTCCGCACAACACAATTAGTGGATGCCGAAAGTGAATGTCACAGCATGACTGTACTGTAACAGAGAACGATTGGTTTTCACATTTTAGTACTCTTTATTATTGTGATGAAGGAGGGCCCTTCCAAAATGCATGTACTATTGGAGAGAGGACTACCTGTCCCACTCAGCCAATCATGCATTGATTCTCTTTTTCTAATGTAGTGGTTCACCATGCTATTAAGAGTATAAAAAAAAAAACAAATAACGCCGCCGGACCTGACCCAGCTGACCTGTTCTTAAATGAACCAGAATTGTGGGTAACTTTTCTAATGAACCTGTTCACCTGCTGGAATCAGAGCTCTGACTTCACTTCTAGTTGGCAAGCTGCTGAGATTGTCCCAATCTTTAAGAAGGGTGATCAATGGAACATTCAAACTCCCCTGCCAATATCTTTATCGGATGCCCTAGGCAAAATATATGGGGAAAGCCTTTTGGCCCATCTAGAACAATGTCGTGAGGAGGGTAACATCACAACCCATCACCAAGCAGGGTTTGAAAGACAATCTCAACGATTGACCACATTCCAAGGCTAAACAGTCAAAAACTGTGTGCACAGTGAGTGGGGGTGGGTGGAGTGGCTGCATCTGATGGGCTCGGCCAGTGGCCCAACAAGTGGTTAAATATCTTTTTTATAAAAAAAGAAAATGTATTTTATTTGTGAATTCGTTTATAAGCAAATCTTACACAATAAAACTACAAATAACAACATGGAATAGGAAATGTGTGTTGTGTCACCAAAAGGTGCAAATGATTGCTGATTAGAATGGGAAGGGGTGCATAAATCTGCATGCCATGCGGAAGACAAAAAAAACTGGGACTAGGATCGTTTCAGTCTCCCTGTGTTTCTTTAGATTTATTTTATTTTGCATGACTTTGCTTGCTGGTAATTGTAGGCTTTCAATCAGAAAGGTACAGCTGTAATCGTGTTTTGCTCAGCACGTGGGTGTGCGTATAGAAAAAAGACAATCGTGTGAGTCCTAGCATGCAAGAAAAAATTTACATCTATCGCAGTGGTCTTCAAACTGTGAGGCTGGATGCCCTAAGGGGCCGAAAGGATGCCTAGGGGGGCCAATAGGCTCTTAAAAAACAGAGTACAGTGATTGCTTTAAATAGAAAATATAAGCAAATATGGAAACTTGGGAGCAGCAAAAACACTTTTATTTAATGGGGGCAGCATCAAGACGTTTGAATACCAATGATCTACTGGTATGTGTTACTGTTTAAGGTAAATCTGTGAATTATTATAATTTTTTATTTGAAGATGCAGAGTTCTCTGTATTAAGGCAACAGTACCCCAGTTGTATTTAAGGTTGAGATGGATTTTTGGCATGATACAGAGGAGCTCAACTCTATGCATGTCTCAATACAGGAGTGCAAGAGATAATACCAATTTTATATTCCGGTAAATGTGGAAAACTACTAGCTGCATAGCATTCCGGTGCTTGTCCAATTACAATTACATATACAACTAAATAGAACTGTAAAATGACATGTGCTATCAGTTTCCGGACTTAAAAAGCATGATCCTAGAGTTCTGTTTCAGCCTTTGTTTTACAAAACAACACTACGAATTAAGTAATTAGGTAAGAAAAATGAGTAGTGGTGTGTATGTATATATTTTGATATGTACCAGATTTATATATCTTGCACTTAGTTACTAAGTAACAGAGCACTGTACAAAATAGGGTGGTAAATACAGGGAGAGAACATTGGGGAGATCCATGAGATGGGAGAACAATTAATGGGGTTGATTCACTTTGGCTATGTACACAAACCGGGAGATCTACAGAGATCTTTGGGGAACCTGGATGCATATGTTCAAATATTTGCAGGGAATTTTCAGCCTTTCAATACTGAAATGGTAGATATGGGTTGAGATGGTGCAATTCATGCTCACTATTTTTGCAAAAAAAATGAGAAAAATACGATATAATTTACAAGTAATTCTAGAACAGATGGAAAATTCCAATAGATGCCTTGTCACAAATGGTGTGCAGGATATGCTGGCACTGTGCCGGCACTGCTACTATAAAACACATGTTGATGCCATTGCCAATAATATGTCATAATTGTCATTTTAAACCACTTTTGTGATGCTGTAGCCCGTAATATGTCTGAGAGAGCGGCACGTGCAAGTCAGGCCTGGCCCCATTGGTCGTGCACCAGAATCTCCTGCATGATTCCTACAGGGAGAAGCAGCGATCCTGTGAACTGTTCTCTGTGTTACTGATTCCTTCATAAAGGGCAGACAGTGGCAGGTCACCCCTCGCTACAACCATATTATCTTTGCTAAAAATTATAATATATGAATGCACACATTTTCTGGTTGGGTTGTTATATGATTTGAGCACATTTCAAGTCATCACTATAAAACAAATATTATTTTATCCCTCTAAGAAACACATTTTTTCAACGTTAATTCTTTTGATCTTGCCAATTGTTTCAATATAAAAGTGTTTAATGATAGTCAATAAAAGTAGGCTTTGACATACTTTTCCATGGCTGAATTCTGTGACCTTGCATGTGAGCAATTTGAATGACTTGGGGATATTCTAAACTGGCAGCGGATATTATTTTCTGATAAAGCAGAACATGGTATATGTTGAATTTATTTTTAAGAAGTATAACACATTGATTGAAATACTCTTCAGAATTTTTGCACATGCAGCCCCAAAAGAGATAAATAAACTACCCCTGTTAAAATCCTGGATGCAGATTCACCATCCAACAAAAGACACAAGATGTACCAATTCCAGCCAGAGTAGAAAACCATTTTTTTTTTCTAGCATAAAAAGAAAATGTGCATCTTTAATATACAGAGCCCAAGTTACAGTGGAAAAAAAGAGTTACGTTGAGAGACATTTTGCAATAAGGCATACACATTATCAAATTAATCTTCCCAATGTTGCCATTCCTCCAAAAATCCTAAAAAGTAGGTAAACTAAACGCTGTTATGCAAATGTTGTTACTGAGGCACCCTTTGAAGATGCTAATTATTTGATGAAAAACAAATGTTCTTTTTTCAGATGCTGATTCACCATCCAACAAAAGACACAAGATGTACCAATTCCAAATTCCAGCCAGAGTAGAAAACCATTTTTTTTTCTAGCATAAAAAGAAAATGTGCATCTTTAATATACAGAGCCCAAGTTACAGTGGAAAAAAAGAGTTACGTTGAGAGACATTTTGCAATAAGACATACACATTATCAAATTAATCTTCCCAATGTTGCCATTCCTCCAAAAATCCTAAAAAGTAGGTAAACTAAACGCTGTTATGCAAATGTTGTTACTGAGGCACCCTTTGAAGATGCAAATTATTTGATGAAAAACAAATGTTCTTTTTCAGATGCTGCAATTGTGAAGTGTGCAGTGACTCCCAAGGCTGAGTCTGTTGAAAAAGATTTGCAAATCCCACCTGAATTTATGTCTGCCAAGTCAGGTGTGCAGTAAGGTGCTAACACTATTTATTTTATTTATTGTGCATTTATAATGCGCCTATACACAAGCTGTTTCAAGGCGCAACAAGACAAGGGGGGAACAGGGATGAAGAAAATAAAAAAAAATGGTCCTACTAGTCCATGTGACATTTGAATCGTGCAAGTGCAGTGCACTATAACAAGAAGGCTATCTGCACTATGAGGCAATGTTTTTGCCTATTGCTGCAAATCTGCCTTTTTCATACATGAAACTTACTGAAATCAATACTTTCATTCCATCTGACAGCATCTGATTTCTGTTTCTGTTTCAAGCTACAAACCAGATTACTGAGCACTGGTGGATAGCATGCAGTTGAGACTTCTAAGCGCTATAAATGAAACAAAGTAGAGTATCTGAGATAGAGTTTCAAAATTGCAAGGTAAGATTTATTTTGCACATATCATACACTCAAGCGGACTTCATGTTCATCCATGACCAGTATTTCATGGAGAGTGGAGAAGTGAAGTGCCTGAATAATACACAGCATCTCGTTTTATATAAAAATGAAGCCTGCATCAGCATAGGTAATTAGCTATTCATTTGCAAGAGATAACAACACAAATATGTTCAGACTACATACACAATAATCCCCTAATCCCCCGAAGGCAGAACAAATTGCATTTCAACAGACGTTATTGTTTTGACAAAAGTCTTCACTTTGCTTATGGCTTTAGTTACAAACTCTTTCCACCAGTTCACTGACGGTGACGCATGTTGACGTATGTACGTCACCAGGTTACCAGGCACCCGATGTCCTTCTCACAAATATTTGTCTGGTAAGCTATCCTTCACCTGCTGGTGGATAGAACATAATTATTCAGTCAACTATTTACAATAATCAACAAGCAGTGGGTGCACAATGTCTTTCAATGATCGTGGGGTATAGGAGCACCCCACACATTAGCTGGTCTGCCCATAACAGTTTCATAAGGGGATAGCCCTGATTAGGACGCAACTCTAGTCCTCATAGAGAGTAATGCTAAAGGTAAAGCATCTGGCCATTTAAGTCCTGTGCACACACACATTTTAGTTATTTTGTTCTTTAAAATTCCATTGTGGTACTGAACCCCACATCTTGAGGAAGGTTAGCTGCGTGAAATTTCTTTTTGATCTGTAATCATTGCACACATTTCATATAACCTCTACAATAACGTGGGGGCCATGATCAGACCAAATTACCCTGGGTAATCCAAACCTGGGAAAATACTCTTTCAACGTAACTTTTGCAGTGGCGATGGCGGTATTACCTTTCAAGGGAAAAGCCTCATCCCACTTGCTAAAGGCACAGATTACTACTAGCACATATTTCGAATTATGACATCTTTCTAATTCAATAAAGTCAAACTACAACACTTCAAATGGGAATTTAGGAGGGTCAAAATTTCCTGCGGAGACAGTAGTCCGTCGAGCAACATTAGGATTTAGGCATATTACACAGTTCGTAACCACATTCTCAGCTGTTGTGGTAACCAATGAATTATACCAAACATTTTCCATTTGTTTACAAATGGCTTTAGCATGTAAGTGGGCGGGTCTGTGGGTCGTACAGAGGTACATAGGCATTAGGTAACATCCATTGCTTTTTAGACCCTGTGACCCCAACCCTATTCATCCTGTATAGCAAAGCTGTTTTACCACCCCCTTCAGTGGCCATTGCTTGCATCTCTTTAATGTTAAGCGGTTTGCTTCATACATCCTAAATCCTGAGCCCTTCTAATTTTCTCAGCATTATACATCCTCGCGCTATGCAGTCAGCAAAATAATTTCCTTTATGAATTTCAGTCACTATTTTCTGATGGGCATCACATTTAACTATTGCTAGTTTCTTTGATAGTGTTAGATAGGACAGCAATCTTAAATATTAAGGAACCATGCTGTATCCTAATTCCATGTGACGTCAAAAATCCCCTTTCCGCCAAGAGTTTTCCGAAATGATGTGCCACTCCAAAGGCGTACTGACTGTCAGTAAAAATATTTACAGAAAGGTTTTCTGATTATTCACAAGCACGAGTCAAAGCTATAATTTCTGCTGCTTGTGCTGAATTAAAGGGTATTCGTTTATTCTCTACTATAGTTTTTAAATTAGTAACCGCATAAGTTGCAGTTGTAGTTCCATCAGGCATTTTAAAACATGACCCATCACAAAATAGTTCTCATTCCGCCTACGGAAGGGGGGTATCTCGCAAATCAATGCCGTCCTTGGTGTCTTCTTCAGTTGCAAAGATCCATTCATGATTGGCTGCTTCATTGTCCCCAATACCCTGATTTGGTATGGATAATAGTTTGGCGGGGTTGAGTGTGTTGCAGCGCTTAATTTTGATATGTGGTGCAAACAATATCAATTCATATCTAGTAAGTAGGGCCGTAGTCATATATTGGGTCTGGGTCCTATTTGAAAGGACATCAACTGAGTGAGGTACCATCAAGGTTAAAGAGTGACATAAAACCATACCGTCACATTGTTTTACAGACACAGCTGCAGCTGCTACTCCATGCAAACATTTAGGCAAAGCACATGCAACAGGGTCTAACGTGGAGGAAAAATAGCCGCCTGGTCTATCCCTTCCTCCATGTTCCTGTGTCAAAACAGCCAAAGAACATCCATCAACTTCATGCACAAACAAAACAAATTCCTTATTGTAATCTATCTAAAGTCCCTCAAACGGGAGCAGAAGAAAGCATTGTGCGCAACAAAACAATTGACTCATGATGTTCAGCAGTCCATGGCACTGTGTCCTGTACATTTTTAGTCATAGGTTGTATGAAAGGTTTGGCAATAAGTGAGCCATTGGGTATCCTTTGCCTACAATAGGAGGCAGCACCTATAAGCACTCTAACTTGTTTTAGCGTTTTTGGCTGTGGTATTTTAGAAATCACTTGTATTCTATCAGGTGCTAGTTCCCTACCCTCCTTAGACAGAAGGTGCCCAAGATATGCTACCCCCGTGTACAAAACTGACATTTGTTCAAAGATGCTTTTTGATCATGGCACACTAGAAATCACAATAACAATAGACTGGCATGCTTACAGAGTTCCTCCGTGGGAGTTGATATAAGCAAATCATCAATATATTGAATCAATGTAACCGATTCAGGCAATTTCACGGAATCCAACTGTTCCTTAAGTGCCCTACTGTGGTTACTTGGGCTTTCTTTATAACTTTGTGGTAGTCTAGTGAAAGTATATGCTCTCCTACCAAGGGAGAAAGCAAATACAAATCTGCTCTCTGGATGGAATGGTATACTAAACAATGCATTTTTGAAGTCAATTACTGAAAAATAATCTGCACATAGCAGCTTCATAGTAGGAGTGGTAGTAATGTCTGGAACTATTGGACATTGAGGTACTACAATCTTATTAATCGCTCTTAAAACAATAACAAGATGATATGGTACACTTGTGTCCCCTGTTATAAAAACAAAGGTAAAATGGGGATATTGCACACATTCCCTGTTATTTCATCTCTGATCCCTTGTCTACTAAGTCTGAGTCAATTGTTCCAAGGGCTGAATACCCTTCAGGGGATACCTTGTACAGAGTAATACAAGGCTAAATTGCTCCCTGTCGTATTTGTATTTTTACTGGGGCAATGTCCATAAGACCAATGCCATTATCCAATACTGCCCATAAGGTTCCAGGGATGTTGTCAAACTCAGGTGGCAAAGGTTTTGCTAAAAACTGATTAATTTATGAAGGACATACTGTAATCTGTACTCCGTCTGGGGTACAATAAATAGTAGCACACAACTTCTTCAACAAATGCAACCCCAACAAATGTTCTCCAAACTGTGTAGTTAATAAGAACTGTATATCACTGGCTGCTACTCCTAGAAGGACAGGCATGGGTGCTGATACTTTACTAACTACAGGTGTTCCAGCAAACCCTACTAAAATATTAGTATGCCCACTCAAAGGAATTTCGGGAACCTTAGCATGATCTATGTGGTGCGTTTGCACCTCTGTGTCTACTAGAAAGCAATGCACCTGTCCCCAAACTCTCATGTGAACGCATGGTCCTGACAGATCCACAGGGATGGGGATTGGTTCCATTTTCATTTGAGAGCTGTCCTATTCGGAGAAATCTCAAGAGAAATCCTCAATATTGTATTGATTAGTGACAAAGGACTCGCTTGGATTATCGAAAACTTTGCATTTAATAGGGACTGTAGTAGTTGGCGCAGGGGCAATCGCTGGCCCAGGTGGTTTCCATCAACACCTACTTCCTACCTGTCCTCCGGGATGTCCTCTTCCCCTTCTTTAATACATTGCGCTTCCCCTATTCAACAAGGCTGGACACAGTGCCCTCCAGTGGCCCTCTCATCTGCAATATGCACACTAATTAGGCCTTGGCATTGGAAATGGTACAAATGGACCAACACCTCTTCCTCTTGAGCCAATAAGAGGCTCTCCTGTCATTCCCTGTTGTACTCGCTGTATTAACACTCTTGTTTTAAGATCCACTCTCTTCATTTCCGCTTTTGCTTTCTCCACATTTACTCTATTTTCATAATATTGAGCCATATGCAAAATGTCCGACAGGGTTTTGGTCTGCCAAGCAACCTCAGATTGCATTATAAGAACGTTAATTTCAGGTAACAATTGTCAATCAAATTTATCTATCAAAATTTGTTTCCCTGCCAGCGCAGTCATTTCTTGGCCTGAAATATCAATAAATACTTGCTCAAAGTTATTAAAATATTCAGTTAACCCTTCAGTTTTATTCTGGACATATGCGGCCAGCTTATCCAAATGAACCTTTTTCTCAGTTACTACATTTTTAAGTTGTGCAACTATCATAGTGGGAAGGTTAAGTACTGCAGGAGCAAGCCTTTCACCAGCTGTCCTGTTAGCATCAACCTGAAAAAGTGTGTCCCATGTCCTCCCCAAAGTTGCAGGGTCAGTGACATTTCTAATTTGTGTCCAAATATCTGATGGCGAAATTACTGACAATAAAGCTTTCAAATCCCTACTGGTCAGAACAGAGGTATATAAAACAGCCTCTAATTCTTTATAAAACCCTATGGGATTTTTCCTAATATTGGGGATTGTCTGTTTTAATGCATTTAATTCTTGGCTGGAAAAGGGTTTGTGAACAAATTGGGTATCATAGTTAGCAGGCTTCATAATTGGCTTCCCTTGATTATCAAGGACAGGGCTTGCTTGAGCATCAAGCGTAGCCTGCTGTGATATATAACCAGGCAGCGCCTCTCGCATAGGGAGCTGGCAACTAGGTAGTTTCATAATTTTAAAGGTGCCTTTAAGTAGATGAGTTGCTCTGGGATACTCATTATGGATGCATTCTCTATTATAATTTTCATGTGTTTTAACTCTGAGGGGCATACTGACAAAATGTACTGCAAATGACTGAAAGAGGGGCCAAAGTGGTGGCCCATTTAAGAGCGGTATGTGGTGTTAACTGTAATTCTTCATCTGACACACCTGATTCTTTCCATGATAACATGTTTTTGGACGTATCCAGATGTATTAGTTTCAGTTTCTAATTCCAATTGGGTTTTTTCTAGTTCCTTCATTTCATCAAATATCTCCCAAAGTCCTTTAACATGTGAAAAGGTATCCTTTCCGTATGACAAGAGAAGGCAGCAAAATTCAAATCTTGTAATTCCCTAGGAACTACCGAAGGCAATTTAGTTCCCATTGGATTTGAATCTCATCACCCAGACTTTCTAACAAAAGTAGTTGCTCAGGACCTTGGGTTGCAAGTACTTCCTAAAGCACATTCTGTCTGACTCCCCTCGATACTGACCAAATAGCCTGCTCCCTCAATGTCCTGCGTTTGGTAGGCATTAAAGCAGCTCGTGTATTCCTAATAAAAGGTTCTAATTTCTGTGTCTTTTCTTTAGTCAACGGGCCATGTATACATTCACTCGGAATATCTAGGCTGGCATCTGATACATCATCTTCTTCTATTGAGGGGTACAAACCTTGGTGATCAGGAAGAGTGGAAGGAAGTTAAGGGCCTGGGAGTGCTACTACCGGGAGCCCTACTACTAATATGCTCTGTCATTGACCATACAGAGGAGGAGGGGCAGAGGGAAGGAGATGTTGGCGAGGGTTAATAAGGATCTGTTCTATTACGGGATCTTGGGTAGTTGTAAGTATAATAGGGAAAATTCCAGTTCTTTGTAGCTGTCAATCTCTGCCTATCTCTCTATTATTTTGCTGATATTTTTGCTGGTCATGGATTAAAGCCTTATCAGCCTGTGACAAGTCTTTGAGCACATTTCTGTTCACGTTTGATCTTCTGCATGGCTTCCTTGCGACAATCCCAGATAACATCAAAGGCATAGGGCCTAGCCTTAATTTTTAATAATACAGATTGTAATTGCTGAATAAGGGATACATCAAAAGAGCCATTTTATGGCCATCATAAGCTAGGCATATCTTTGGTCTGTCTGTTTGTGCCAGGAATTGCTAAATACTATTGCCTCTAACCCATATTTCACATATATCTTGTATGCTGGGGTACCTCCTGGGGGTGCAGGTTGACCACATTCTAAGTCATTCGAGCAAACGCAACAAAGTCAGGACCAACATTTATGAAGTTTATTGGGACCAGGCATCATAAAACTTTCTGATTTTTCCTGGCAAAAGAAGGTATTTGCAAATATCTTATATTTAGCCCAACCAACCAAGTCTTACCTGCCAAAAAGCTATACTTACTGGCAAAGTTCAATCTCAGTTGCTCTGGGCGAAATATTGCATGCAATTCAAGAGGCCCCAGCCGGGGGAGGGCATCTATGGAGAGAAGTCCACTGATGGAGCTAGTGTCAGTTGTGATAGATATCATGGCAGGGATCCTCAAAACCAAGCAGTCCATTCGGCAGGTTCCTCTCCATCAGGTCTAGTGAAAGTGCCCTCATCCTCAGTGGGACCTCACGTTGGGTGCCATTTTGAGACTTCTAAGCACTATAATTCAAATAAAGTATCTGAGACAAAGTTAAAAAATTGCAAGGTAAGATTTATTTGCACATATACACTCGAGCGGACTTCAGGTTCATCCACAATCAGTATTTCATAGAGAGAGGAGAAGTGAAGTGCCTGCATAATACATGGCATCTCATTTTATACAAAAATGAAGCCTGCATCAGCATAGGCCATGTGTTATGAATTTTCAAGAGATAACAATACAAATATGATCATACTACATACACAATAATACCCTGATCCCCAGAAGGCAGAAAAAATGCATATTCAACAGATATTATTGTTACGTCAAAAGTCTTCACTTTGCTTATGGCTTTAGTTACAAGCTCCTTCTGCCAGTTCAAGGACGGCCACTTATGTTTGAGGCCCTAAACCCAGAATCCACTTGCTCTCCATTCCAACAATGGTCCCCCTATTTGCACAACCTTTAAAATAGCTTTTGTGCATTTAACAAAGTGGAAGGGCTGAACACTATGACTCATTGTGTAACTAACCTCTGCTTAGTACATGCAGTCTTCCCATAACATGTAGCTAAGAGAATAGAGCCAGAGCTATAATACCTAAAATAGAATAGAGCTATAAAATCTGAGGTTCGGACCCCCTGCAGGAAAGCCCTCATAGGACAAGTCTGCGGTGTTGAGCGATGCAGGTGTTTAGTGGCAAAGGGGTCGGTGGCGCAGACAGTGAGTGCACATAAATCACCCTCCTGTCTGTGGCAGCCAGCTAAGAAGTTGGGGGAGTTAGCTTGCTCTGCACTTCTTAGCCACTCTTGCCCTTTCCCCTGACTTGCACCCCCCCTGAGACCTGCCACTCTACCAATGCCCTAGGCCGGGTGTGCCCCTTCCCGGTTGACTCCTTCCTGCGTGGTTCCTTGCAATCCATGATCATGTGTGCTCCGCGCCCTTTCCTTCCTTACTACACTCGCACCTGTGTGTCCTCTGCCCGTGTGGTTTCCCTCGCATTCCCCGATTGTGGTGCTCCTCGCCCCTTCCATCCCTGCTTCGCACATGTCTGAGCGCCCCTCGCAATCTTTGATCATGCGTACCTTGTGCCTCTTCCATCCTTGGCTATGCTTGCGCCTGCACGTCCTCTGCCTGCATGGTTTCCCTCGCAATCCTTGATCGCGTGTGCTCCACCCCCCTCCATTCTTGGATATGCTCCTTCCAACACGTCCCTTGCAATCCATACAATCCTTGATGGCTACGCTTGCGGCTGTGCGTTCCCTACTCGCATGGGTCCCTCGCAATCCTTGATCACGTGTGCGCCACGCCCCATCCATCCCAGGTTAAGCTTGTGCCTGTGTGTCCTCTGCCCATGCAGTTTCCACGAAAGCCTTGATCACGTGTGCCCCGCGCCCCTTACAGCCTTGGCTATGCTCGCGCTGTTGCAGCCTCTGCTGGCACGGTTCCTTCGCAATCCATGATCGCATGTGCTCTGCACCCCTTAAATCCTTGGCTACGCTCGTGCCTGTGCGTCCTCTGCTTGCACGGTTCCTTCAGAATCCCTGATCATGTGTGCTCTGCACCCCTTCCAACCTTGGCTATGCACACGCTTGTGCTTCCTCTGCCCATGCAGCTCCCTCACAATTCCTGATTGTGTGTGCTTCGTGCCCTTTCCAGCCTTGTTCTCTCACACCAACGTGTCCTCTGCATGTCCCCTGATCTTCGACTAGCCCCTTCCCTCCCCCACTGACCTTTTTCCCCTTCCCAGCACCTGTTGCTACTCTGTGATATGCTGGCTTTTCTTCTCTAGGCCTTTTGCTTGCCATTACTGTTCTTGTGTCTGTTATCTTCAACTGCTGTATACTGCCTACTTCTGTATATATTTCACTCTTCTCCTTCGCCAGACCTATGTACTCCACATGTGATCTCCATGCACTCTCCTTTTTCCTCTTTTCCCATTAATGTTGGCACCCGGTGGGAGGCCCTCCTGGCCCCCTTGCACTCGTCTAAGACCATCATTATTGTTTACCTAATGGCACCATCTTGGTCCAAGGCCCTCAGGCCAACCTCCTCCTCTTTGATAGATGCTTCCCAAGCCTCATCAAGTGCCTTTCTTCTCCTGCTGTCTCTTCTCTCCCTTCTCTGGCACCCTTGCCACCACCCTCTGCCACCACCCTCTGCCACCTCTCTGGTGCCTTCATGCTTCTCCTTGGCTTCCATGCATTTTCCTCCTTCCTCTTCTGCCCACCCTCGCGCCTCTTCTACACTTCTGCAGGGTATACCTCTGACCTGTACCCCTCAATGGAAGCCTTTCAAGGGTGGCAACCATCTCCACATTGTCACTCTCAACTATCGCTCAGCTGTCAAACACTCCTCTGACATCTGCCGTCTCCTGCAAGAACTCGACCTTGAGGTTCATGGTCTTATTGAGACATGGTTCACAGACAGATCTGTCAAGTGTTTTGACACTCTCCTCCCTGATGGCTACAAGATCCTCTCCGCGACCATATGCAACTTTCCCAGTGGGGGTGTAGCGTTGATCTTCCAGGAGTGGATCCCTGCCTCTATCATTCTGATGCAGGGCTACTCCTCCTTTGAATGCCTGGCCTGCAGGCTCTCTCTCACCTGGCCGCCCTCTCACGGTGGCTACTATCTACCAGCCACCTGGTCAGGTAACTTCCTTCCTCCTCGAGTGGGCAGACCTCTCCTCCTCTCCCAACCTTGTGGTTGGATTGGATTTGGTTCCGAGCTAGGTGTATGATTTAGCAGTGATACAAAATAGGGTGCACAGCTAAAGAATAGCAAAGGAACTCTGGCTAGACGAGTAGGAGCAATAATCTCCTTTGCAAAAAGGTACGGAGGAAAAGCCACATGACCTACTATGAAGATATACAAAGCACAAGCATTTACAAGTAGTAGGTATGGATCCGAAATATGGGGCTTGTCCAATATGCAGTTGATAAAAATATGGAAAAAGTAATCCTTAAAAGCACTATTGGGCTTACTGCAAAGTGTTTCCACTAGTCCCACTTTATTTGTTTTTTGGAGCTAGAGTATATGGGTATAGAAAATCAGCTTAGGCTCAAATCCCTTCTATGATAGGTTCATCTATGGAGCGCTCCAGCAATAACACAATTCAAGGAGTCAGTAAATAATATTTAGAGTCATCTGAAAGTTATGTCTCTTCTTTGGTTCAGAGGCCTAAAGGGTATGCAAGATGCATTTGATATCCCTGAGTTTTGGGTTAATAATGGCAGATTGCGCTAGAATACTCAAGCAAACCTTCAAGTTCTGTTTTTTGAAGGAATGGCTCTTCAAACCAGCTCTATGGAGATTAACAATATACTTACTGCCTTGAAATTAAATCCATTAATGAACTTGAAGGTTATTTGGAGGAACAGGTCCCCTCACTTAATTGAGCAGTATGCCCAATGTACTAGTTGGGAATACTGCTGATAACCTCTTTTACTATCAAATAGTCTAGAGGGACTGACAGGTCAGACTTGTGTCCCTTTTTCATAGAAACAAGGGAACGTATTTACTATGTTCTCTTTTGTCGTACTTTTGTCAGATAATCAGAGTTTTTTAAATATATTTCGCATTTACTTACTTTAGTAGCTATGTTTATTGTTTTGTGTATCTTTGAAGGTTTTTTTTCTGAAATAAGGATGAATTGTTGATGACGATGATTAGGGAGCATTGTCCTCTGTAATTTATGACCTCATCCAGGAAATTTCTCCAAATTGGCTTAAATCCTGATGAACCCACATCCGATCAATCCTGCCAAATTTGGTGAAGTCATAGACTGTATAACTTAAAAAACAAATGCTGGAAAATAGGTGTCTATTACATTGGGCTTTCCCTACATCCAAATAAGATCATATCAGCGCACATTTCTTTGACTTGTCTGCTTCAAGTTTGGGTAGTGAAAACCAAAAACATTTTAAAATCGGCTCAGCAAAAAATAAGATCGTCACTGTTGAAATTCTAAAAAAACACCTATATTATCTGACATTTTGTATAGGGTCTGGAGTATTTGCATCCATCATCTCTGTCACCCAATCCCAATCACCATAGTCAAGATATTTAGTCTATTATAATTATTCATCACTAAGTGGGTATCCTTAATTTAACACCCCCTGATGTGCAATCCCCCAGATAATTATTGGGCAAGAAACAGCCTGCATAGGAATCAGCATTTCATTTTATTTAATTAAAATCATTTGAAAGGTGGCACATTAACTTCACGCTGGGGAAGTCCTCACAATGAAATATCAATATATTGGTAACTGATTCAGAGAAACATGTATTGGCCTGCTTGTGTGAATCTCAATAAATAAATGTAATACACACATTAAGTCACACTGGAAATCCACTACTTACATCTCTGTATATATTCTTAATAGAGCATTCACATTTCTAAGCAATATGATGCAATGCATGTTGCCTTACACACTGCCTATTGGCAACATTTTATTTTAATTTCTCTGATATCAAAAACAAGCATTGATATCAGAACAATGTCACACAGAAAAATGACATTAATGTGAAACACCATTTCAGTGAAAGCCCTGATGTGGATGTTGTGCTTTGAGTGTATAGCATATGCATGGACATACAATACATATGGCCTCATTACGACCCGGGCGGTAAGGGGTTAATGGCACCGTAAAAGGTGGCGGCGCCGTTAACCCCTTACTGCCTAATTATGAGGTCCCTTTTTGCGGGTCCCTACCTTAACGGCTGGTTTTACCAGCCGTTAAGGATTGGACCCACAAAGGGACCTCGGAGGTAATTACGGTACCGCAATGTGTGGTACCGTAACTACCGCCTTCCCCATTTCCATTGAGCCCTATGGGGCAAAAATGGGAATGGGGAAGGGCCAATGGTGAATGGGGAATTACCGCCCCACCAACCTTGGAATGGGGCGGTAATTCCGCCATTCACCATGGCGGAATCGGTAAATTACTCGCGTCAACCATGGCACTAATAGCGCCATGGTTAATGCCTGGGTCGTAATGAGGCCCCTAGTGTGGTAGGTTGCATTAGGATCTACATGCATGTGTATAGGGACACAGTGATATCAATTTAGAATGCACAAAGTAGTGGTAACACATTTCAAAATGGAATATCATTTTTATGATTTTATAAAATAGGAATAAATACCACTCCCACTTTCATTAACAGATCAGGTCCCATTGGTGCAGTGGCCTCCCAATACTCTGCGATGTTATGAGTGAAGAGTTAATGTAAATCATTTTGGCATCATATTCTATGGAATTGAAAGTAACACAATTAAGCTCCCTTTTGTCGCCAAACTGTCTTTTAAAAATCTATGGTTTTCACAGGTCACAAATTATCTAACTATCGGGCAATGTGGAAATGTGCACCCCTGCACAAAAGCCTACCGCCACCCTCTGAGTTACCCTCTTATACTACCTCTCATCTGCCTTCTAGCTAACATTTTTCCCTTGCCTTTAACCTGCCCATACTTTCTCTGCCTCTACTCTAGTACTTCATCCATCATGGCCACATCCCTAACACAGCTGACCATACCACCTCCTTGCACTTAAACATGTCTATTGTTGATAGTGCTTAATCTATGTAAATCACCCCATATGTGTTCCCAGGTGAATGTTCCTTTTACTCCCCTCCACAGCCTGTTCAGAGTGTAACTCAAACTCACCCCATTGTAAAACTCTCAATGTTTTACATTAAATATAATTTCTTATATAAAGGAGCATTGTTTGTTCCTGTATTTATAAATACATTACATCCAGTGTCAAGCTACACCAGTGAAAATCTGCAGTGTTTCATTTGGTTGATCTCTTTCTCTCTTCTAGAAAAAAGGTCTTCCTCATGTAAATCTGCTTCCAGCTCCTTCATGGATGACTTTTCATCTCAGATATTATTCAAAATCAACACTGATCAATTTAGAAGAGGGTTTTCCCTTCTTGGACACTTTCAAAATCCTTGCTCTCCCTCCCTAAATGTGTGTTTCTACTTTTGCAATTAGAATTGTTCCCACACTATGTCATTATTACAACACACTTTTTGATTGGTCAATTCTCATTAGCTTGCTTGGTTGGCAGACCCTCTGACATCATACGCCCCTAAATCATCATAGGTTGACTATATTTCTAAACATTGGATAACATTTTAATCCACATTTCATCATAGCAAAACAACACATCAATAAAATATGAATTTCTGGATTCCCATTGTCCCCTTGAAAGCAGGGATATGCATCATGACATTAATGATTATTTGTGATTCAATTATTAAAATTAACAGGTTTATCCATTATCACAGTAGTGCATCAGATCAGAAATGTCATTGTGATGTACTAAGGGGCTGATTCATGGAATTTGTGCACCGAAAATCCGGGATTTGTGCGCCATTCTGCCCGCAAATCCCTGTTTAACAAATGGGGCTTTGCGGGCAGAATGGCGCACAAATCCCTGTTTTTCGGCACACACATTCCATGAATCAGCCCCTTAATGTGCATCTTTGTTTTTGCATTTGAGATGTGAAAATATGCCTGAGCTTGCCTGTAGCTAATAATTGACCTGCATCAGCTGACCAGGACATCTTTTGTTTCTGAAGACTTTTTATGGTTCCATCTGGAGAGTTTTATTGGAAGGACTGCTTCAAAGTGCAAATCTCAAATACCTTTCCTTGAATCTGCAGGATTTGGAAAACAGGGCTAAAACCATGCGTCCAGTCCTCAGTTCTGTCAGGCCAGAACACCATATTTGAGCTTTTGCTGGAACACATTTGAATGGATTCATCAAACAAAAAATTCTCATGAATGTGGGTGGAAATGGCCCATTACATTGGGAACTTTCACCAATGTCTATTCATTGAAACTTAATGAGTTTATCAGATGAAAGTTAATCAAGCCTGTTCCTCTACAGATGACCAAACACATTTCAAGTGACTTTTAAGCCTTTCCCCCTATCAGCAATAGGGGGTGGGATCAGAGAATTAACTTGTAGTCCCATCTGCAAGAAAATAACATTGGACAAGCCAACTCAGAACATCAAATGATTTCCTAAACACTTAAGGCTTATTTACGTTTGTTGTACTGATAAGGCATACACCATTCTTCATAAACAATTTACACAGATTTATTTATCTCCTTTCTATTTAGCGTATCCTGAATAAGAATCACATTGCAATTTAAACACTGTGATTTTTCAATTTCTTCATATGTAAAGAGGTGCTCCATTTGAAAAACATCATATGAGTGCCTATCAAATGACAAGTCGGTTTGCTTTATAAGTGTAACTACATTTGCAGTTACATTTGTAGTTACATTTGTAGTTCCCATCAATAATGCAAAATAAGTGTTCTTCTGTGCATATTGACCTTTCTCACATATTTATTTTTGCATTGAAAGTTTTAATGTTGTAATGAATATGTTCTTTCTTCATGTGTAGCAGGAAGCAGAAATGTAAAATTCATCAACAACCAGTCCTTTGGCCATGAAAGTATATTTTCACCAATGTTGTTAAAAGGAATGTTCTTAATGTTTGACAATTCCTTGCCATTTTTTGGGGGCTATTCCTCAGTTGAGCAGGTAGCTACTTGCAACCCTCAGTTGCACCCTTTTCGTGGAAGCTGAAGAAAAACAACATGAATGAAGTGAGGTATTATTCCGGTGCCTCTTCAATTTAGATTCTAGAAGTCTTCATGTATCTTTTATTTTCCCCTATGCCATAAACAGACAGAGAGAAACCCAAATGTAGCATTATGCCTGGAATTACCATTCATTTATATACAGATCGTATGTCTCATCCACTCCTAGCACATCACATAGAAGGTTAGAAAAATAAATGTAGCATACAAACAATTTGAGGCGATATGCCCCGAGGCGGTGGTTCGACCCTGTAGGTAATGGCCTGCCACCCAAGTTAAGGGCCTGAGTGCAGCGAGGGTCCCTTAACGCGGGTGGCAGTGCCATCCCTGAAAGGGGTGGCACACCATTGAGGGGCAAATCGACATTAGCACCCATGTAGTTCGATACATGGGTGCTAATGGTGTCATTTCTTCAAAAAGAAGTAGAAAAGAAACATACCTTTCTAGCGCGGCCAGTCGCCTCGCTGCACTGCTGTCCACAAGTCTGTTTTCCAAAGCAGCCTAAGACGACAGCTGCCCTGCATGGCGCTGGGCCGCATTAGAAAGTATGTTTATTTTCTTTAAAAAAAAAAGATTGCCTTAACACCTGTGTAGGAAACTACACAGGATTCAAAAATTAGGGCTCCTGGTTGGAAGCCTATTCTACCCAGGAGGGTTAGTAGGGAACAACAATTACAATTGAATAGGTTCAAGAAAAATAGGTGCTCCCCGAATACTCCTGTTTTTTGTCACCCTTTGCATAAAGAAAGAATACATTTATTCAAGCTCTGTTGTAGAATCAATCTTATTCTTTATCTAAAGTTATACAGTTCAACATAAAATGGACGCTCTAGAGTTAACATAAAAAAAGGGGAGGTTTTTGACCGGAAGTACAGAAAATATTTACAACACACGGAACCAAAAGTATCTTGGTAAAACAGCCACTTTGTGTGTGCAAGACAAAATCAAATTCAAGTATCATTTGTCATGACGTTCACATGGGAATAGCAAACATATAGACATTGGGACATTTGTAACATCACATAAACATTTCAAAAAAGCAAGTCATTTTCTCTGTGTAAAGCAGCATAAATATACTGCAGTTGGGGATAGTGCGTCTACACCACGGTGTTTCAGCCGTTTCTAAGTGGGCTTATTATGCCACATCTAGTGTACGGCCTTCATCAAGACGGGGGTCTGTACTGTATGATGTCTGCACTGCAGGGGGAAGGGAGACAGTTGTCAGGGGGGTATTCATGCACCGGTTATTTAAAGAATAAATCATGCGCTGTGTAGTATTGAAAACACACACAGCTTACCTATGGGTGTATTAATTCCACAGGTTCTGTTATTTAGAAGATGTATAAGCCACAAGGGCTAATCTCAGTCTGATCCTATTGTGAAAAACAGAAAGATTGTTTTTTTTTTAGTACGAAGATCACCTACGTAGGGGTCAACTCGGTGAAGGTGGGCACTATTTTCATAAAACAGACTCTTACCTCTCAGCCGGAGGTGAAATTTCACTTTTAAATGAGCATAGTTTCTTTTTTCTTTCAGGTGGCCCCGCGGGCAAAAACCTAAATGGAGCGAGAATATCTAATTAATATTTTATTGCACTGAAGACACCTCAATGGTTCTAAATGTCTGCCGAGTGCGCGCAAAATGGCCTTACCAGTCAGGGTGCAGGACCTACTCACAGTTTGCCGCTCTAGCGTTCGAACCGCTGAGTCATTCTATGATTCACGGCGACCTGGCTGAGGCATTAGTAACGCTGTTGCTAGGTCTCTGTGATCATACGGCGGCCATCTTAGATGGGGTTAGGTTGCCGCTGATAGTAAAAACGAGTGATAATGTTCCATCAATCGCTCGGATTGTGACAAGAAAGTATTTACATGGGTCCATATGTCTATGGGATCCAAATGTGTAATTTAGACACTGTGTTAGTGAAGGTTGCTATGGCAACCGACAATCGGCAAAAAGAGGCGATAATATTGTATCAATCGCTCGAATTGTACAACTAAAGTAGTAAGGACACACTGGTGCACACTTTCATAGAACCACCTCCGCAAGCACCGAACATACTCTGGGATCTACTCCCGTTAGTTGGACACCACAAATGTGGACACTGTGTGGCCTGCCCTCTGACCTTACAAAAAAGATTGTTCGAACATGACAAAGCGAAACGGAAAATGCAAGATTTCACCAACTGCAACACAAAGGGGGTTATATATATCATACAATGTCCCTGCGGCCTCCTTTATGTAGGGAAAACAATACGTGCCATAAAAATGCGCATTTCAGAACATCACTCCTGCATTAGGAATAAGGTAGCGGACAAGCCCTTAGTTGAACATTTCACTCATAAAAACCATAAGGACACTGATTTGAGATGGTTCGTCCTTCAAAAGGTAAAACCAGCAAAACACGGTGGGGACCTGAACAAAACAACTAGAACAACGCTGGGTTCACAAACTCAACACTGTACAGGCTGGGCTGAACATCTCAGTCGAGTGGAAGTCCTTCCTATGAAATCTCATTCCATGTTTATAGAACAGAACTGTGATCCTATATGTATGAGCAGAATAAATTCTGTCTGTTCATCTACAGAAATCAAAAAACCAACATGAAAGTATGTATACTGTGGCAACTACGAACAATAGTCACTTGGTGTACCATTACTGTCTTTACAAAACAACGTGTTCTAATGTCGTTTGACTATGCAACTGTACACGAAGCTATCCAAGACAATGCAAAATGTTAATTGCACACATGTATATCTTTTGTATTAGACTCTGTATGGGACCCTTTTGCACCATTTATTGTTTGTTTGCTGTGATGCTGTTTGAAGAACTTCACTTTGTACTGGTCAAGCATATTCGTTCAGCACATCTACGCCTAGTGATAAGGTCCCGCCCCCAGTGCCAAAGGGGAGGGTGAGAATCACTCTCCTTTAACCCGAACCCCTTTTTAACCTTTTTACCCATTCACCTATAGTTGGGCACTAAGTGTCGGTTGCCATGACAACCCATACTCACATAGGGTCTAAATAGACATGGAGTCCCATGTAAATACTTTTGTTGTACAATTCGAGCGATTGATACAATATTATCGCCTCTTTTTGCTCATTGTCGGTTGCCATAGCAACCTTCACTAACACAGTGTCTAAATTACACATTTGGATCCCGTAGACATGTGGACCCATGTAAATACTTTCTTGTCACAATCCGAGCGCTTGATGGAACATTATCACTCGTTTTTACTATCAGCGGCAACCTAACCCCATCTAAGATGGCCGCCGTATAAATGATCACGGAGACCTAGCAACAGCGTTACTAACGCCTCAGCCAGGTCGCCGTGAATCGTAGAATGACTAGGCGGTTCGAACGCTGCAGCGGCAGACTGCGAGTAGGTCATGCACCCTGACAGGTAAGGCCTTTTTGCGTGCACTCGGCAGACATTTAGAACCATTGACGTGCCTTCAGTGCGATAAAATATTAATTAGATATTTTCGCTCCACTTAGGTTTTTGCCCGCAGGGCCACCTGAAAGAAAAAAGAAACTAGGCTCATTAAAAAGTGAAATTTCACCTCCGGCTGAGAGGTAAGAGTCTGTTTTATGAAAATAGTGCCCGCCTTCACCGACTTGATCCCTATGTAGGTGATCTTCGTACTAATAAAAAACCCCAATCGTTCTGTTTTTCACAATAGGATCAGACAGAGATTAGCCCTTGTGGCTTATACATCTTCTAAATAACAGAACCTGTGGAATTAATACACCCATAGATAAGCTGTGTGTGTTTTCAATACTACACAGCGCATGATTTATTCTTTAAATAACCGGTGCATGAATACCCCCCTGACAACTGTCTGCCTTCCCCCTGTAGCTCAGACATCATACAGTACAGACCCCCGTCCTGATGAAGGTCGTACACCAGATGTGGCATACTAAGCCCACTTAGAAATGGCTGAAACACTGTGGTGTAGACGCACTATCCCCAACTGCAGTATATTTATGCTGCTTTGCACAGAGAAAATGACTTGTCTTTTTTTTAAATGTTTATGTGATGTTACAAATGTCCCAATGTCTATATGTTTGCTATTCCCATGTGAACTTCATGACAAATGATACTTGAATTTGATTTTGTCTTGCACACACAAAGTGGCTGTTTTACCAAGATACTTTTGGTTCCGTGTGTTGTAAATATGTTCTGTGCTTCAGGTCAAAAACCTCCCATTTTTTTTATGTTATCTCTGGAGCGTCCATTTTATTTTGAACTGTATAACTTTAGATAAAGAATAAGATTGATTCTACAACAGAGCTTTAATAAATGTATTCTTTCTTTATGCAGAGGGTGACAAAAAACAGGAGTATTCGGAGAGCACCTATTTTTCTGGAAACTACACGGGTGCTTAGTGGTGAAGGGGGGTGGGGAAGGGATGGGGCCGCTGGCCACCGAGGCTACTCAGAACGCAGGCTTGCACTAGAGAAAACAGCCCATTTTCCAAGCATCCTGATTGGACAGCGCCCCTTCCCAGCTGAAGAAAGTCATCCACTACTAGCACATCAAAGAGAAGGTCATAACATGGGTGTATGTGGAGAATCACCATTCATTGTCCACACATCATCCATCTCATACTGTGCCAGCACACCAAACTGAAGGTAAACACACATAAATGCAGCATAACAACTGGAATGAGCATTTATTAGCAGCTTTATACATTAGCTAATTAAATAGATATGTAGATAGATAGACCAATAGAAATTCCCACTCCGAGTCTTCCCACGGCTGAGAGGCTGCCTCTGCCCCCGCTGGGGACTCGGGTAAGCTTTTTTTTTTTTTCCCTTTCCCTCCCTCCTCCCTACCCCACCCCACTTACCTTCTTGCTCCTGCATCCCTGGTGGGGGACGATGGCAGCCTCCAGCAGTGTGGATACTCTGCGCCTCCACACAGCTGGAGGCTTCCATTGTCCCCTGGCAGGGACGAAGGTACGTTTTTTTTTTTTCTCCCCCCTTCCCCTCCATAACACCCTCCCAACCCCACTTACTTTCTGCTTCTTTTTTTTTCAGGAGCGGATGCACTGGGAAAACTTGTGTTCCCAGCGCATCCGCTCCCGAAGGCCGCCATGGAAAGAGAAAACGGACTCCCGTTTTCCCTTTCCCGGTGGCCATTTTCTTGTTAGTTTTTTTTTTGGCCCGAAACGCTGCGCCTTTTTGGGACAGAAAAAAATGCTTTTAGTGCCCCGGCCACGCATATAATGCTGGCCGGGGTACTAATAGCAATATGACCCTCGCGGCGGGGGGGCATTACTGACTCTGGTAATGCCCCGGGGCTTTTGTTAAGGCCCTCGCTTCGCTCGGGCCTATAACTATGGGCCCCGGGGCATTACCTGAGTCGGTAATGCCCCTGCCGCTCGGGTCATCTTGCTTAAATAGTACCTCCTTACCATTGGAAGTACAGCCCTTAAAACCTGGATGAATAGAGCATGGCTGTTTTACCATGGTTCCATCATTTAGGTGTGGTATTCATCTTGGTTAGGAAATCCCCTGTAATCTTTACCTAGCAAGGGGTTGGAGGGACTGCAAAACCAAGATTGTATTGCTATTGGAAAGTCCAGCCTATCACCCAAGCCAAACCCCGTTCTGGCACTGCCAACATACTACGTGTCACCATCCTGTAGCTGCTGTCGACCCCTCCTTGTTTTAGGCCAATGTTCTACACATTTTGAGGAATCCACTCTCCAACACTGATCATTTTTGCTCCTCATTTTCAGCATGAAGAACCCCTGCAGGTTTGCAGCTTCCTTCTGATGCTGAAGTCATGGTGTGGCTTCAAAACATTATGAGTTGTGTCTGTTGCAGATAGCGGAGGAGATTTTATTTTGGACTGTGTAAGAAGAGTTGGGTAGACCTCTGGAACAAACTAAGAGGGATTCTGTCCCAGCCTTCACCAATGCCTGACAAATCCCTGACAAATGCCATCCCTGGGAGGTTTGGGGCATCTCTCAGCCTGCCAACCAGCATACTAAGGTAAGGACGGTTAACTAATAGACAATGGCCCTCAAGTTTCATGCATCCTTTTGCTGTCCCACAAGTTCATGCCTCCCATAACCCCTAGCAAGCAGCTCAGTGTAATGACTGGACTTTCCACACTGTGGCGTTTTGTCATCTTAAAAACTTATTTTTGTTCCTCATGTGATACAATTTAACTGTAATTGGAGACAGATCAGAACACATAGAGAGAGGGGATTAGCATGCTAAAGAAAAAGGATCTCTATGCAAATGGAGAGGGGTAGAAGTAACGGGTTGCAGGAAGTTGTGTTTTGTAGGGTTTACTGCCCTTCCCTTGACTAACAGACTCAACGCTAAGTTCTTCTAACACCTTGCACAAGAAACATCCCCTCGCCCCCACAGACGACCACCACAGGACTAGGCATTAGCACATCAACACTAATCCAAACAATAACTAAGTTCTACCCTTTAGCCCTATCGCACTCTCCCACATTAGTGGTAGACCGTTCCCAACAAACCACCACATGCAGTCAGGTCATCAATCGTAGCAGAATGGCACTATACAAGACCACTTATATTAACGTACATTTTTTGAAGGCATTAGTCAAATTTCTGTGCTTTAGGAACCATTGCTTGTGAAATTATTGAGTTTTCTTCCTTTGATTGCGAACAAAACAACTCTTCCACCAGGGTTTTTTCACTGCATTTCAATGTTTCTTTTTTAAGTTTAAACTTAACTATAATGTCCAATTAAGAAAAGATTTTTCATAAATATCGATGTATTTTTTTAATGATATCCATGTTATCATACCTCGCTGAGAAACCTGGGTACTTTCAGTAGCCAAGATCGTTCCATGGGCTACAACTAATAATGTAAACCCGGCAACCAACTGAAGTTGCCACTTGATCCCTGCAAATATGCCCATAATCCACTTTACCACAAGTTTAACTGGTTGCCCCTTGTGTGTCTGTGTGGTACTAACAGCAAGGCTTGCATAACCAAGTCATGATTAAGCCAGGTTCTAAACTTGTCCCTTGCCTGTGGTAATGGCCCCTGGCCAGCAGCTGACCTGCTGACCCATGGTTTGAGGGTATAAAACCCATAGATGAACTGCCTTTTAGAAGACTGGGGGGAAGTTTGTGCCCACCCTTGACCTACCCTGATTTCACTACACCTGGGAAGATGCAGGAGGTTGAAATATGCCCCTTTTGAAAATCCCGAAAATGGATAGTCAATAGCAATGGTATCCTATTGGAAAATGTTTCCTGACCCCACATTATTGACAGTATTTTAACCAAATAGTATGTTTGCCCCATACCTGTTACAGGTCAACTAATACAGATTGAACCAACAAAGGATATCAAAAATGGTAATGTGCCTCTGGAACTATTGTCAGATAAACCCATCCATCTCTAATTAGAGCCTTATCATGAGTTTGGTGGCATCTCGGCAGTTAATCCACCCAGATATGATATGATAGATATGATATGGCATTTATAACGCGTCTATACACAAGTGTTTCAAGGCGCGACGAGGCAAGGGAGGGGGTACAGAGGGAAGACAACGATCCTACTAGGTCAGGTGTCATTCAGATCACGCAAGTGCATAGGAAGGGGGAAGGGAGAAAGTGCAGGGGGGGCGGGTAGAGTGCAGTACATGGGATAATAGAATAAATAACAAAAAGTAAATTACGGCCAGAAGGTGGCAAGGGTAAGTGCAGACCTCAGGTGTTGAATGCTGGAAGTGGGACTGTAGGTATACAGAAAACAGTCCCCAAGTGCGGGAGTTGCGAGGAATGCAGTGCAGGTGTGTGAGACTGATGGGGGAGAGACCTGGGGCCGAGATCAGAGGGTGGCCAGGTAACCAGTGCAGTTTCAGTTTCAGCCAGGAGGTCAGCAGGGGAGAGGAGGAGAAAAAACAAAAGTAAAGAGAAAGTTTTTGAGGTGCTTCCGGAACCAGAGATGATTCTCCTCAAGTTTCATGGAGGCAGGGAGGCTGTTCCAGAGGGAGGCCCCAGCCGAAGAGAGAGATCTACCACCAACTTGTTGCTTGGATAAGCGACTGACCCTGAGGGGGTTGGAGGCGGGTGAGCGAAGAGATCGAGAAGGAAGATATTTAGGAAGAGAGTGTTCAAGGTATTGAGGCCACAGAAGGACTTGTGGACAATGAAGAGGGTTTTGAATTTAATCCTCACAGCCACTGGGAGCCAGTGCTGAGATTTCAGTCCTGGAGAGATATGATCCCTGGTATTGAGGCCAAGGACAAGTTTCGCAGTCCTGTTCTGGATGAGTTGCAGAGGGTGGAGAGTAGAAGCAGGCCGATTTAGAAAGAGGCTGTTGCAGTAGTCAAGCCTAGAGAGAACCCAGAGCTCTGTAGATGGTGAGCTTCTGGGGGAAGGAGAGGAAAGGAAGAATACCTCTGAGGAGGTGCAGCTGGTAGTGTAACTTCAGAGATGTGAGGAGAGAAGGAGAGTGTGGAGTCGAAGATGACCCTGAGGTTTTTAGCCTCACAGATGGGAGCAGGAAGAGGGACAAGAGAGGCCAGCCAGAGAGTGACAGAAAAGGCGGGAGCAGGTGTGCCGATGAGGAGAATCTCGGTCTTACTGGCATTAAGGCAGGGATCATTGGCGGCACACCACTCCTGGATAGCAGACAAAGCGTCAGAGATGAGAGAAGAAGAAGAGGTGGCTGAGGGTAGCCTGAAAATGAGCTGAGTGTCATGCCGTCAAACTGAATTACTGTTACCACCATTGGTCGGATGATATTAGCGCTGGGATACAAGTGACGGGTGTAAGTCCCCTTTTTCTTTAGTTGTCACAGTTTTAGAACACGGCACACTCCAGCCAGGGACTCCTTCCCCTGACAATGAATGTGGAGCATAATAAAAACGCTTTTTTATCTTGAATAACCCACGGGTTCTTTTATTTGAGTAGGCCTCCAACCCGTCTTGCACCCACCTTTACAAACACCCCGTGTCACAATGGACTAGGAACTAGGCCGGTGTGTATCAATAGGATATTTATTAATTTATTATTTAATGAACAAAATCAAAATCAAACAATTTGACACCAGCCACCAATGTTGTGGCCCACAATACAATGTTTCTTACAGAACAATTAGTTCAGAAATCCTATCACATAAATCTTTAATGGCAAACAGGAAAAATGGTATTAAAGCATGTGATTGCACTAAGGTTAAGCACTCCCCCCTGCAACACTCACCCCCAAACATCAGCTAACTTAATTCCCTTTGGATGGAAGGCAGTGGCAAGGAGTAAGGATAAAGAGAGAAAAATCGGATTTTGGAATACAGCCCACCAGCACAAGATGGGAAGTCAGCAGAGAAAATGAAAACCCGTTTTAGGAGCAAAATGGCAGAATCGTATTTGCTTATTATGCACACGGCTACATGACAGAATGCAAGGAAATTTGTATTGCTACACTTGAGGAGATGGGAGAGTTTGTGGACTACTAATCTGCACATAGAACAATGTGGAAACAAGGTAGGAAGATTGATTTTGGAGAATAAAGCAAATACAAAAGAAAAAAACACACAGCAATGGAATTTCGTTTTTACACAAAATGTGTGATGACAGATAGCTTAAGAAAGGTTTACGCTCTCAACATCGGAAATCATTTTTAAGAACAGGGACAAAGGCACACAACAGGTAAGATGCTAGGCACAATTAATTGCTCTTAATGGGGCTACAGTTTGGGGTTTTCAATGGAATAGATCCAAATTAGGAAGTCGTAGGAAGGCACACAATACACAGACAATTTCATTGTTCAGTGACAAGGACTAATTTTGTTGAGGCTATACTTTAATGACTATAGTTAGTAAAAACACTTGACAAAATTGTTGATTTCGAATGGCAACAATATTGAACGTGAATTTCAAAGAAGAATTAATTGATTTACTTCCAAATAATGCTATGGGTTTATACAGACAACTGAAAGATTTATCAAAGGAATGTGCTAACATACACAGGCTAATACAGATTCTTCTATGGAAAGGTAAATGAATTATACTGGCAATTTGGACTTTCAATGAGATTTTCTATGGGATTTTCTATGGGATTGAGTTTACAATTTGGGAGTGGGATTATTTGCTACTTTACAAAGTAAGCCTTGATTTAGGATTCTGGAAAGTCAGCAGGATCTCAGGACCCTTTGGACAGCCAAGCAAGGTGTATGGTCTCAGCACACTCCTGGATGGGATTCTGGAAAGCCAGGCTGGATCTCAGGATGCTCTGGATAGCTAGGCAAGGGTCCGGTCTCTGCACTCTCTTGGATGGGATTCTGGACAGCCAGACTGGATCTCAGGACTCTCTTGGCTGAGATCAGCTGCCTACGTCCTCTTTCTCCTGTCTCCCTGGATTCTGGTGTTTGTGTGTTTGATCCTGTGTCTAGTACAGTCCTCCCTTATGTAGCCCAAAATGACATCTTTTATTTTACAATCTGGGGCAAGTGTTCTAGAATTGCACCTACCCTGGGATAGGACAGCCAACCATTCCTTTCCCCGACCCCTAGCATCAAGGGGTCGGGGAAAGGAATGACATTTGACATTTATGACAGTTCTTTGTTCTCTTGGCCAACTTTTTAGTAAAAATGAGTTACGTATCAATTTATACTAGACACATCATAAGAAGTAGATAGGTGGTTTCAGGGGGTCACGTGGAACTAGACAAGCCGATTGCTGACTCTGTGTGAGGTAGCATGGCCCCTTGGCACCTTTTGGTCATTTTCATAAAATATATGATAGTTATCACTCTGCAAATAATTAAGCATATTTATAATGTACATTTCCATATTTCCAACAACTGTCAAATTTGTCCAATTTTAAGATCAGCCAGTACCGAGTCTTGACCAGCCATTTCAGTTCACAATGTCCTAGAAACATGCCCTTGGTCTCTGAAAATCCGCCTGGAAATCACATGGAAAATGTCATACAATTACATTATTTCTTGTTCCGAGTGCTGGGTAAAAATGCCTAAAATTAATAACCCCTTTAATGTCAATTTGTAGGATCAGCATGTGTAGAGCCATCTTGAATGCAGTACACAACTTTATGGTTCAGATGAAGGGAACAACAATTGTATGGCCATTTTCCGGGATGCAGTGTTCACATGCTTGCCACACATGTGCCAGGGAGAACACAACACAGCCGTTTTTGGTGTCAATGTTTAAATACGGTTTTTGGTTCAAGGATTTCTGTTAGGGTCTGCAAATGAACCCCACATAGTTCAAAGGCCTCAATGGGGCTTTTTGGCAGTATTACTGCAGCAGTAATTCCATAATGGTAACTCTGCTGACTTTGCCGATTGAACGGTGGAGAGTTGGAGGATTTACCTCCAGCATCCAGATGGAGATAAATCCTCCAATCCAGGGCCATACTTGTAGTATGGCGGAGCGGGAACATAGGCGGTAATTCCGTTACTGACAACTTTTTCCCTCTCTGCCACACTTGTAATAAGACCCCCTGGTCTTTTTGGTAAGGCAAAACTCAAAATGACTGCCAATTAGACCAAATGGAAAGTCTAGGCAAGATGTTCTGCCCATAAGCCCAGCAGTTTGGCATGGTTCAATTTCTTAACTTTGGAAATATTTACTGTGCAGGTCTTTACCCGGCAGTAATTACATTGAAGTTCCTTCCCTTGTTGCCCGGCCCCACCTAGATATGTCCCTTTTAAGTGGGGCCTCTCCTTCACCCACCACTGCTTGACTACTGCACCAATGAAGGGGGAGTTCCACCTCCATTAACTCCTCATCACCAGCCCCCAACCATCATGTGTGACATGGTCAGTACCCTGTCATGGGGGGGGAGACAGACATGGGGGTATCCCATTCTCTGAACCCCCTCCCCAATATGCTACTCATTTTGAAAGTAGTACCACCCATTTCTGCAAAATTCATCCCAGCACTTTTTCTGGTCATTGTTCTTTTTTTCCTTCAAAATCATGACTCCTATAATGCACCTGGGAACAGCCAAGAAAGCCATGATCAAACCAAGGTGAACGGAAAACTGTAAACCACAATTAATATGAACTGTGCTCTGGCAGCCCAAACAAACAGCTTCCGGCACCCGGAAAACGCAAATCACTCACTGTAGCAACATAACATTATTTAGAGACACAACATGCAAGAGAAACAGCAGAACAAGTGTTCTCAAAAAGGGGGAACAGCTCAGAAGGGTTTTGAAGCTTTTCTGTGTTTAATGCTGCACCTGGGAAAAAGACAAGCACCGATTTGTTACCAGAATCAGGTGAGTTCTGCAGCCAATGGAAGGGGGAGGCGGAGACAGAACCAGCATGACTACAGTATAAAACAGGGCTAAATGAGAGTGAGATTGTGATGCACATGTGAGGTCAGGATGTGTGAAGGAGGATAGAGATCAGGCGGTGGATGGACAGAGGTGAAAAGTGCTAGAGAGTTGGTGGTGGAAATGGAACAGAGTGCAGGTGAGGTATTTGTGAGAGAAAGTGGTCATTTATGTATGTGTATAGTACATTGTGAAGAGGAAAGGCTGAGTAGACGGTGTGTGTGAGAAAGATAGAGGTAGAGATATAGATGTTATGTTATGTAATGGCACTTTGCATTTATGTAGCGCCTTATGTACCATTGGTATGATCTCAAGGCACTGGTAGGTTGAACACCCTCGGGAACCGAAGTTCAAGTCAGTAGAGAGAAGATAGAGAGTCATAAGGTGCGTGTGAGCATCAGATGTGTGTGCAGCTAGTGTGGCATTTGTGCGATAGCTGCTTCTTAGCGGTAGGTGTGGTGGTTGAGAGATCAAGAGTATGTGTTCGTTCTGGCAGGTTGTTATCCAGACCGATTCTGGCTGCGTTAGGCCTGAGGATAACGCCTAGGCTGGAGGGTGTGTAGCCAGCTGTGTTTAGTTAGGATGATGGGGAGGATGAGGCAAGTGATGGTATGAGAACAGCTATACTGAACGGTGTCATAGTATCGCTGTGTTCTAGTTGAGTGGTGGTGTAAAGAAGAGAGTAAGCGTGGAGATGAGATATGGTAGTTTACCTTAGGTGCTTGAGATCGATCACACTCCAATAGTTCCATGCACTCCAACTGTTTCATGCACTCCGAGTGTTCCAAGCATTCTGACCGTTTCAAGCACTCCAAACCGTTCCAAGCATTCCGACCATTTCAAGCACTCCAAACCATTCCATGCACTCAAATCCGTTCCATGTACTCCAATCAGTTCCATGCACTTCAATCCTTTCTATGCACTCCACACCGTTCCATGTACTCTTAACCGTTCTATTCACTCCGTTTTATGCACTCCAACCATTTTATGCACTCCAACCATTTTATGCATTCCAACCATTCTATGCACTTTAACCATTCTATGTATTTTGATTGTTTTATGCACTTCAGATCGTTCCATGCACTCTAATCATGTTTTTGTACAGTTTCCATTCCGTGCCCTTTCTCTGTTCCGTGCATTGCATCCGTTGCATGTACTCGCTCAGTTCTATGCACACTATCAGTTCGATCAGTTCTATGTATTCCTTCTGATCAATGCACTTCGTCCAATCTATGCATGTTATCCCTTCATCATCCGGTCTGCTCATTTTATTTGTTCTACGCACGTTATCCATTCTTCATGCATCATCCATCCACATATTTGACCCGTTCCATACACCTTGTTTCACCCGTACCATCCTCATACGTCATCCGTTCATCCACATACATTATCCGTTCGTTCACCCACTTCACACGTTCCATCCACTTCACCCATTCCACCCACTTCACCTGTTCCAACCACATCACTTGTTCTAGCCACATACCTCATCCGTTCATCCACCTACTTCATCCGTTCTACCCACTTCACCCGTTTCGTCCACACACTTCTTTCGTTTCACCCACTTGACCTGTTCTACCCACTTTACCCATTCCACCCACTCCACCCGCTCCACCCGCTCCACCCACTTGACCCGTTCCACCCACTGCACCCGTTCCACCCAGTTCAACCCTTTCACCCACATACTTCACACGTTCCAACCCCATACTTTGTCCGTTCCATCCACACACTTTGTCCGTTCCATCCACATACTTCATCTGTTTCATCCACATACTTCACAGGTTCCATCCACATGCTTCACCCGTTAAATCCACATACTTCACCCGTTCCATCCACATACTTCTCCCGTTCCATCGACATGCTTCACCCTTTCCTTCCACATACTTCACCCGTTCCTTCTACATACATCACCCATTTCTTCCACATACTTAGCCCGTTTCTTCCACTTATTTCACCTGTTCCGTCCACGTACTTCACTCATTGCATCCACATACTTCACCCGTTCCATTCTCCCATTTTCTCCGTTCTTCCACATATTTCACCTGTTCCTTCCACATACTTCATCTATTCCGTCCATCTACATACTTCACCCATTCCATCCACATACTTCACCCCTTTGATCCATATATTTCACCCGTTCCATACACCCATTTCACCCGTTCCATCCACCCACTTTCTCCATTCCATCCACCCACTTTCTCCATTCCATCTACCTACTTCTTTTGTTCCTTCTACATACTTCACCTGTTCCATCCACATACTTCACCCATTCGATCCATATACTTCACCCGTTCCATACACCCATTTCACCCGTTCCATCCACCCACTTTTTCCGTTCCATCTACCTACTTCTTTCGTTCCTTCTACATATTTCACCTGTTCCATTCACCCACTTCCCGCAATTCCATCCACCCATTTCGCCCAATCCATACACATACTTCATCCTTTCCATCCACAAACTTCATCCGTTCCACCCACTTCACCCGTTCCACCCACTTTACCCGTTCCACCCAGTTCATCCGTTCCACCCAAATCATCCGTACCACCCAGTTCATCCGTTCCACCTATTTCATCCGTTCCACTCACATACTTCACACATTCCAACCCCCTAGTTTGTCCGTTCCAATCATATACTTGTTCCATCCACTTCACCCATTCCATCCACATACTTCACTTGTTCCATTCAACATACTTGACCCATTTTGTCCACATACTTCACCTGTTCCGTCCACCTACATCACCCGTTCCTTCCACCCACTTCACCCGTTCTGTCCACATACTTCACTGTTCAGTTCGCATACATTACCTATTCCTTCCAGATACATCACCCGTTCCTACAAGCCACTTCACCCGTTTCTTCCACCCACTTCACCCATTCCTTCCACCCACTTCACACGTTCCATCCACATACATCACCCGTTTGCTCCACACTGTACACCCGCTCCACACTCTATACCCGCTCCGTATCTGCTCCACACCCTACATCCGCTCAACACCCTACATCTGCTCAACACCACCACACCCTACATCCGCTCAACACCCTAAATCTGCTCAACACCCTACATCTGCTCCACGCTATGATCCACACCACACCGTACAACCGCACCACACCCTACATCCACTCCACGCTCTCATCTGCTCCAATGCTCTCATCCACTCCATGTTCTCATTCATTCTGCGTTCTCATACGCTCTACGTTCTCATCCGCTCTACGGTCTCATCCACTCTATGCTCTCATCCGCTCTACGCACTTCATCCTCTCCACCGACATTCATCCGCTGCATTGACTTCATCTGCTCCACTCACTTTATCCATTCATCCTGCATTATCGGTTCAACCCATGTCACTTGTTGTACACACTCGATCCGTTCCATGTTCTCCATCTGTCCCATGCACTACACCCATCTCATGCACTCGAATCGTGTATTCTATTTGTTCCATTTATACCATGCACTCTTACATTCCATGCCATCTATCTGTTTCATGCCCTCTGGCTTTTCCGTGCATTCTGTGCACTCATCCGTGTCCTGTATTCATCTTTTCCATCCTCTCCACTTTATTCTTCTCGTCCATTTGTTCCTCTCGTGCATTGCATTCATTTCATCCATTTCATTAATTTCAACCACTTTACTGCTTTCATACAATTTATTCTTTTTATCCACTTCACTGCTTTGATGCACTTTACTAATTCTATTTTGTTTGTCCTTTTTAGTTTACATTAGAGGTTATTAGTTTTTGATTTCTGGCTTGGATCTTGATGATGGATTGTTATTTATGTTATTGTTATTTATGATCTAGTAGTTTGGGCTAGTTGAATTGCTGTTATCCACTTTATTCCTCTCGTCCACTTTGATCCTCGTGTCCATTACATTTATTTCATCAATTTCGTTAATTTCAACCACTTTACTGCTCTCATACAACTTATTATTTTTATCCACTTCACAGCTTTGATCCTTTTTACTCATACTATTTTGTTTGTCCTTTTTAGCTTACCTTAGAGGTTATTAGTTTTCAATTTCTCGCTCGGATCATGATGCTGGATTGCTATTTATGATCTAGCATTTGGGCAAATGTCATTGAGTTGCTGTTATCCCTGTGAGTCAGATGTGGGGTGGGAGTGCATTCCACAGTGTTGGGGCCAAGGCTGAGAATGATGATCCACCTAGCCTGACTGAGTTTGTTTTTGGTATGACTAGGAGGCCGGCTGAGCTTGATCTTAGAGTATGTGCAGGGAGATAGGGTTTTAGTTTGTCTTGAAGATATTGAGGTCCGGTTTTAAGCATTGCTCGGTGAGAAATGCATAAGGTTTTGAAGGTCACCCTTCGGGCAACCAGAAGCCAGTGCAGAGTTTTGAGGGCTGGGGAGATGTGGTCTCTAGGGCCAAGCACACATATCAGTTTGGCTGCAGTGTTTTGTGCTCTTTGTAGTTCAGTCAGTTGGTATGTGTGGACTCCGAGGTAGAGGGGGTTAGCATAGTCCAGTCTTGATATAACAATTGATTGGACCGGTGAGAGTCTGTTGGGAAAGGAGCGGTATGGAAAAATGTGCCTAAGAGTTTTAAGGTGGTAGTGGCAGGACTTTGAGACGTTGTTGACTTGGCACGAGAGGGTTAGGTCAGAGTCTAGGGTGCATCCAAGGTTTTTTACTGAATTAGAGGGTGTTGGTGAGTTGCCCATGGCAGATGGCCAGGGTAGTGGGTGTGGAAGAAGTTTGCTGTTGCCACATACCATGACTTCAGTTTTGGAGGGGTTTAGCAAGAGGTGGTTTGTGGTCATCCAGAGATCTATGTCGAGGAGGCAGGAAGCGAGGTCAGGTTGGTAGTTGGGTTTTGAGTTCAGGAGTTTTAGAATTAGTTGAGTGTCATCGGCGTTGTTGTAGCACAGGATGTTGTGTGAATGAATTATTTGTGGGCGGGTGGCCATGTAGAGGTTAAACAGGAGAGCTGATAGGCATGCTCCTTATGGAACTCCGGTGTCGACTGGTCAGGTTTGGGAGGAATAGGTGGAGAGTAGGGTTATTTGGTTCCTATTATTGAGGAAGGATGCTATCCATTTGAATAGCGGTTCCACAAATTCCTAGGGAGTGGAGGCGAGCAAGGAGGATTGAGTGGTTGATTGTGTTGAAGGAGGAAGATAGGTCAAGAAGGATTAATGCGGCGAATCCCACAGAATCTGCCGTGTTTTTAAGGTCATCCCAGATTGAGGTTAGGGTGGTTTTGGTTCCGTGTCGGGCTCTGAAACCTGATTGAGCTGGGTCTAGGAGATTGTTGGCTTCGACAAAGGCATTTAGTTGGGATTAGGCGGTTTGGTCAATGAGTTTGGCAAGGAACCTGGTGTTTGAGATGGGGCGGTAGTTTTTGGGCTCGAGAGGGTCGAGGGAAGATATTTTTATAAGAGGTTTGACATGAACCCTTTTGAATGTGTCAGGAAAAATTCCAGAGGACAGGGAGTCATTTATGATGGTTCTTGCGTGTTGTAGGGTATTTTGTGTAAATTTGGGGCCTAGCAGTATTTTCTTACCGCCAAAAACAAAGGTAATTTAGCAATGACTACTCCTTGCATTTAGATTGGGTTGGGCCGGAAATGTTGTAGCGCCCACACAGTGGCCAATAAGGCTTTTCACATTCATTGAATTTAATTTGAACTTTGGAAAATGCCTTGCTTGCATATGCAATGGTTTTGTGATTCACATCATGTTTTTGTGATAACACTGCTGACATACAATGTTCAGAGAACCCTATTTCTATAAAAAAAAATCCCTACCCTTGATGGGATATGCTAAACATGGTGCCTTTACAAGACATTCCTTCAATTTAGCTATTGCCTCAGACTGCTCTTTTTCCCATATCCAGGGTGTATTCAGTTTAAGCAGTTTAGTCAATGGTTGAGTGATTTCAGCATAATTTTCAATGAACTTTCTGTTATAGCCTGTCATCCCTAATAAACTTTTGACCCTTTCACATTTTTAGGGTCCTTTAGTTTTTGTATGGACTCTATTTTCTTCTTTTGTGGATTTAGCCCATGTTCAGTCACTTCATGGCCTAGAAAGTTCACTTTTTTCTTGCACCATTGTGCTTTTTGTAAAGACACTTTGGCGCCTGCTTTCTGCAATTGGCCAAGCACATGTCTTATTTCATCAAAATGGCTTTTCAGGCTTTCATTTTTTATCAGGACATCATCCACATAAACTATGGTTCCTCTTTCCGCTGCATCTGGCATGGCCTTTCTCAAAAATATGCCAAATTCACTCACACTATTGATGTACCCGAACGGAGCTCTAAGCCAGGCGTATTGAGTCCTGTCAAATGTAAAGGAAAATAAATTCTGTATCTCCTCTGCCAAGGGCACGCATCACTATCCAGAGGTGAGATCTAATGTGGTAAACACTTTTGAACCATGTACCTGAGCTAGGCCCTGATCAATGAATGGCAGTGGCCATCTGGATACTGGCACTCTTTTATTTAACCCCCTCAAGTCTGCACATAGCCGCCATTGACCATTTGGCTTTAACACACCTAAAATAGGTGTATTGGATGTGCTATGAATGGGCCTGATGATTCCCCAAGCTTCCAAATTCTTTATAATCTCTGCTAATGATTCTAAACATGCCAGCGGTAGTCTATACTGGCGTACAAATACTGGACTTCTGCTACACCCTTCCGGAAGTGTGGCCACATGTTAATCAGTTAAACCGCAATCATGAGCATCTTTTGCAAATACATCTTTAAATTCCATAAATAAAACTGTTCTTTCTGAAATAAACAGAAGAGAAACAAATGCAATAATACAACGAATTTCACTTTACATTTGCAACAAGAAAAATGAACAGTACATCAATATGACAGCATTTAGATGGCAACATTATAATGTGACATTTAAACACAGTGATTCCCTAGCGATATCTTTCCTGCCTGAAACAGACTTCATTCACACGACACTCCCTCAAATTTTACGTGATAATTACCAGTTGTTTTTAGCTTTTCCGCACGCGGAATCTCCTGGCTTGTCGCTTCTGAGAAGTGTCCCAGGGTTTTCTTTTTTCTTTAAAGCACACAGCGAGAACATGCAGTTAAATCTGCAATCTGCAGTTCTCAAGCCGGTGCCAAGTGACCAGGAACCCCAGTCTTTGAAGGTCAACAGTGCAGCTGGAACGACACCTCTCAGCAGCAGAACGAAGGCGACCTCACTGCAGCTCCGCAAAATGTCTTCTCCTTATAATTCTGCCAGAGCTCGTCCAGCAAAGCTCTGTTGCATCCCCTAGACTTACGTGTCACCAATCAAATTCATAATATCTTATCCTCCTTCCTCAACAATAGCTCACATTTACAGTAAGCAACTGTATCTAACTAATTTCCTGGCATGCAGATTTCGCTTCCTGCAACACAGTGAACAGAGAGAGCAAAAAAAAAATCTCACTGCACGTTTAAAAATGACTCACAGAGCATGTCTTTTCTGCCTCCTCTTTTCACAGGGAGAGCACATTATAATGTTATTGAGTTAATATTGGTGTCAGTATTTGTTAATTAAGTCAGTCAATTAGATAGCTAATGTGGTCTCCTGTGAATGAGGCATTTCAAGTGAGAGAAGAAAAATAAAGAAAAATTCTGGCGTGCTTTTAAATCTGTAGAGAAAAACGAAATTCTGGTGTGCTTTAGATCTGTAGAGAACAACGAAATTCTGTTTTCATTTGCATATCCATATATTACACTGGCGACACATGGCTGGCTATATGTGTATCACATTATAGGAATAATGTGATCATATGCAGCGGCGCTGTACTCCAAAACACACTAAATTATACTACATACCCTCCTTTTTCTGAGAATTTGGCCATGGTCCAAGCCATAATTGGAAGAAACCCAACTTGCTCCTTTTCTTCTTTTAAATCATAGCAATTCAACAAAATGAATATTCACATATGAAAAAATGAAAAATAAAAAATCACTGTTCAACCATCGTAATATTAAAATTAATCTCTGAGTCCATCAGTTCTTATAAAATATTTTACGGATTTCTTCCCAACGGAAGTGTCCATAGTCCAGTGTCTTGAAGTCAACCATAAAACAATAAAATAATATAAATAATTAAAATAAAGAATTAACATAACAGATTAAAATAATTAATTAAAATAATAAATCTGTGGAACTCCATACTCCAGGACACTTGTCTGCCTCGGATATGTCCCGACCAGCAACGTCACATCTCTTGGTTCATTTGGGGCGCTCTTCCATCCTGGCACTCTTGGATGCTTTTTCCATAGGAGTCATCTCTCTTGGCATCCCGGTTACTTTGTCTTCACCTCCATCCGGAGGCAGGCATCATTTGATCTTCATCCAGGGGACTCCAGGACTCCATCTTCTCCCGTGTCCTCTGGTCCCGTGACCTCCAAGCCAAAATGTGTTAATCAATAGTCTAAATCAAATAGAAAAGAAACAAATTAAGTACATAGCACAATACTAACTTCACCCTTTTGCCAAAAATAAAATTATATATATGTCCATGCACTTCATAAATCATTTCGCCCATTCCTCTCGCTTTCTGAAATTAAGCACATGTTAGAGAGAAAACAAACATACATAACATAGCATTCAACATTTAATACATTTTAATTTTGTAAACTAACTCCATTAATTTCAGCCTCCATTTTTTTATATACATATGTCACAGTGTTTATGTTCCAATATAATAATCAATCACCCCTCTTTTATTTATTGATCAATTAGATCACAGATGTGCTGTTAGGAGGACTTTCTAAATGCAATTAGACCACAGATATGCTATTAGGAGGACTTTCTGACTGCAATTATACCACAGATATGCTATTACGAGGACTTTCTAAATGCAAGTATACCATAGTTATGCTATTAGGAGGACTTTCTAAATGCAGTTATACCACAGATATGCTATAAGGAGGAATTTCTAAATGCAAACTAGACCACACATATGCTATTAGGAGGTCTTTCTAAATGCAATTATTCCACAAATATGCTATTAGGAGGACTTTCTAAATGCAATTGTACCACAGAATCCTATTAGGAGGACTTTCTAGAATCTAGATGCAGATTAGACCACAGATATGCTATTAGGAGGACTTTCTAATTACAGACTAGACCACAGATATGCTATTAGGGGGACTTTCTAAATGCAGGCTAGACCATAGATATGCTATTAAGAGGACTTTCTAAATTCAGACTACACCACAAATATGCAATTAGGAGTACTTTCTAAATGCAGATTAGACCACAGATGTGCTATTAGGAGGACTTTCTAAACACAATTATACCATAGCATGCTATTAGGAGGACTTTCTAAATTCAGACTAGACAACAAATATGCTATAAGGAGGACTTTCTAAATGTAAATATACCACAGGTATGCTATTAGGAGGACTTTCTAAATGCAATTATACCACAGATATGCTATTAGGAGGACTTTCTAAATGCAGACTAGACCACAGATATGCTATTAGGAGGACTTTCTAAATGCAGTTACACCACAGATATGCTATTTGTCACACTTTCTAAATGCATTTATTCCACAGATATGCTATTTAGCAAACTTTCAAAATGTAACTACGCCGTGGTGCCGGAGGACTTTCTAAATGCAAACTAGACCACAGATATGCTGTTAGGAGGACTTTCTAAATGCAGACTAGACCACATATATGATATTAGGAGGACTTTCTAAATGCAGACTAGACCACAGATCTGCTGTTACGAGGACTTTTTGAATGCAATTATACCACAGATATGCTATTAGGAGGACTTTCTGAATGCAATTATACCACAGATATGCTTTTAGGAGGACTTTCTAAATGCAATTAGATCACAGATATGCTGTTAGGAGGACTTTCTAAAGGCAATTAGACCCCAGATATACTGTTAGGAGGACTTTTTAAATGCAATTATACCACAGATATGCTTTTAGGAGGACTTTCTGACTGCAATTATACCACAGATATGCTATTAGGAGGACTTTATACATGCAATTAGATCACAGAGATGCTGTTAGGAGGACATTCTAAATGCAAACTAGACCACAGATATGCATTTAGGAGGACTTTCTAAATGCAAGTATACCATAGTTATGTTATTAGGAGGACTTTCTAAATGCAGTTATACCACAGATATGCTATAAGGAGGAATTTCTAAATGCAAACTAGACCACACATATGCTATTAGGAGGTCTTTCTAAATGCAATTATTCCACAGATATGCTATTAGGAGGACTTTCTAAATGCAATTGTACCACAGAATGCTATTAGGAGGACTTTCTAGATGCAGACTAGACCACAGATATGCTATTAGCAGGACCTTCTAAATGCAGTTATACCAAAGAATGCTATTAGGAGGACTTTCTAAATGCATATTAGACCACAGATATGCTATTAGGAGGACTTTCAAAATGCAATTATATCACAGATATGCTATTAGGAGGACTTTCTAATTACAGACTAGACCACAGATATGCTATTAGGGGGACTTTCTAAATTCAGACTAGACAATAGATATGCTATTAATAGGACTTTCTAAATTCAGACTACACCACAAATATGCTGTTAGGAGGACTTTCTAAATGTAATTAAACCACAGATGTGCTATTAGGAGGACTTTCTAAATGCAATTGTACCAAAAAATGCTATTAGGAGGACTTTCTAGATGCAGACTAGACCACAGATATGCTATTAGGAAGACTTTCTAAATGCAATTATACCACAGAATGCGATTAGAAGGACTTTCTAAATGCAGGTTAGACCACAGATATGCTATTAGGAGGACTTTTTAATGCAATTGTACCACAGATATGCTATAAGGAGGACCTTCTAAATACAGACTAGACCACAGATATGTTATTAGGGGGACTTTCTAAATGCGGACTAGACCATAGATATGCTATTAAGAGGACTTTCTAAATTTAGACTACACCGCAAATATGCTATTAGGAGTACTTTCTAAATGCAGATTAGACCACAGATATGCTATTACGAGGACTTTCTAAATGTAATTATACCACAGGTATGCTATTAGGAGGACTTTCTAAATGTAATTATACCACAGGTATGCTATTAGGAGGACTTTCTAAATGCAATTATACCACAGATATGCTATTAGGAGGACTTTCTAAATGCAGACTAGACCACAGATATGCTATTAGGGGGACTTTCTAAATGCGGACTAGACCATAGATATGCTATTAAGAGGATTTTCTAAATTCAGATTAAACCACAAATATGCTATTAGGAGTACTTTCTAAATGCAGATTAGACCACAGATATAGTATTAGGAGGACTTTTTAAATGTAATTATACCACAGGTATGCTATTAGGAGGTCTTTCTAAATGCAATTATACCATAGCATGCTATTAGGAGGACTTTCTAAATGCAGACTAGACCACAAATATGCTATTAGGAGGACTTTCTAAATGTTATTATACCACAGGTATGCTATTAGGAGGACTTTCTAAATGCAGACTAGACCACAGATATGCTATTAGGAGGACTTTCTAAATGCAATTATACCACAGATATGCTATTAGGAGGACTTTCTGACTGAAATCATACCACAGATATGCTATTAGGAGGACTTTATAAATGCAATTAGATCACAAATATGCTGTTAGGAGGACTTTCTAAATGCAAACTAGACCACAGATATGCATTTAGGAGGACTTTCTAAATGCAAGTATACCATAGTTATGCTATTAGGAGGACTTTCTAAATGCAGTTATACCACAGATATGCTATAAGGAGCAATTTCTAAATGCAAACTAGCCCACACTTATGCTATTAGGAGGTCATTCTAAATGCAATTATTCCACAGATATGCTATTAGGAGGACTTTCTAAATGCAATTGTACCACAGAATGCTATTAGGAGGACTTTCTAGATGCAGACTAGACCACAGATATGCTATTAGGAGGACTTTCTAAATACAGACTAGACCACATATATGCTATTAGGGGGACTTTCTAAATGCAGACTAGACCATAGATATGCTATTAAGAGGACTTTCTAAATTCAGACTACACCACAAATATGCTATTAGGAGTACTTTCTAAATGCCTATTAGACCACAGATATGCCCTTAGGAGGACTTTCTAAACGCAATTATACCATAGCATGCTATTAGGAGGACTTTCTAAATGCAGACTAGACCACAAATATGCTATTAGGAGGACTTTCTAAATGTAAATATACCACAGGTATGCTATTAGGAGGACTTTCTAAATGCAATTGTACCACAGATATGCTATTAGGAGGACTTTCTAAATGCAGACTAGACCACAGATATGCTATTAGGAGGACTTTCTGACTGCAATTATACCACAGATATGCTATTAGGAGGACTTTATAAATGTAATTATACCACAGGTATGCTATTAGGAGGACTTTCTAAATGCAATTATACCACAGATATGCTATTAGGAGGACTTTCTAAATGCAGACTAGACCACAGATATGCTATTAGGAGGACTTTCTAAATGCAATTATACCACAGATATGCTATTAGGAGGACTTTCTGACTGCAATTATACCACAGATATGCTATTAGGAGGACTTTATAAATGCAATTAGATCACAGATATGCTGTTGGGAGGACTTTCTAAATGCAAACTAGACCACAGATATGCATTTAGGAGGACTTTCTAAATGCAAGTATACCATAGTTATGCTATTAGGAGGACTTTCTAAATGCAGTTATACCACAGATATGCTATAAGGAGGAATTTCTAAATGCAAACTAGACCACACATATGCTATTAGGAGGTCTTTCTAAATGCAATTATTCCACAGATATGCTATTAGGAGGACTTTCTAAATGCAATTGTACCACAGAATGCTATTAGGAGGACTTTCTAGATGCAGACTAGACCACATATATGCTATAAGGGGGACTTTCTAAATGCAGACTAGACCATATATATGCTCTTAAGAGGACTTTCTAAATTCAGACTACACCACAAATATGCTATTAGGGGTACTTTCTAAATGCATATTAGACCACAGATATGCCCTTACGAGGACTTTCTAAACGCAATTATACCATAGCATGCTATTAGGAGGACTTTCTAAATGCAGACTAGACCACAAATATGCTATCAGGAGGACTTTCTAAATGCAATTGTACCACAGATATGCTATTAGGAGGACTTTCTAAATGCAGACTAGACCACAGATATGCTATTAGGAGGACTTTCTAAATGCGATTATTCCACAGATATGCTATTAGGAGGACTTTCTAAATGCAGACTAGACCACAGATATGCTATTAGGAGGACTTTCTAAATGCAATTACACCACAGATATGCTATTTGTCACACTTTCTAAATGCATTTATTCCACAGATAAGCTATTTAGCAAACTTTCAAAATGTAACTACACTGTGGTGTCGGAGGACTTTCTAAATGCAAACTAGACCACAGATATGCTGTTAGGAGGACTTTCTAAATGCAGACTAGACCACATATATGCTATTAGGAGGACTTTCTAAATGCACACTAGACCACAGATATGCTATTAGGAGGACTTTCTAAATGCAATTATAACACAGATATGCTTTTAGGAGGATTTTCTAAATGCAATTAGATCACAGATATGCTGTTAGGAGGACTTTCTAAATGCAATTAGATCACAGATACGCTGTTAGGAGGACTTTCTAAATGCAATTATACCACAGATATGCTACTAGGAGGACTTTCTGACTGCAATTATACCACAGATATGCTATTAGGAGGACTTTATAAATGCAATTAGATCACAGATATGCTGTTAGGAGGACTTTCTAAATGCAAACTAGACCACAGATATGCATTTAGGAGGACTTTCTAAATGCAAGTATACCATAGTTATGCTATTAGGAGGACTTTCTAAATGCAGTTATACCACAGATATGCTATAAGGAGGAATTTCTAAATGCAAACTAGACCACACATATGCTATTAGAACGTCTTTCTAAATGCAATTATTCCACAGATATGCTATTAGGAGGACTTTCTGAATGCAATTGTACCACAGAATGCTATTAGGAGGACTTTCTAAATGCAGACTAGTCCACAGATATGCTATTAGGAGGACTCTCTAAATGCAATTATACCACAGAATGCGATTAGAAGGACTTTCTAAATGCAGGTTAGACCACAGATATGCTATTAGGAGGACTTTCTAAATGCAATTGTACCACAGATATGCTATTAGGAGGACTTTCTAAATGTAATTATACCACAGGTATGCTATTAGGAGGACTTTCTAAATGCAATTATACCACAGATATGCTATAAGAAGGACTTTCTAAATGCAGACTAGACCACAGATATGCTATTAGGAGGACTTTCTAAATGCAATTATACCACAGATATGCTATTAGGGGGACTTTCTAAATGCGGACTAGACAATAGATATGCTGTTAGGAGGACTTTCTAAATTCAGACTAAACCACATATATGCTATTAGGAGGACTTTCTAAATGCACACTACACCACAGATATGCTATTAGGAGGACTTTCTAAATGCAGATTAGACCACAGATATACTATTAGGAGGACTTTTTAAATGTAATTATACCACAGGTATGCTATTAGGAGGACTTTCTAAATGCAATTATACCATAGCATGCTATTAGGAGGACTTTCTAGATGCAGACTAGACCACATATATGCTATTAGGGGGACTTTCTAAATGCAGACTAGACCATAGATATGCTATTAAGAGGATTTTCTAAATTCAGACTGCACCACAAATATGCTATTAGGAGTACTTTCTAAATGCATATTAGACCACAGATATGCCCTTAGGAGGACTTTCTAAACGCAATTAAACCATAGCATGCTATTAGGAGGACTTTCTAAATGCAGACTAGACCACAAATATGCTATTAGGAGGACTTTCTAAATGCAATTGTACCACAGATATGCTATTAGGAGGACTTTATAAATGCAATTAGATCACAGATATGCTGTTAGGAGGACTTTCTAAATGTAATTATACCACAGGTATGCTATTAGGAGGACTTTCTAAATGCAGTTATACCACAGATATGCTATAAGGAGGAATTTCTAAATGCAAACTAGACCACACATATGCTATTAGAACGTCTTTCTAAATACAATTATTCCACAGATATGCTATTAGGAGGACTTTCTGAATGCAATTGTACCACAGAATGCTATAAGGAGGACTTTCTAAATGCAATTATACCATAGCATGCTATTAGGAGGACTTTCTAAATGCAGACTAGACCACAAATATGCTATTAGGAGGACTTTCTAACTGTAATTATACCACAGGTATGCTATTAGGAGGACTTTCTAAATGCAATTATACCACAGATATGCTATTAGGAGGACTTTCTAAATGCAGACTAGACCACATATATGCTATTAGGAGGACTTTCTAAATGCAATTTTACCAAAGATATGCTATTAGGAGGACTTTCTGACTGCAATTATACCACAGATATGCTATTAGGAGGACTTTATAAATGCAATTAGATCACAGATATGCTGTTAGGAGGACTTTCTAAATGCAAACTAGACCACAGATATGCATTTAGGAGGACTTTCTAAATGCAAGTATACCATAGTTATGCTATTAGGAGGACTTTCTAAATGCAGTTATACCACAGATATGCTATAAGGAGGTATTTCTAAATGCAAACTAGACCACACTTATGCTATTAGGAGGTCTTTCTAAATGCAATTATTCCACAGATATGCTATTAGGAGGACTTTCTAAATGCAATTGTACCACAGAATGCTATTAGGAGGACTTTCTAGATGCAGACTAGACCCCATATATGCTATTAGGGGGACTTTCTAAATGCAGACTAGACCATAGATATGCTATTAAGAGGACTTTCTAAATTCAGACTACACCACAAATATGGTATTAGGAGTACTTTCTAAATGCATATTAGACCACAGATATGCCCTTAGGAGGACTTTCTAAACGCAATTATACCATAGCATGCTATTAGGAGGACTTTCTAAATGCAGACTAGACCACAAATATGCTATTAGGAGGACTTTCTAAATGCAATTGTACCACAGATATGCTATTAGGAGGACTTTATAAATGCAATTAGATCACAGATATGCTGTTAGGAGGACTTTCTAAATGCAAACTAGACCACAGATATGCATTTAGGAGGACTTTCTAAATGCAAGTACACCATAGTTATGCTATTAGGAGGACTTTATGAATGCAGTTATACCACAGATATGCTATAAGGAGGAATTTCTAAATGCAAACTAGACCACACATATGCTATTAGAACGTCTTTCTAAATGCAATTATTCCACAGATATGCTATTAGGAGGACTTTCTGAATGCAATTGTACCACAGAATGCTATTAGGAGGACTTTCTAAATGCAATTATACCATAGCATGCTATTAGGAGGACTTTCTAAATGCAGACTAGACCACAAATATGCTATTAGGAGGACTTTCTAAATGTAATTATACCACAGGTATGCTATTAGGAGGACTTTCTAAATGCAATTATACCACAGATATGCTATTAGGAGGACTTTCTAAATGCAGACTAGACCACAGATATGCTATTAGGAGGACTTTCTAAATGCAATTATACCACCGATATGCTATTAGGAGGACTTTCTGACTGCAATTATACCACAGATATGCTATTAGGAGGACTTTATAAATGCAATTGGATCACAGATATGCTGTTAGGAGGACTTTCTAAATGCAAACTAGACCACAGATATGCATTTAGGAGGACTTCCTAAATGCAAGTATACCATAGTTATGCTATTAGGAGGACTTTCTAAATGCAGTTATACCACAGATATGCTATAAATAGGTATTTCTAAATGCAGACTAGACCACACATATGCTATTAGGAGGTCTTTCTAAATGCAATTATTCCACAGATATGCTATTAGGAGGACTTTCTAAATGCAATTGTACCACGGAATGCTATTAGGAGGACTTTCTAGATGCAGACTAGACCACATATATGCTATTAGGGGGACTTTCTAAATGCAGACTAGACCATAGATATGCTATTAAGAGGACTTTCTAAATTCAGACTACACCACAAATATGCTATTAGGAGTACTTTCTAAATGCATATTAGACCACAGATATGCCCTTAGGAGGACTTTGTAAACGCAATTATACCATAGCTTGCTATTCGGAGGACTTTCTAAATGCAGACTAGACCACAAATATGCTATTAGGAGGACTTTCTAAATGCAATTGTACCACACATATGCTATTAGGAGGACTTTCTAAATGCAGACTAGACCACAGATATGCTATTAGGAGGACTTTCTAAATGCAGACTAGACCACAGATATGCTATTAGGAGGACTTTCTAAATGCAATTATACCACAGATATGCTATTAGGAGGACTTTCTGACTGCAATTATACCACAGATATGCTATTAGGAGGACTTTATAAATGCAATTAGATCACAGATATGCTGTTAGGAGGACTTTCTAAATGCAAACTAGACCACAGATATGCATTTAGGAGGACTTTCTAAATGCAAGTATACCATAGTTATGCTATTAGGAGGACTTTCTAAATGCAGTTATACCACAGATATGCTATAAGGAGGAATTTCTAAATGCAAACTAGACCACACATATGCTATTAGGAGGTCTTTCTAAATGCAATTATTCCACAGATATGCTATTAGGAGGACTTATTAAATGCAATTGTACCACAGAATGCTATTAGGAGGACTTTCTAGATGCAGACTAGACCACATATATGCTATTAGGGGGACTTTCTAAATGCAGACTAGACCATAGATATGCTATTAAGAGGACTTTCTAAATTCAGACTACACCACACATATGCTATTAGGAGTACTTTCTAAATGCATATTAGACCACAGATATGCCCTTAGGAGGACTTTCTAAACGCAATTATACCATAGCATGCTATTAGGAGGACTTTCTAAATGCAGACTAGACCACAAATATGCTATTAGGAGGACTTTCTAAATGCAATTGTACCACAGATATGCTATTAGGAGGACTTTCTAAATGCAGACTAGACCACAGATATGCTATTAGGAGGACTTTCTAAATACAATTATTCCACAGATATGCTGTTAGGCGGACTTTCTAAATGCAAACTAGACCACGGATATGCATTTAGGAGGACTTTCTAAATGCAAGTATACCATAGTTATGCTATAAGGAGGACTTTCTAAATGCAGTTATACCACAGATATGCTATAAGGAGGAATTTCTAAATGCAAACTAGACCACACATATGCTATTAGAACTTCTTTCTAAATGCAATTATTCCACAGATATGCTATTAGGAGGACTTTCTGAATGCAATTGTACCACAGAATGCTATTAGGAGGACTTTGTAATAGCAATTATAACATTGCATGCTATTAGGAGGACTTTCTAAATGCAGACTAGACCACAAATATGCTATTAGGAGGACTTTCTAAATGCAATTGTACCACAGATATGCTATTAGGAGGACTTTCTAAATGCAGACTAGACCACAGATATGCTATTAGGAGGACTTTCTAAATGCAGACTAGACCACAGATATGCTATTAGGAGGACTTTCTAAATGCAATTATACCACAGATATGCTATTAGGAGGACTTTCTGACTGCAATTATACCACAGATATGCTATTAGGAGGACTTTATAAATGCAATTAGATCACAGATATGCTGTTAGGAGGACTTTCTAAATGCAAACTAGACCACAGATATGCATTTAGGAGGACTTTCTAAATGCAAGTATACCATAGTTATGCTATTAGGAGGACTTTCTAAATGCAGGTATACCACAGATATGCTATAAGGAGGAATTTCTAAATGCAAACTAGACCACACATATGCTATTAGGAGGTCTTTCTAAATGCAATTATTCCACAGATATGCTATTAGGAGGACTTATTAAATGCAATTGTACCACAGAATGCTATTAGGAGGACTTTCTAGATGCAGACTAGACTATATATATGCAATTAGGGGGACTTTCTAAATGCAGACTAGACCATAGATATGCTATTAATAGGACTTTCTAAATTCAGACTACACCACAAATATGCTGTTAGGAGGACTTTCTAAATGTAATTAAACCACAGATGTGCTATTAGGAGGACTTTCTAAATGCAATTGTACCAAAAAATGCTATTAGGAGGACTTTCTAGATGCAGACTAGACCACAGATATGCTATTAGGAAGACTTTCTAAATGCAATTATACCACAGAATGCGATTAGAAGGACTTTCTAAATGCAGGTTAGACCACAGATATGCTATTAGGAGGACTTTTTAATGCAATTGTACCACAGATATGCTATAAGGAGGACCTTCTAAATACAGACTAGACCACAGATATGTTATTAGGGGGACTTTCTAAATGCGGACTAGACCATAGATATGCTATTAAGAGGACTTTCTAAATTTAGACTACACCGCAAATATGCTATTAGGAGTACTTTCTAAATGCAGATTAGACCACAGATATGCTATTACGAGGACTTTCTAAATGTAATTATACCACAGGTATGCTATTAGGAGGACTTTCTAAATGTAATTATACCACAGGTATGCTATTAGGAGGACTTTCTAAATGCAATTATACCACAGATATGCTATTAGGAGGACTTTCTAAATGCAGACTAGACCACAGATATGCTATTAGGGGGACTTTCTAAATGCGGACTAGACCATAGATATGCTATTAAGAGGATTTTCTAAATTCAGATTAAACCACAAATATGCTATTAGGAGTACTTTCTAAATGCAGATTAGACCACAGATATAGTATTAGGAGGACTTTTTAAATGTAATTATACCACAGGTATGCTATTAGGAGGTCTTTCTAAATGCAATTATACCATAGCATGCTATTAGGAGGACTTTCTAAATGCAGACTAGACCACAAATATGCTATTAGGAGGACTTTCTAAATGTTATTATACCACAGGTATGCTATTAGGAGGACTTTCTAAATGCAGACTAGACCACAGATATGCTATTAGGAGGACTTTCTAAATGCAATTATACCACAGATATGCTATTAGGAGGACTTTCTGACTGAAATCATACCACAGATATGCTATTAGGAGGACTTTATAAATGCAATTAGATCACAAATATGCTGTTAGGAGGACTTTCTAAATGCAAACTAGACCACAGATATGCATTTAGGAGGACTTTCTAAATGCAAGTATACCATAGTTATGCTATTAGGAGGACTTTCTAAATGCAGTTATACCACAGATATGCTATAAGGAGCAATTTCTAAATGCAAACTAGCCCACACTTATGCTATTAGGAGGTCATTCTAAATGCAATTATTCCACAGATATGCTATTAGGAGGACTTTCTAAATGCAATTGTACCACAGAATGCTATTAGGAGGACTTTCTAGATGCAGACTAGACCACAGATATGCTATTAGGAGGACTTTCTAAATACAGACTAGACCACATATATGCTATTAGGGGGACTTTCTAAATGCAGACTAGACCATAGATATGCTATTAAGAGGACTTTCTAAATTCAGACTACACCACAAATATGCTATTAGGAGTACTTTCTAAATGCCTATTAGACCACAGATATGCCCTTAGGAGGACTTTCTAAACGCAATTATACCATAGCATGCTATTAGGAGGACTTTCTAAATGCAGACTAGACCACAAATATGCTATTAGGAGGACTTTCTAAATGTAAATATACCACAGGTATGCTATTAGGAGGACTTTCTAAATGCAATTGTACCACAGATATGCTATTAGGAGGACTTTCTAAATGCAGACTAGACCACAGATATGCTATTAGGAGGACTTTCTGACTGCAATTATACCACAGATATGCTATTAGGAGGACTTTATAAATGTAATTATACCACAGGTATGCTATTAGGAGGACTTTCTAAATGCAATTATACCACAGATATGCTATTAGGAGGACTTTCTAAATGCAGACTAGACCACAGATATGCTATTAGGAGGACTTTCTAAATGCAATTATACCACAGATATGCTATTAGGAGGACTTTCTGACTGCAATTATACCACAGATATGCTATTAGGAGGACTTTATAAATGCAATTAGATCACAGATATGCTGTTGGGAGGACTTTCTAAATGCAAACTAGACCACAGATATGCATTTAGGAGGACTTTCTAAATGCAAGTATACCATAGTTATGCTATTAGGAGGACTTTCTAAATGCAGTTATACCACAGATATGCTATAAGGAGGAATTTCTAAATGCAAACTAGACCACACATATGCTATTAGGAGGTCTTTCTAAATGCAATTATTCCACAGATATGCTATTAGGAGGACTTTCTAAATGCAATTGTACCACAGAATGCTATTAGGAGGACTTTCTAGATGCAGACTAGACCACATATATGCTATAAGGGGGACTTTCTAAATGCAGACTAGACCATATATATGCTCTTAAGAGGACTTTCTAAATTCAGACTACACCACAAATATGCTATTAGGGGTACTTTCTAAATGCATATTAGACCACAGATATGCCCTTACGAGGACTTTCTAAACGCAATTATACCATAGCATGCTATTAGGAGGACTTTCTAAATGCAGACTAGACCACAAATATGCTATCAGGAGGACTTTCTAAATGCAATTGTACCACAGATATGCTATTAGGAGGACTTTCTAAATGCAGACTAGACCACAGATATGCTATTAGGAGGACTTTCTAAATGCGATTATTCCACAGATATGCTATTAGGAGGACTTTCTAAATGCAGACTAGACCACAGATATGCTATTAGGAGGACTTTCTAAATGCAATTACACCACAGATATGCTATTTGTCACACTTTCTAAATGCATTTATTCCACAGATAAGCTATTTAGCAAACTTTCAAAATGTAACTACACTGTGGTGTCGGAGGACTTTCTAAATGCAAACTAGACCACAGATATGCTGTTAGGAGGACTTTCTAAATGCAGACTAGACCACATATATGCTATTAGGAGGACTTTCTAAATGCACACTAGACCACAGATATGCTATTAGGAGGACTTTCTAAATGCAATTATAACACAGATATGCTTTTAGGAGGATTTTCTAAATGCAATTAGATCACAGATATGCTGTTAGGAGGACTTTCTAAATGCAATTAGATCACAGATACGCTGTTAGGAGGACTTTCTAAATGCAATTATACCACAGATATGCTACTAGGAGGACTTTCTGACTGCAATTATACCACAGATATGCTATTAGGAGGACTTTATAAATGCAATTAGATCACAGATATGCTGTTAGGAGGACTTTCTAAATGCAAACTAGACCACAGATATGCATTTAGGAGGACTTTCTAAATGCAAGTATACCATAGTTATGCTATTAGGAGGACTTTCTAAATGCAGTTATACCACAGATATGCTATAAGGAGGAATTTCTAAATGCAAACTAGACCACACATATGCTATTAGAACGTCTTTCTAAATGCAATTATTCCACAGATATGCTATTAGGAGGACTTTCTGAATGCAATTGTACCACAGAATGCTATTAGGAGGACTTTCTAAATGCAGACTAGTCCACAGATATGCTATTAGGAGGACTCTCTAAATGCAATTATACCACAGAATGCGATTAGAAGGACTTTCTAAATGCAGGTTAGACCACAGATATGCTATTAGGAGGACTTTCTAAATGCAATTGTACCACAGATATGCTATTAGGAGGACTTTCTAAATGTAATTATACCACAGGTATGCTATTAGGAGGACTTTCTAAATGCAATTATACCACAGATATGCTATAAGAAGGACTTTCTAAATGCAGACTAGACCACAGATATGCTATTAGGAGGACTTTCTAAATGCAATTATACCACAGATATGCTATTAGGGGGACTTTCTAAATGCGGACTAGACAATAGATATGCTGTTAGGAGGACTTTCTAAATTCAGACTAAACCACATATATGCTATTAGGAGGACTTTCTAAATGCACACTACACCACAGATATGCTATTAGGAGGACTTTCTAAATGCAGATTAGACCACAGATATACTATTAGGAGGACTTTTTAAATGTAATTATACCACAGGTATGCTATTAGGAGGACTTTCTAAATGCAATTATACCATAGCATGCTATTAGGAGGACTTTCTAGATGCAGACTAGACCACATATATGCTATTAGGGGGACTTTCTAAATGCAGACTAGACCATAGATATGCTATTAAGAGGATTTTCTAAATTCAGACTGCACCACAAATATGCTATTAGGAGTACTTTCTAAATGCATATTAGACCACAGATATGCCCTTAGGAGGACTTTCTAAACGCAATTAAACCATAGCATGCTATTAGGAGGACTTTCTAAATGCAGACTAGACCACAAATATGCTATTAGGAGGACTTTCTAAATGCAATTGTACCACAGATATGCTATTAGGAGGACTTTATAAATGCAATTAGATCACAGATATGCTGTTAGGAGGACTTTCTAAATGTAATTATACCACAGGTATGCTATTAGGAGGACTTTCTAAATGCAGTTATACCACAGATATGCTATAAGGAGGAATTTCTAAATGCAAACTAGACCACACATATGCTATTAGAACGTCTTTCTAAATACAATTATTCCACAGATATGCTATTAGGAGGACTTTCTGAATGCAATTGTACCACAGAATGCTATAAGGAGGACTTTCTAAATGCAATTATACCATAGCATGCTATTAGGAGGACTTTCTAAATGCAGACTAGACCACAAATATGCTATTAGGAGGACTTTCTAACTGTAATTATACCACAGGTATGCTATTAGGAGGACTTTCTAAATGCAATTATACCACAGATATGCTATTAGGAGGACTTTCTAAATGCAGACTAGACCACATATATGCTATTAGGAGGACTTTCTAAATGCAATTTTACCAAAGATATGCTATTAGGAGGACTTTCTGACTGCAATTATACCACAGATATGCTATTAGGAGGACTTTATAAATGCAATTAGATCACAGATATGCTGTTAGGAGGACTTTCTAAATGCAAACTAGACCACAGATATGCATTTAGGAGGACTTTCTAAATGCAAGTATACCATAGTTATGCTATTAGGAGGACTTTCTAAATGCAGTTATACCACAGATATGCTATAAGGAGGTATTTCTAAATGCAAACTAGACCACACTTATGCTATTAGGAGGTCTTTCTAAATGCAATTATTCCACAGATATGCTATTAGGAGGACTTTCTAAATGCAATTGTACCACAGAATGCTATTAGGAGGACTTTCTAGATGCAGACTAGACCCCATATATGCTATTAGGGGGACTTTCTAAATGCAGACTAGACCATAGATATGCTATTAAGAGGACTTTCTAAATTCAGACTACACCACAAATATGGTATTAGGAGTACTTTCTAAATGCATATTAGACCACAGATATGCCCTTAGGAGGACTTTCTAAACGCAATTATACCATAGCATGCTATTAGGAGGACTTTCTAAATGCAGACTAGACCACAAATATGCTATTAGGAGGACTTTCTAAATGCAATTGTACCACAGATATGCTATTAGGAGGACTTTATAAATGCAATTAGATCACAGATATGCTGTTAGGAGGACTTTCTAAATGCAAACTAGACCACAGATATGCATTTAGGAGGACTTTCTAAATGCAAGTACACCATAGTTATGCTATTAGGAGGACTTTATGAATGCAGTTATACCACAGATATGCTATAAGGAGGAATTTCTAAATGCAAACTAGACCACACATATGCTATTAGAACGTCTTTCTAAATGCAATTATTCCACAGATATGCTATTAGGAGGACTTTCTGAATGCAATTGTACCACAGAATGCTATTAGGAGGACTTTCTAAATGCAATTATACCATAGCATGCTATTAGGAGGACTTTCTAAATGCAGACTAGACCACAAATATGCTATTAGGAGGACTTTCTAAATGTAATTATACCACAGGTATGCTATTAGGAGGACTTTCTAAATGCAATTATACCACAGATATGCTATTAGGAGGACTTTCTAAATGCAGACTAGACCACAGATATGCTATTAGGAGGACTTTCTAAATGCAATTATACCACCGATATGCTATTAGGAGGACTTTCTGACTGCAATTATACCACAGATATGCTATTAGGAGGACTTTATAAATGCAATTGGATCACAGATATGCTGTTAGGAGGACTTTCTAAATGCAAACTAGACCACAGATATGCATTTAGGAGGACTTCCTAAATGCAAGTATACCATAGTTATGCTATTAGGAGGACTTTCTAAATGCAGTTATACCACAGATATGCTATAAATAGGTATTTCTAAATGCAGACTAGACCACACATATGCTATTAGGAGGTCTTTCTAAATGCAATTATTCCACAGATATGCTATTAGGAGGACTTTCTAAATGCAATTGTACCACGGAATGCTATTAGGAGGACTTTCTAGATGCAGACTAGACCACATATATGCTATTAGGGGGACTTTCTAAATGCAGACTAGACCATAGATATGCTATTAAGAGGACTTTCTAAATTCAGACTACACCACAAATATGCTATTAGGAGTACTTTCTAAATGCATATTAGACCACAGATATGCCCTTAGGAGGACTTTGTAAACGCAATTATACCATAGCTTGCTATTCGGAGGACTTTCTAAATGCAGACTAGACCACAAATATGCTATTAGGAGGACTTTCTAAATGCAATTGTACCACACATATGCTATTAGGAGGACTTTCTAAATGCAGACTAGACCACAGATATGCTATTAGGAGGACTTTCTAAATGCAGACTAGACCACAGATATGCTATTAGGAGGACTTTCTAAATGCAATTATACCACAGATATGCTATTAGGAGGACTTTCTGACTGCAATTATACCACAGATATGCTATTAGGAGGACTTTATAAATGCAATTAGATCACAGATATGCTGTTAGGAGGACTTTCTAAATGCAAACTAGACCACAGATATGCATTTAGGAGGACTTTCTAAATGCAAGTATACCATAGTTATGCTATTAGGAGGACTTTCTAAATGCAGTTATACCACAGATATGCTATAAGGAGGAATTTCTAAATGCAAACTAGACCACACATATGCTATTAGGAGGTCTTTCTAAATGCAATTATTCCACAGATATGCTATTAGGAGGACTTATTAAATGCAATTGTACCACAGAATGCTATTAGGAGGACTTTCTAGATGCAGACTAGACCACATATATGCTATTAGGGGGACTTTCTAAATGCAGACTAGACCATAGATATGCTATTAAGAGGACTTTCTAAATTCAGACTACACCACACATATGCTATTAGGAGTACTTTCTAAATGCATATTAGACCACAGATATGCCCTTAGGAGGACTTTCTAAACGCAATTATACCATAGCATGCTATTAGGAGGACTTTCTAAATGCAGACTAGACCACAAATATGCTATTAGGAGGACTTTCTAAATGCAATTGTACCACAGATATGCTATTAGGAGGACTTTCTAAATGCAGACTAGACCACAGATATGCTATTAGGAGGACTTTCTAAATACAATTATTCCACAGATATGCTGTTAGGCGGACTTTCTAAATGCAAACTAGACCACGGATATGCATTTAGGAGGACTTTCTAAATGCAAGTATACCATAGTTATGCTATAAGGAGGACTTTCTAAATGCAGTTATACCACAGATATGCTATAAGGAGGAATTTCTAAATGCAAACTAGACCACACATATGCTATTAGAACTTCTTTCTAAATGCAATTATTCCACAGATATGCTATTAGGAGGACTTTCTGAATGCAATTGTACCACAGAATGCTATTAGGAGGACTTTGTAATAGCAATTATAACATTGCATGCTATTAGGAGGACTTTCTAAATGCAGACTAGACCACAAATATGCTATTAGGAGGACTTTCTAAATGCAATTGTACCACAGATATGCTATTAGGAGGACTTTCTAAATGCAGACTAGACCACAGATATGCTATTAGGAGGACTTTCTAAATGCAGACTAGACCACAGATATGCTATTAGGAGGACTTTCTAAATGCAATTATACCACAGATATGCTATTAGGAGGACTTTCTGACTGCAATTATACCACAGATATGCTATTAGGAGGACTTTATAAATGCAATTAGATCACAGATATGCTGTTAGGAGGACTTTCTAAATGCAAACTAGACCACAGATATGCATTTAGGAGGACTTTCTAAATGCAAGTATACCATAGTTATGCTATTAGGAGGACTTTCTAAATGCAGGTATACCACAGATATGCTATAAGGAGGAATTTCTAAATGCAAACTAGACCACACATATGCTATTAGGAGGTCTTTCTAAATGCAATTATTCCACAGATATGCTATTAGGAGGACTTATTAAATGCAATTGTACCACAGAATGCTATTAGGAGGACTTTCTAGATGCAGACTAGACTATATATATGCAATTAGGGGGACTTTCTAAATGCAGACTAGACCATAGATATGCTATTAAGAGGACTTTCTAAATTCAGACTACACCACAAATATGCTATTAGGAGTACTTTCTAAATGCATATTAGACCACAGATATGCCCTTAGGAGGACTTTCTAAACGCAATTATACCATAGCATGCTATTAGGAGGACTTTCTAAATGCAGACTAGACCACAAATATGCTATTAGGAGGACTTTCTAAATGCAATTGTACCACAGATATGCTATTAGGAGGACTTTCTAAATGCAGACTAGACCACAGATATGCTATTAGGAGGATTTTCTAAATACAATTATTCCACAGATATGCTGTTAGGCGGACTTTCTAAATGCAAACTAGACCACAGATATGCATTTAGGAGGACTTTCTAAATGCAAGTATACCATAGTTATGCTATAAGGAGGACTTTCTAAATGCAGTTATACCACAGATATGCTATAAGGAGGAATTTCTAAATGCAAACTAGACCACACATATGCTATTAGAACGTCTTTCTAAATGCAATTATTCCACAGATATGCTATTAGGAGGACTTTCTGAATGCAATTGTACCACAGAATGCTATTAGGAGGACTTTCTAAATGCAGTTATACCACAGATATGCTATAAGGAGGAATTTCTAAATGCAAACTAGACCACACATATGCTATTAGAACGTCTTTCTAAATGCAATTATTCCACAGATATGCTATTAGGAGGACTTTCTCAATGCAATTGTACCACAGAATGCTATTAGGAGGACTTTCTAAATGCAATTATACCATAGCATGCTATTAGGAGGACTTTCTAAATGCAGACTAGACCACAAATATGCTATTAGGAGGACTTTCTAAATGCAATTGTACCACAGGTATGCTATTAGGAGGACTTTCTAAATGCAATTATACCACAGATATGCTATTAGGAGGACTTTCTAAATGCAGACTAGACCACAGATATGCTATTAGGAGGACTTTCTAAATGCAATTATACCACAGATATGCTATTAGGAGGACTTTCTGACTGCAATTATACCACAGATATGCTATTAGGAGGACTTTATAAATGCAATTAGATCACAGATATGCTGTTAGGAGGACTTTCTAAATGCAAACTAGACCACAGATATGCATTTAGGAGGACTTTCTAAATGCAAGTATACCATAGTTATGCTATTAGGAGGACTTTCTAAATGCAGTTATACCACAGATATGCTATAAATAGGTATTTCTAAATGCAAACTAGACCACACATATGCTATTAGGAGGTCTTTCTAAATGCAATTATTCCACAGATATGCTATTAGGAGGACTTTCTAAATGCAATTGTACCACAGAATGCTATTAGGAGGACTTTCTAGATGCAGACTAGACCACATATATGCTATTAGGGGGACTTTCTAAATGCAGACTAGACCATAGATATGCTATTAAGAGGACTTTCTAAATTCAGACTACACCACAAATATGCTATTAGGAGTACTTTCTAAATGCATATTAGACCACAGATATGCCCTTAGGAGGACTTTCTAAACGCAATTATACCATAGCATGCTATTAGGAGGACTTTCTAAATGCAGACTAGACCACAAATATGCTATTAGGAGGACTTTCTAAATGCAATTGTACCACAGATATGCTATTAGGAGGACTTTCTAAATGCAGACTAGACCACAGATATGCTATTAGGAGGACTTTCTAAATGCAGACTAGACCACAGATATTGTATTAGGAGGACTTTCTAAATGCAATTATATCACAGATATGCTATTAGGAGGACTTTCTAAATGCAATTGTACCACAGATATGCTATTAGGAAGACTTTATAAATGCAATTAGATCACAGATATGCTGTTAGGAGGACTTTCTAAATGCAAACTAGACCACAGATATGCATTTAGGAGGACTTTCTAAATGCAAGTATACCATAGTTATGCTATTAGGAGGACTTTCTAAATGCAGTTATACCACAGATATGCTATAAGGAGGAATTTCTAAATGCAAACTAGACCACACATATGCTATAAGGAGGCCTTTCTAAATGCAATTATTCCACAGATATGCTATTAGGAGGACTTTCTAAATGCAATTGTACCACAGAATGCTATTAGGAGGACTTTCTAGATGCAGACTAGACCACATATATGCTATTAGGGGGACTTTCTAAATGCAGACAAGACCATAGATATGCTATTAAGAGGACTTTCTAAATTCAGACTACACCACAAATATGCTATTAGGAGTACTTTCTAAATGCATATTAGACCACAGATATGCCCTTAGGAGGACTTTCTAAACGCAATTATACCATAGCATGCTATTAGGAGGACTTTCTAAATGCAGACTAGACCACAAATATGCTATTAGGAGGACTTTCTAAATGCAATTGTACCACAGATATGCTATTAGGAGGACTTTCTAAATGCAGACTAGACCACAGATATGCTATTAGGAGGACTTTCTAAATACAATTATTCCACAGATATGCTGTTAGGCGGACTTTCTAAATGCAAACTAGACCACAGATATGCATTTAGGAGGACTTTCTAAATGCAAGTAGACCATAGTTATGCTATAAGGAGGACTTTCTAAATGCAGTTATACCACAGATATGCTATAAGGAGGAATTTCTAAATGCAAACTAGACCACACATATGCTATTAGAACGTCTTTCTAAATGCAATTATTCCACAGATATGCTATTAGGAGGACTTTCTGAATGCAATTGTAACACGGAATGCTATTAGGAGGACTTTCTAAATGCAATTATACCATAGCATGCTATTAGGAGGACTTTCTAAATGCAGACTAGACCACAAATATGCTATTAGGAGGACTTTCTAAATGCAATTGTACCACAGATATGCTATTAGGAGGACTTTCTATATGCAGACTAGACCACAGATATGCTATTAGGAGGACTTTCTAAATGCAGACTAGACCACAGATATGCTATTAGGAGGACTTTCTAAATGCAATTATACCACAGATATGCTATTAGGAGGACTTTCTGACTGCAATTATACCACAGATATGCTATTAGGAGGACTTTATAAATGCAATTAGATCACAGATATGCTGTTAGGAGGACTTCTAAATGCAAACTAGACCACAGATATGCATTTAGGAGGACTTTCTAAATGCAAGTATACCATAGTTATGCTATTAGGAGGACTTTCTAAATGCAGGTATACCACAGATATGCTATAAGGAGGAATTTCTAAATGCAAACTAGACCACACATATGCTATTAGGAGGTCTTTCTAAATGCAATTATTCCACAGATATGCTATTAGGAGGACTTATTAAATGCAATTGTACCACAGAATGCTATTAGGAGGACTTTCTAAATGCAATTGTACCACAGATATGCTGTTAGGCGGACTTTCTAAATGCAAACTAGACCACGGATATGCATTTAGGAGGACTTTCTAAATGCAAGTATACCATAGTTATGCTATAAGGAGGACTTTCTAAATGCAGTTATACCACAGATATGCTATAAGGAGGAATTTCTAAATGCAAACTAGACCACACATATGCTATTAGAACGTCTTTCTAAATGCAATTATTCCACAGATATGCTATTAGGAGGACTTTCTGAATGCAATTGTACCACAGAATGCTATTAGGAGGACTTTCTAAATGCAATTGTACCACAGATATGCTGTTAGGCGGACTTTCTAAATGCAAACTAGACCACGGATATGCATTTAGGAGGACTTTCTAAATGCAAGTATACCATAGTTATGCTATAAGGAGGACTTTCTAAATGCAGTTATACCACAGATATGCTATAAGGAGGAATTTCTAAATGCAAACTAGACCACACATATGCTATTAGAACGTCTTTCTAAATGCAATTATTCCACAGATATGCTATTAGGAGGACTTTCTGAATGCAATTGTACCACAGAATGCTATTAGGAGGACTTTCTAAATGCAATTATACCATAGCATTCTATTAGGAGGACTTTCTAAATGCAGACTAGACCACAAATATGCTATTAGGAGGACTTTCTAAATGCAATTGTACCACAGATATGCTATTAGGAGGACTTTCTAAATGCAGACTAGACCACAGATATGCTATTAGGAGGACTTTCTAAATGCAGACTAGACCACAGATATGCTATTAGGAGGACTTTATAAATGCAATTATACCACAGATTTGCTATTAGGAGGACTTTCTGACTGCAATTATACCACAGATATGCTATTAGGAGGACTTTATAAATGCAATTAGATCACAGATATGCTGTTAGGAGGACTTTCTAAATGCAAACTAGACCACAGATATGCATTTAGGAGGACTTTCTAAATGCAAGTATACCATAGTTATGCTATTAGGAGGACTTTCTAAATGCAGGTATACCACAGATATGCTATAAGGAGGAATTTCTAAATGCAAACTAGACCACACATATGCTATTAGGAGGTCTTTCTAAATGCAATTATTCCACAGATATGCTATTAGGAGGACTTATTAAATGCAATTGTACCACAGAATGCTATTAGGAGGACTTTCTAGATGCAGACTAGACTACATATATGCTATTAGGGGGACTTTCTAAATGCAGACTAGACCATAGATATGCTATTAAGAGGACTTTCTAAATACAGACTACACCACAAATATGCTATTAGGAGTACTTTCTAAATGCATATTAGACCACAGATATGCCCTTAGGAGGACTTTCTAAACGCAATTATACCATAGCATGCTATTAGGAGGACTTTCTAAATGCAGACTAGACCACAAATATGCTATTAGGAGGACTTTCTAAATGCAATTGTACCACAGATATGCTATTAGGAGGACTTTCTAAATGCAGACTAGACCACAGATATGCTATTAGGAGGATTTTCTAAATACAATTATTCCACAGATATGCTGTTAGGCGGACTTTCTAAATGCAAACTAGACCACAGATATGCATTTAGGAGGACTTTCTAAATGCAAGTATACCATAGTTATGCTATAAGGAGGACTTTCTAAATGCAGTTATACCACAGATATGCTATAAGGAGGAATTTCTAAATGCCAACTAGACCACACATATGCTATTAGAACGTCTTTCTAAATGCAATTATTCCACAGATATGCTATTAGGAGGACTTTCTGAATGCAATTGTACCACAGAATGCTATTAGGAGGACTTTCTAAATGCAATTATACCATAGCATGCTATTAGGAGGACTTTCTAAATGCCGACTAGACCACAAATATGCTATTAGGAAGACTTTCTAAATGTAATTATACCACAGGTATGCTATTAGGAGGACTTTCTAAATGCAATTATACCACAGATATGCTATTAGGAGGACTTTCTAAATGCAGACTAGACCACAGATATGCTATTAGGAGGACTTTCTAAATGCAATTATACCACAGATATGCTATTAGGAGGACTTTCTGACTGCAATTATACCACAGATATGCTATTAGGAGGACTTTATAAATGCAATTAGATCACAGATATGCTGTTAGGAGGACTTTCTAAATGCAAACTAGACCACAGATATGCATTTAGGAGGACTTTCTAAATGCAAGTATACCATAGTTATGCTATTAGGAGGACTTTCTAAATGCAGTTATACCACAGATATGCTATAAATAGGTATTTCTAAATGCAAACTAGACCACACATATGCTATTAGGAGGTCTTTCTAAATGCAATTATTCCACAGATATGCTATTAGGAGGACTTTCTAAATGCAATTGTACCACAGAATGCTATTAGGAGGACTTTCTAGATGCAGACTAGACCACATATATGCTATTAGGGGGACTTTCTAAATGCAGACTAGACCATAGATATGCTATTAAGAGGACTTTCTAAATTCAGACTACACCACAAATATGCTATTAGGAGTACTTTCTAAATGCATATTAGACCACAGATATGCCCTTAGGAGGACTTTCTAAACGCAATTATACCATAGCATGCTATTAGGAGGACTTTCTAAATGCAGACTAGACCACAAATATGCTATTAGGAGGACTTTCTAAATGCAATTGTACCACAGATATGCTATTAGGAGGACTTTCTAAATGCAGACTAGACCACAGATATGCTATTAGGAGGACTTTCTAAATGCAGACTAGACCACAGATATTGTATTAGGAGGACTTTATAAATGCAATTAGATCACAGATATGCTGTTAGGAGGACTTTCTAAATGCAAACTAGACCACAGATATGCATTTAGGAGGACTTTCTAAATGCAAGTATACCATAGTTATGCTATTAGGAGGACTTTCTAAATGCAGTTATACCACAGATATGCTATAAGGAGGAATTTATAAATGCAAACTAGACCACACATATGCTATAAGGAGGCCTTTCTAAATGCAATTATTCCACAGATATGCTATTAGGAGGACTTTCTAAATGCAATTGTACCACAGAATGCTATTAGGAGGACTTTCTAGATGCAGACTAGACCACATATATGCTATTAGGGGGACTTTCTAAATGCAGACAAGACCATAGATATGCTATTAAGAGGACTTTCTAAATTCAGACTACACCACAAATATGCTATTAGGAGTACTTTCTAAATGCATATTAGACCACAGATATGCCCTTAGGAGGACTTTCTAAACGCAATTATACCATAGCATGCTATTAGGAGGACTTTCTAAATGCAGACTAGACCACAAATATGCTATTAGGAGGACTTTCTAAATGCAATTGTACCACAGATATGCTATTAGGAGGACTTTCTAAATGCAGACTAGACCACAGATATGCTATTAGGAGGACTTTCTAAATGCAGACTAGACCACAGATATTGTATTAGGAGGACTTTCTAAATGCAATTATATCACAGATATGCTATTAGGAGGACTTTCTGACTGCAATTATACCACAGATATGCTATTAGGAAGACTTTATAAATGCAATTAGATCACAGATATGCTGTTAGGAGGACTTTCTAAATGCAAACTAGACCACAGATATGCATTTAGGAGGACTTTCTAAATGCAAGTATACCATAGTTATGCTATTAGGAGGACTTTCTAAATGCAGTTATACCACAGATATGCTATAAGGAGGAATTTCTAAATGCAAACTAGACCACACATATGCTATAAGGAGGCCTTTCTAAATGCAATTATTCCACAGATATGCTATTAGGAGGACTTTCTAAATGCAATTGTACCACAGAATGCTATTAGGAGGACTTTCTAGATGCAGACTAGACCACATATATGCTATTAGGGGGACTTTCTAAATGCAGACAAGACCATAGATATGCTATTAAGAGGACTTTCTAAATTCAGACTACACCACAAATATGCTATTAGGAGTACTTTCTAAATGCATATTAGACCACAGATATGCCCTTAGGAGGACTTTCTAAACGCAATTATACCATAGCATGCTATTAGGAGGACTTTCTAAATGCAGACTAGACCACAAATATGCTATTAGGAGGACTTTCTAAATGCAATTGTACCACAGATATGCTATTAGGAGGACTTTCTAAATGCAGACTAGACCACAGATATGCTATTAGGAGGACTTTCTAAATACAATTATTCCACAGATATGCTGTTAGGCGGACTTTCTAAATGCAAACTAGACCACAGATATGCATTTAGGAGGACTTTCTAAATGCAAGTAGACCATAGTTATGCTATAAGGAGGACTTTCTAAATGCAGTTATACCACAGATATGCTATAAGGAGGAATTTCTAAATGCAAACTAGACCACACATATGCTATTAGAACGTCTTTCTAAATGCAATTATTCCACAGATATGCTATTAGGAGGACTTTCTGAATGCAATTGTAACACGGAATGCTATTAGGAGGACTTTCTAAATGCAATTATACCATAGCATGCTATTAGGAGGACTTTCTAAATGCAGACTAGACCACAAATATGCTATTAGGAGGACTTTCTAAATGCAATTGTACCACAGATATGCTATTAGGAGGACTTTCTATATGCAGACTAGACCACAGATATGCTATTAGGAGGACTTTCTAAATGCAGACTAGACCACAGATATGCTATTAGGAGGACTTTCTAAATGCAATTATACCACAGATATGCTATTAGGAGGACTTTCTGACTGCAATTATACCACAGATATGCTATTAGGAGGACTTTATAAATGCAATTAGATCACAGATATGCTGTTAGGAGGACTTCTAAATGCAAACTAGACCACAGATATGCATTTAGGAGGACTTTCTAAATGCAAGTATACCATAGTTATGCTATTAGGAGGACTTTCTAAATGCAGGTATACCACAGATATGCTATAAGGAGGAATTTCTAAATGCAAACTAGACCACACATATGCTATTAGGAGGTCTTTCTAAATGCAATTATTCCACAGATATGCTATTAGGAGGACTTATTAAATGCAATTGTACCACAGAATGCTATTAGGAGGACTTTCTAAATGCAATTGTACCACAGATATGCTGTTAGGCGGACTTTCTAAATGCAAACTAGACCACGGATATGCATTTAGGAGGACTTTCTAAATGCAAGTATACCATAGTTATGCTATAAGGAGGACTTTCTAAATGCAGTTATACCACAGATATGCTATAAGGAGGAATTTCTAAATGCAAACTAGACCACACATATGCTATTAGAACGTCTTTCTAAATGCAATTATTCCACAGATATGCTATTAGGAGGACTTTCTGAATGCAATTGTACCACAGAATGCTATTAGGAGGACTTTCTAAATGCAATTGTACCACAGATATGCTGTTAGGCGGACTTTCTAAATGCAAACTAGACCACGGATATGCATTTAGGAGGACTTTCTAAATGCAAGTATACCATAGTTATGCTATAAGGAGGACTTTCTAAATGCAGTTATACCACAGATATGCTATAAGGAGGAATTTCTAAATGCAAACTAGACCACACATATGCTATTAGAACGTCTTTCTAAATGCAATTATTCCACAGATATGCTATTAGGAGGACTTTCTGAATGCAATTGTACCACAGAATGCTATTAGGAGGACTTTCTAAATGCAATTATACCATAGCATTCTATTAGGAGGACTTTCTAAATGCAGACTAGACCACAAATATGCTATTAGGAGGACTTTCTAAATGCAATTGTACCACAGATATGCTATTAGGAGGACTTTCTAAATGCAGACTAGACCACAGATATGCTATTAGGAGGACTTTCTAAATGCAGACTAGACCACAGATATGCTATTAGGAGGACTTTATAAATGCAATTATACCACAGATTTGCTATTAGGAGGACTTTCTGACTGCAATTATACCACAGATATGCTATTAGGAGGACTTTATAAATGCAATTAGATCACAGATATGCTGTTAGGAGGACTTTCTAAATGCAAACTAGACCACAGATATGCATTTAGGAGGACTTTCTAAATGCAAGTATACCATAGTTATGCTATTAGGAGGACTTTCTAAATGCAGGTATACCACAGATATGCTATAAGGAGGAATTTCTAAATGCAAACTAGACCACACATATGCTATTAGGAGGTCTTTCTAAATGCAATTATTCCACAGATATGCTATTAGGAGGACTTATTAAATGCAATTGTACCACAGAATGCTATTAGGAGGACTTTCTAGATGCAGACTAGACTACATATATGCTATTAGGGGGACTTTCTAAATGCAGACTAGACCATAGATATGCTATTAAGAGGACTTTCTAAATACAGACTACACCACAAATATGCTATTAGGAGTACTTTCTAAATGCATATTAGACCACAGATATGCCCTTAGGAGGACTTTCTAAACGCAATTATACCATAGCATGCTATTAGGAGGACTTTCTAAATGCAGACTAGACCACAAATATGCTATTAGGAGGACTTTCTAAATGCAATTGTACCACAGATATGCTATTAGGAGGACTTTCTAAATGCAGACTAGACCACAGATATGCTATTAGGAGGATTTTCTAAATACAATTATTCCACAGATATGCTGTTAGGCGGACTTTCTAAATGCAAACTAGACCACAGATATGCATTTAGGAGGACTTTCTAAATGCAAGTATACCATAGTTATGCTATAAGGAGGACTTTCTAAATGCAGTTATACCACAGATATGCTATAAGGAGGAATTTCTAAATGCCAACTAGACCACACATATGCTATTAGAACGTCTTTCTAAATGCAATTATTCCACAGATATGCTATTAGGAGGACTTTCTGAATGCAATTGTACCACAGAATGCTATTAGGAGGACTTTCTAAATGCAATTATACCATAGCATGCTATTAGGAGGACTTTCTAAATGCCGACTAGACCACAAATATGCTATTAGGAAGACTTTCTAAATGTAATTATACCACAGGTATGCTATTAGGAGGACTTTCTAAATGCAATTATACCACAGATATGCTATTAGGAGGACTTTCTAAATGCAGACTAGACCACAGATATGCTATTAGGAGGACTTTCTAAATGCAATTATACCACAGATATGCTATTAGGAGGACTTTCTGACTGCAATTATACCACAGATATGCTATTAGGAGGACTTTATAAATGCAATTAGATCACAGATATGCTGTTAGGAGGACTTTCTAAATGCAAACTAGACCACAGATATGCATTTAGGAGGACTTTCTAAATGCAAGTATACCATAGTTATGCTATTAGGAGGACTTTCTAAATGCAGTTATACCACAGATATGCTATAAATAGGTATTTCTAAATGCAAACTAGACCACACATATGCTATTAGGAGGTCTTTCTAAATGCAATTATTCCACAGATATGCTATTAGGAGGACTTTCTAAATGCAATTGTACCACAGAATGCTATTAGGAGGACTTTCTAGATGCAGACTAGACCACATATATGCTATTAGGGGGACTTTCTAAATGCAGACTAGACCATAGATATGCTATTAAGAGGACTTTCTAAATTCAGACTACACCACAAATATGCTATTAGGAGTACTTTCTAAATGCATATTAGACCACAGATATGCCCTTAGGAGGACTTTCTAAACGCAATTATACCATAGCATGCTATTAGGAGGACTTTCTAAATGCAGACTAGACCACAAATATGCTATTAGGAGGACTTTCTAAATGCAATTGTACCACAGATATGCTATTAGGAGGACTTTCTAAATGCAGACTAGACCACAGATATGCTATTAGGAGGACTTTCTAAATGCAGACTAGACCACAGATATTGTATTAGGAGGACTTTCTAAATGCAATTATATCACAGATATGCTATTAGGAGGACTTTCTGACTGCAATTATACCACAGATATGCTATGAGGAGGACTTTATAAATGCAATTAGATCACAGATATGCTGTTAGGAGGACTTTCTAAATGCAAACTAGACCACAGATATGCATTTACGAGGACTTTCTAAATGCAAGTATACATAGTTATGCTATTAGGAGGACTTTCTAAATGCAGTTATACCACAGATATGCTATAAGGAGGAATTTATAAATGCAAACTAGACCACACATATGCTATAAGGAGGCCTTTCTAAATGCAATTATTCCACAGATATGCTATTAGGAGGACTTTCTAAATGCAATTGTACCACAGAATGCTATTAGGAGGACTTTCTAGATGCAGACTAGACCACATATATGCTATTAGGGGGACTTTCTAAATGCAGACAAGACCATAGATATGCTATTAAGAGGACTTTCTAAATTCAGACTACACCACAAATATGCTATTAGGAGTACTTTCTAAATGCATATTAGACCACAGATATGCCCTTAGGAGGACTTTCTAAACGCAATTATACCATAGCATGCTATTAGGAGGACTTTCTAAATGCAGACTAGACCACAAATATGCTATTAGGAGGACTTTCTAAATGCAATTGTACCACAGATATGCTATTAGGAGGACTTTCTAAATGCAGACTAGACCACAGATATGCTATTAGGAGGACTTTCTAAATACAATTATTCCACAGATATGCTGTTAGGCGGACTTTCTAAATGCAAACTAGACCACAGATATGCATTTAGGAGGACTTTCTAAATGCAAGTATACCATAGTTATGCTATAAGGAGGACTTTCTAAATGCAGTTATACCACAGATATGCTATAAGGAGGAATTTCTAAATGCAAACTAGACCACACATATGCTACTAGAACGTCTTTCTAAATGCAATTATTCCACAGATATGCTATTAGGAGGACTTTCTGAATGCAATTGTAACAAGGAATGCTATTAGGAGGACTTTCTAAATGCAATTATACCATAGCATGCTATTAGGAGGACTTTCTAAATGCAGACTAGACCACAAATATGCTATTAGGAGGACTTTCTAAATGCAATTGTACCACAGATATGCTATTAGGAGGACTTTCTAAGTGCAGACTAGACCACAGATATGCTATTAGGAGGACTTTCTAAATGCAGACTAGACCACAGATATGCTATTAGGAGGACTTTCTAAATGCAATTATACCACAGATATGCTATTAGGAGGACTTTCTGACTGCAATTATACCACAGATATGCTATTAGGAGGACTTTATAAATGCAATTAGATCACAGATATGCTGTTAGGAGGACTTTCTAAATGCAAACTAGACCACAGATATGCATTTAGGAGGACTTTCTAAATGCAGGTATACCATAGTTATGCTATTAGGAGGACTTTCTAAATGCAGGTATACCACAGATATGCTATAAGGAGGAATTTCTAAATGCAAACTAGACCACATATATGCTATTAGGGGGACTTTCTAAATGCAGACTAGACCATAGATATGCTATTAAGAGGACTTTCTAAATTCAGACTACACCACAAATATGCTATTAGGAGTACTTTCTAAATGCATATTAGACCACAGATATGCCCTTAGGAGGACTTTCTAAACGCAATTATACCATAGCATGCTATTAGGAGGACTTTCTAAATGCAGACTAGACCACAAATATGCTATTAGGAGGACTTTCTAAATGCAATTGTACCACAGATATGCTATTAGGAGGACTTTCTAAATGCAGACTAGACCACAGATATGCTATTAGGAGGACTTTCTAAATACAATTATTCCACAGATATGGTGTTAGGCGGACTTTCTAAATGCAAACTAGACCACAGATATGCATTTAGGAGGACTTTCTAAATGCAAGTATACCATAGTTATGCTATAAGGAGGACTTTCTAAATGCAGTTATACCACAGATATGCTATAAGGAGGAATTTCTAAATGCAAACTAGACCACACATATGCTATTAGAACGTCTTTCTAAATGCAATTATTCCACAGATATGCTATTAGGAGGACTTTCTGAATGCAATTGTACCACAGAATGCTATTAGGAGGACTTTCTAAATGCAATTATACCATAGCATGCTATTAGGAGGACTTTCTAAATGCAGACTAGACCACAAATATGCTATTAGGAAGACTTTCTAAATGTAATTATACCACAGGTATGCTATTAGGAGGACTTTCTAAATGCAATTATACCACAGATATGCTATTAGGAGGACTTTCTAAATGCAGACTAGACAGCAGATATGCTATTAGGAGGACTTTCTAAATGCAATTATACCACAGATATGCTATTAGGAGGACTTTCTGACTGCAATTATACCACAGATATGCTATTAGGAGGACTTTATAAATGCAATTAGATCACAAATATGCTATTAGGAAGACTTTCTAAATGTAATTATACCACAGGTATGCTATTAGGAGGACTTTCTAAATGCAATTATACCACAGATATGCTATTAGGAGGACTTTCTAAATGCAGACTAGACAGCAGATATGCTATTAGGAGGACTTTCTAAATGCAATTATACCACAGATATGCTATTAGGAGGACTTTCTGAATGCAATTGTACCACAGAATGCTATTAGGAGGACTTTCTAAATGCAATTATACCATAGCATGCTATTAGGAGGACTTTCTAAATGCAGACTAGACCACAAATATGCTATTAGGAAGACTTTCTAAATGTAATTATACCACAGGTATGCTATTAGGAGGACTTTCTAAATGCAATTATACCACAGATATGCTATTAGGAGGACTTTCTAAATGCAGACTAGACAGCAGATATGCTATTAGGAGGACTTTCTAAATGCAATTATACCACAGATATGCTATTAGGAGGACTTTCTGACTGCAATTATACCACAGATATGCTATTAGGAGGACTTTATAAATGCAATTAGATCACAGATATGCTGTTAGGAGGACTTTCTAAATGCAAACTAGACCACAGATATGCATTTAGGAGGACTTTCTAAATGCAAGTATACCATAGTTATGCTATTAGGAGGACTTTCTAAATGCAGTTATACCACAGATATGCTATAAATAGGTATTTCTAAATGCAAACTAGACCACACATATGCTATTAGGAGGTCTTTCTAAATGCAATTATTCCACAGATATGCTATTAGGAGGACTTTCTAAATGCAATTGTACCACAGAATGCTATTAGGAGGACTTTCTAGATGCAGACTAGACCACATATATGCTATTAGGGGGACTTTCTAAATGCAGACAAGACCATAGATATGCTATTAAGAGGACTTTCTAAATTCAGACTACACCACAAATATGCTATTAGGAGTACTTTCTAAATGCATATTAGACCACAGATATGCCCTTAGGAGGACTTTCTAAACGCAATTATACCATAGCATGCTATTAGGAGGACTTTCTAAATGCAGACTAGACCACAAATATGCTATTAGGAGGACTTTCTAAATGCAATTGTACCACAGATATGCTATTAGGAGGACTTTCTAAATACAATTATTCCACAGATATGCTGTTAGGCGGACTTTCTAAATGCAAACTAGACCACAGATATGCATTTAGGAGGACTTTCTAAATGCAAGTATACCATAGTTATGCTATAAGGAGGACTTTCTAAATGCAGTTATACCACAGATATGCTATAAGGAGGAATTTCTAAATGCAAACTAGACCACACATATGCTATTAGAACGTCTTTCTAAATGCAATTATTCCACAGATATGCTATTAGGAGGACTTTCTGAATGCAATTGTACCACAGAATGCTATTAGGAGGACTTTCTAAATGCAATTATACCATAGCATGCAATTAGGAGGACTTTCTAAATGCAGACTAGACCACAAATATGCTATTAGGAGGACTTTCTAAATGCAATTGTACCACAGATATGCTATTAGGAGGACTTTCTAAATGCAGACTAGACCACAGATATGCTATTAGGAGGACTTTCTAAATGCAGACTAGACCACAGATATGCTATTAGGAGGACTTTCTAAATGCAATTATACCACAGATATGCTATTAGGAGGACTTTCTGACTGCAATTATACCACAGATATGCTATTAGGAGGACTTTATAAATGCAATTAGATCACAGATATGCTGTTAGGAGGACTTTCTAAATGCAAACTAGACCACAGATATGCATTTAGGAGGACTTTCTAAATGCAAGTATACCATAGTTATGCTATTAGGAGGACTTTCTAAATGCAGGTATACCACAGATATGCTATAAGGAGGAATTTCTAAATGCAAACTAGACCACACATATGCTATTAGGAGGTCTTTCTAAATGCAATTATTCCACAGATATGCTATTAGGAGGACTTATTAAATGCAATTGTACCACAGAATGCTATTAGGAGGACTTTCTAGATGCAGACTAGACCACATATATGCTATTAGGGGGACTTTCTAAATGCAGACTAGACCATAGATATGCTATTAAGAGGACTTTCTAAATTCAGACTACACCACAAATATGCTATTAGGAGTACTTTCTAAATGCATATTAGACCACAGATATGCCCTTAGGAGGACTTTCTAAACGCAATTATACCATAGCATGCTATTAGGAGGACTTTCTAAATGCAGACTAGACCACAAATATGCTATTAGGAGGACTTTCTAAATGCAATTGTACCACAGATATGCTATTAGGAGGACTTTCTAAATGCAGACTAGACCACAGATATGCTATTAGGAGGACTTTCTAAATACAATTATTCCACAGATATGCTGTTAGGCGGACTTTCTAAATGCAAACTAGACCACAGATATGCATTTAGGAGGACTTTCTAAATGCAAGTATACCATAGTTATGCTATAAGGAGGACTTTCTAAATGCAGTTATACCACAGATATGCTATAAGGAGGAATTTCTAAATGCAAACTAGACCACACATATGCTATTAGAACGTCTTTCTAAATGCAATTATTCCACAGATATGCTATTAGGAGGACTTATTAAATGCAATTGTACCACAGAATGCTATTAGGAGGACTTTCTAGATGCAGACTAGACCACATATATGCTATTAGGGGGACTTTCTAAATGCAGACTAGACCATAGATATGCTATTAAGAGGACTTTCTAAATTCAGACTACACCACAAATATGCTATTAGGAGTACTTTCTAAATGCATATTAGACCACAGATATGCCCTTAGGAGGACTTTCTAAACGCAATTATACCATAGCATGCTATTAGGAGGACTTTCTAAATGCAGACTAGACCACAAATATGCTATTAGGAGGACTTTCTAAATGCAATTGTACCACAGATATGCTATTAGGAGGACTTTCTAAATGCAGACTAGACCACAAATATGCTATTAGGAGTACTTTCTAAATGCATATTAGACCACAGATATGCCCTTAGGAGGACTTTCTAAACGCAATTATACCATAGCATGCTATTAGGAGGACTTTCTAAATGCAGACTAGACCACAAATATGCTATTAGGAGGACTTTCTAAATGCAATTGTACCACAGATATGCTATTAGGAGGACTTTCTAAATGCAGACTAGACCACAGATATGCTATTAGGAGGACTTTCTAAATACAATTATTCCACAGATATGCTGTTAGGCGGACTTTCTAAATGCAAACTAGACCACAGATATGCATTTAGGAGGACTTTCTAAATGCAAGTATACCATAGTTATGCTATAAGGAGGACTTTCTAAATGCAGTTATACCACAGATATGCTATAAGGAGGAATTTCTAAATGCAAACTAGACCACACATATGCTATTAGAACGTCTTTCTAAATGCAATTATTCCACAGATATGCTATTAGGAGGACTTTCTGAATGCATTTGTACCACAGAATGCTATTAGGAGGACTTTCTAAATGCAATTATACCATAGCATGCTATTAGGAGGACTTTCTAAATGCAGACTAGAACACAAATATGCTATTAGGAAGACTTTCTAAATGTAATTATACCACAGGTATGCTATTAGGAGGACTTTCTAAATGCAATTATACCACAGATATGCTATTAGGAGGACTTTCTAAATGCAGACTAGACCACAGATATGCTATTAGGAGGACTTTCTAAATGCAATTATACCACAGATATGCTATTAGGAGGACTTTCTGACTGCAATTATACCACAGATATGCTATTAGGAGGACTTTATAAATGCAATTAGATCACAGATATGCTGTTAGGAGGACTTTCTAAATGCAAACTAGACCACAGATATGCATTTAGGAGGACTTTCTAAATGCAAGTATACCATAGTTATGCTATTAGGAGGACTTTCTAAATGCAGTTATACCACAGATATGCTATAAATAGGTATTTCTAAATGCAAACTAGACCACACATATGCTATTAGGAGGTCTTTCTAAATGCAATTATTCCACAGATATGCTATTAGGAGGACTTTCTAAATGCAATTGTACCACAGAATGCTATTAGGAGGACTTTCTAGATGCAGACTAGACCACATATATGCTATTAGGGGGACTTTCTAAATGCAGACTAGACCATAGATATGCTATTAAGAGGACTTTCTAAATTCAGACTACACCACAAATATGCTATTAGGAGTACTTTCTAAATGCATATTAGACCACAGATATGCCCTTAGGAGGACTTTCTAAACGCAATTATACCATAGCATGCTATTAGGAGGACTTTCTAAATGCAGACTAGACCACAAATATGCTATTAGGAGGACTTTCTAAATGCAATTGTACCACAGATATGCTATTAGGAGGACTTTCTAAATGCAGACTAGACCACAGATATGCTATTAGGAGGACTTTCTAAATGCAGACTAGACCACAGATATTGTATTAGGAGGACTGTCTAAATGCAATTATATCACAGATATGCTATTAGGAGGACTTTCTGACTGCAATTATACCACAGATATGCTATTAGGAGGACTTTATAAATGCAATTAGATCACAGATATGCTGTTAGGAGGACTTTCTAAATGCAAACTAGACCACAGATATGCATTTAGGAGGACTTTCTAAATGCAAGTATACCATAGTTATGCTATTAGGAGGACTTTCTAAATGCAGTTATACCACAGATATGCTATAAGGAGGAATTTCTAAATGCAAACTAGACCACACATATGCTATAAGGAGGCCTTTCTAAATGCAATTATTCCACAGATATGCTATTAGGAGGACCTTCTAAATGCAATTGTACCACAGAATGCTATTAGGAGGACTTTCTAGATGCAGACTAGACCACATATATGCTATTAGGGGGACTTTCTAAATGCAGACTAGACCATAGATATGCTTTAAGAGGACTTTCTAAATTCAGACTACACCACAAATATGCTATTAGGAGTGCTTTCTAAATGCATATTAGACCACAGATATGCCCTTAGGAGGACTTTCTAAACGCAATTATACCAGAGCATGCTATTAGGAGGACTTTCTAAATGCAGACTAGACCACAAATATGCTATTAGGAGGACTTTCTAAATGCAATTGTACCACAGATATGCTATTAGGAGGACTTTCTAAATGCAGACTAGACCACAGATATGCTATTAGGAGGACTTTCTAAATGCAATTATTCCACAGATATGCTATTAGGAGGACTTTCAAAATGGAGACTAGACCACAGATATGCTATTAGGAGGACTTTCTAAATCCAATTACACCACAGATATGCTATTTGTCAAACTTTCTAAATGCATTTATTCCACAGATAAGCTATTTAGCAAACTTTCAAAATGTAACTACACTGTGGTGCCGGAGGACTTTCTAAATGCAAACTAGACCACAGATATGCTGTTAGGAGGACTTTCTAAATGCAGACTAGACCACATATATGCTATTAGGGGGACTTTCTAAATGCACACTAGACCACAGATATGCTATTAGGAAGACTTTCTAAATGCAATTATAACACAGATATGCTATTACGAGGACTTTCTGAATGCAATTATACCACAGATATGCTATTAGGAGGACTTTCTGAATCAATTATACCACAGATATGCTTTTAGGAGGACTTTCTAAATGCAATTAGATCACAGATATGCTGTTAGGAGGACTTTCTAAATGCAATTAGACCACAGATACGCTGTTAGGAGGACTTTCTAAATGCAATTATACCACAGATATGCTACTAGGAGGACTTTCTGACTGCAATTATACCACAGATATGCTATTAAGAGGACTTTATAAATGCAATTAGATCACAGATATGCTGTTAGGAGGACTTTCTAAATGCAAACTAGACCACAGATATGCATTTAGGAGGACTTTCTAAATGCAAGTATACCATAGTTATGCTATTAGGAGGACTTTCTAAATGCAGTTATACGACAGGTATGCTATTAGGAGGACTTTCTAAATGCAATTATACCACAGATATGCTATTAGGAGGACTTTCTAAATGCAGACTAGACCACAGATATGCTATTAGGAGGACTTTCTAAATGCAATTATACCACAGATATGCTATTAGGAGGACTTTCTGACTGCAATTATACCACAGATATGCTATTAGGAGGACTTTATAAATGCAATTAGATCACAGATATGCTGTTAGGAGGACTTTCTAAATGCAAACTAGACCACAGATATGCATTTAGGAGGACTTTCTAAATGCAAGTATACCATAGTTATGCTATTAGGAGGACTTTCTAAATGCAGTTATACCACAGATATGCTATAAATAGGTATTTCTAAATGCAAACTAGACCACACATATGCTATTAGGAGGTCTTTCTAAATGCAATTATTCCACAGATATGCTATTAGGAGGACTTTCTAAATGCAATTGTACCACAGAATGCTATTAGGAGGACTTTCTAGATGCAGACTAGACCACATATATGCTATTAGGGGGACTTTCTAAATGCAGACTAGACCATAGATATGCTATTAAGAGGACTTTCTAAATTCAGACTACACCACAAATATGCTATTAGGAGTACTTTCTAAATGCATATTAGACCACAGATATGCCCTTAGGAGGACTTTCTAAACGCAATTATACCATAGCATGCTATTAGGAGGACTTTCTAAATGCAGACTAGACCACAAATATGCTATTAGGAGGACTTTCTAAATGCAATTGTACCACAGATATGCTATTAGGAGGACTTTCTAAATGCAGACTAGACCACAGATATGCTATTAGGAGGACTTTCTAAATGCAGACTAGACCACAGATATTGTATTAGGAGGACTGTCTAAATGCAATTATATCACAGATATGCTATTAGGAGGACTTTCTGACTGCAATTATACCACAGATATGCTATTAGGAGGACTTTATAAATGCAATTAGATCACAGATATGCTGTTAGGAGGACTTTCTAAATGCAAACTAGACCACAGATATGCATTTAGGAGGACTTTCTAAATGCAAGTATACCATAGTTATGCTATTAGGAGGACTTTCTAAATGCAGTTATACCACAGATATGCTATAAGGAGGAATTTCTAAATGCAAACTAGACCACACATATGCTATAAGGAGGCCTTTCTAAATGCAATTATTCCACAGATATGCTATTAGGAGGACCTTCTAAATGCAATTGTACCACAGAATGCTATTAGGAGGACTTTCTAGATGCAGACTAGACCACATATATGCTATTAGGGGGACTTTCTAAATGCAGACTAGACCATAGATATGCTTTAAGAGGACTTTCTAAATTCAGACTACACCACAAATATGCTATTAGGAGTGCTTTCTAAATGCATATTAGACCACAGATATGCCCTTAGGAGGACTTTCTAAACGCAATTATACCAGAGCATGCTATTAGGAGGACTTTCTAAATGCAGACTAGACCACAAATATGCTATTAGGAGGACTTTCTAAATGCAATTGTACCACAGATATGCTATTAGGAGGACTTTCTAAATGCAGACTAGACCACAGATATGCTATTAGGAGGACTTTCTAAATGCAATTATTCCACAGATATGCTATTAGGAGGACTTTCAAAATGGAGACTAGACCACAGATATGCTATTAGGAGGACTTTCTAAATCCAATTACACCACAGATATGCTATTTGTCAAACTTTCTAAATGCATTTATTCCACAGATAAGCTATTTAGCAAACTTTCAAAATGTAACTACACTGTGGTGCCGGAGGACTTTCTAAATGCAAACTAGACCACAGATATGCTGTTAGGAGGACTTTCTAAATGCAGACTAGACCACATATATGCTATTAGGGGGACTTTCTAAATGCACACTAGACCACAGATATGCTATTAGGAAGACTTTCTAAATGCAATTATAACACAGATATGCTATTACGAGGACTTTCTGAATGCAATTATACCACAGATATGCTATTAGGAGGACTTTCTGAATCAATTATACCACAGATATGCTTTTAGGAGGACTTTCTAAATGCAATTAGATCACAGATATGCTGTTAGGAGGACTTTCTAAATGCAATTAGACCACAGATACGCTGTTAGGAGGACTTTCTAAATGCAATTATACCACAGATATGCTACTAGGAGGACTTTCTGACTGCAATTATACCACAGATATGCTATTAAGAGGACTTTATAAATGCAATTAGATCACAGATATGCTGTTAGGAGGACTTTCTAAATGCAAACTAGACCACAGATATGCATTTAGGAGGACTTTCTAAATGCAAGTATACCATAGTTATGCTATTAGGAGGACTTTCTAAATGCAGTTATACGACAGATATGCTATTAAGAGGACTTTATAAATGCAATTAGATCACAGATATGCTGTTAGGAGGACTTTCTAAATGCAAACTAGACCACAGATATGCATTTAGGAGGAATTTCTAAATGCAAACTAGACCACACATATGCTATTAGGGGGACTTTCTAAATGCAGACTAGACCATAGATATGCTATTGAGAGGACTTTCTAAATTCAGACTACACCACAAATATACTATTTAGAGTACTTTCTAAATGCCAATTAGACCACAGATACGCTGTTAGGAAGACTTTCTAAATGCAATTATACCACAGATATGCTACTAGGAGGACTTTCTGACTGCAATTATACCACAGATATGCTATTAAGAGGACTTTATAAATGCAATTAGATCACAGATATGCTGTTAGGAGGACTTTCTAAATGCAAACTAGACCACAGATATGCATTTAGGAGGACTTTCTAAATGCAAGTATACCACAGATATGCTACTAGGAGGACTTTCTGACTGTAATTATACCACAGATATGCTATTAAGAGGACTTTATAAATGCAATTAGATCACAGATATGCTGTTAGGAGGACTTTCTAAATGCAAACTAGACCACAGATATGCATTTAGGAGGAATTTCTTAATGTAAACTAGACCACACATATGCTATTAGGGGGACTTTCTAAATGCAGATTAGACCATAGATATGCTATTAAGAGGACTTTCTAAATTCAGACTACACCACAAATATACTATTCAGAGTACTTTCTAAATGCCTATTAGACCACAGATATGCCCTTAGGAGGACTTTCTAAACGCAATTATACCATAGCATGCTATTAGGAGGACTTTCTAAATGCAGACTAGACCACAAATATGATATTAGGAGGACTTTCTAAATGTAAATATACCAAAGGTATACTATTAGGAGGACTTTCTAAATGCAATTGTACCACAGATATGCTATTAGGAGAAATTTCTAAATGCAAACTAGACCACACATATGTTATAAGGAGGCCTTTCTAAATGCAATTATTCCACGGATATGCTATTAGGAGGACTTTCTAAATGCAATTGTACCACAGAATGCTATTAGGAGGACTTTCTAGATGCAGACTAGACCACATATATGCTATTAGGGGGACTTTCTAAATGCAGACTAGACCATAGATATGCTATTAAGAGGACTTTCTAAATTCAGACTACACCACAAATATGCTATTAGGAGTGCTTTCTAAATGCATATTAGACCACAGATATGCCCTTAGGAGGACTTTCTAAACGCAATTATACCATAGCATGCTATTAGGAGGACTTTCTAAATGCAGACTAGACCACAAATATGCTATTAGGAGGACTTTCTAAATGCAGACTAGACCACATATATGCTATTAGGGGGACTTTCTAAATGCACACTAGACCACAGATATGCTATTAGGAAGACTTTCTAAATGCAATTATAACACAGATATGCTATTACGAGGACTTTCTGAATGCAATTATACCACAGATATGCTATTAGGAGGACTTTCTGAATCAATTATACCACAGATATGCTTTTAGGAGGACTTTCTAAATGCAATTAGATCACAGATATGCTGTTAGGAGGACTTTCTAAATGCAATTAGACCACAGATACGCTGTTAGGAGGACTTTCTAAATGCAATTATACCACAGATATGCTACTAGGAGGACTTTCTGACTGCAATTATACCACAGATATGCTATTAAGAGGACTTTATAAATGCAATTAGATCACAGATATGCTGTTAGGAGGACTTTCTAAATGCAAACTAGACCACAGATATGCATTTAGGAGGACTTTCTAAATGCAAGTATACCACAGATATGCTACTAGGAGGACTTTCTGACTGCAATTATACCACAGATATGCTATTAAGAGGACTTTATAAATGCAATTAGATCACATATATGCTGTTAGGAGGACTTTCTAAATGCAAACTAGACCACAGATATGCATTTAGGAGGAATTTCTAAATGCAAACTAGACCACACATATGCTATTAGGGGGACTTTCTAAATGCAGACTAGACCATAGATATGCTATTAAGAGGACTTTCTAGATTCAGACTACACCACAAATATACTATTCAGAGTACTTTTTCTTAATGCCTATTAGACCACAGATATGCCCTTAGGAGGACTTTCTAAACGCAATTATACCATAGCATGCTATTAGGAGGACTTTCTAAATGCAGACTAGACCACAAATATGATATTAGGAGGACTTTCTAAATGTAAATATACCACAGGTATACTATTAGGAGGACTTTCTAAATGCAATTGTACCACAGATATGCTATTAGGAGGACTTTCTAAATGCAGACTAGACCACAGATATGCTATTAGGAGGATTTTCTAAATGCAATTATTCCACAGATATGCTATTCGGAGGACTTTCTAAATGCAGACTAGACCACAGATATGCTATTAAGAGGACTTTCTAAATGCAATTACACCAGAGATATGCTATTTGTCACACTTTCTAAATGCATTTATTCCACAGATAAGCTATTTAGCAAACTTTCAAAATGTAACTACACCGTGGTGCCGGAGGTCTTTCTAAATGCACACTAGACCACAGATATGCTGTTAGGAGGACTTTCTAAATGCAGACTAGACCACTTATATGCTATTAGGAGGACTTTCTAAATGCACACTAGACCACAGATATGCTATTAGGAGGACTTTCTAAATGCAATTATAACACAGATATGCTATTACAAGGACTTTCTGAATGCAATTATACCAAGATATGCTATTAGGAGGACTTTCTGAATGCAATTATACCACAGATATGCTTTTAGGAGGACTTTCTAAATGCAATTAGATCACAGATATGCTGTTAGGAGGACTTTCTAAATGCAATTAGACCACAGATATGCTGTTAGGAGGACTTTCTAAATGCAATTATACCACAGATATGCTACTAGGAGGACTTTCTGGCTGCAATTATACCACAGATATGCTATCAGGAGGACTTTATAAATGCAATTAGATCACAGATATGCTGTTAGGAGGACTTTCTAAATGCAAACTAGACCACAGATATGCATTTAGGAGGACTTTCTAAATGCAAGTATACCATAGTTATGCTATTAGGAGGACTTTCTAAATGCAGTTATACCACAGATATGCTATAAGGAGGAATTTCTAAATGCAAACTAGACCAACCATATGCTATTAGAACGTCTTTCTAAATGCAATTATTCCACAGATATGCTATTAGGAGGACTTTCTGAATGCAATTGTACCACAGAATGCTATTAGGAGGACTTTCTAAATGCAATCATACCATAGCATGTTATTAGGAGGACTTTCTAAATGCAGACTAGACCACAAATATGCTATTAGGAGGACTTTCTAAATGTAATTATACCACAGATATGCTATTAGGAGGACCTTCTAAATGCAATTATACCACAGATATGCTATTAGGAGGACTTTCTAAATGCAGACTAGACCACAGATATGCTATTAGGAGGACTTTCTAAATGCAATTATACCACAGATATGCTAATAGGTGGACTTTCTGACTGCAATTATACCACAGATATGCTATTAGGAGGACTTTATAAATGCAATTAGATCACAGATATGCTGTTAGGAGGACTTTCTAAATGCAAACTAGACCACAGATATGCATTTAGGAGGACTTTATAAATGCAAGTATACCATAGTTATGCTATTAGGAGGACTTTCTAAATGCAGTTATACCACAGATATGCTATAAGGAGGAATTTCTAAATGCAAACTAGACCACACATATTCTATTAGGAGGTCTTTCTAAATGCAATTATTCCACAGATATGCTATTAGGAGGACTTCCTAAATGCAATTGTACCACAGAATGCTATTAGGAGGACTTTCTAGATGCAGACTAGACCACAGATATGCTATTAGGAGGACTTTCTAAATACAGACTAGACCACATATATGCTATTAGGGGGACTTTCTAATGCAGACTCGACCATAGATATGCTATTAAGAGAACTTTCTAAATTCAGACTACACCACAAATATGCTATTACGAGTACTTTCTAAATGCATATTAGACCACAGATATGCCCTTAGGAGGACTTTCTAAACACAATTATACCATAGCATGCTATTAGGAGGACTTTCTAAATGCAGACTAGACCACACATATGATATTAGGAGGACTTTCTAAATGTAAATATACCACAGGTATGCTATTAGGAGGACTTTCTAAATGCAATTATACCACAGATATGCTATTAGGAGGACTTTCTAAATGCAAACTAGACCACCGATGTGCTATTAGGAGGACTTTCTAAATGCAATTACACTACAGATATGATATTTGTCACATTTTCTAAATGCATTTATTCCACAGATATGCTATTTAGCAAACATTCAAAATGTAACTACACCGTGGTGCCGGAGGACTTTCTAAATGCAAACTAGACCACAGATATGCTGTTAGGAGGACTTTCTAAATGCATTCTAGACCACAGACATGCTATTAGGAGGACTTTCTAAATGCAATTATAACACATATATGCTAATACGAGGACTTTCTGAATGCAATTATACCACAGATATGCTATTAGGAGGACTTTCTGAATGCAATTATACCACAGATATGCTTTTAGGAGGACTTTCTAAATGCAATTAGATCACAGATATGCTGTTAGGAGAACTTTCTAAATGCAATTATACCACAGATATGCTACTAGGAGGACTTTCTGAATGCAATTATACCACAGATATGCTATTAGGAGGACTTTATAAATGCAATTAGATCACCGATATGCTGTTAGGAGGACTTTCTAAATGCCAACTAGACCACAGACATGCATTTAGGAGGACTTTCTAAATGCAAGTATACCATAGTTATGCTATTAGGAGGACTTTCTAAATGCAGTTATACCACAGATATGCTATAAGGAGGAATTTCTAAATGCAAACTAGACCACACATATGCTATTAGGAGGTCTTTCTAAATGCAATTATTCCACAGATATGCTATTAGGAGGACTTTCTAAATGCAATTGTACCACAGAATGCTATTTGGAGGACTTTCTAGATGCAGACTACACCACAGATATGCTATTAGGAGGACTTTCTAAATGCAGTTATACCAAAGAATGCTATTAGGAGGACTTTCTAAATGCAGATTAGACCACAGATATGCTATTAGGAGGACTTTCTAAATGCAATTATACCACAGATATGCTATTAGGAGGACTTTCTAAATACAGACTAGACCACAGATATGCTATTAAGAGGACTTTCTAAATTCAGACTACACCACAAATATGCTGTTACGAGGACTTTCTAAATGTAATAAAAACACAGATATGCTATTAGGAGGACTTTCTAAATGCAATTGTACCACAACATGCTATTTGGAGGACTTTCTAGATGCAGATTAGACCACAGATATGCTATTAGGAGGACTTTCTAAATGCAATTATACCACAGATATGCTATTAGGGGGACTTTCTAAATGCAGACTAGACCATAGATATGCTATTAAGAGGACTTTCTAAATTCAGACTACACCACAAATTTGCTGTTAGGAGGACTTTCTAAATGTAATTAAAACACATATATGCTATTAGGAGGACTTTCTAAATGCAATTGTACCACAAAATGCTATTTGGAGGACTTTCTAGATTTAGGCTAGACCACATATATGCTATTAGGAGGACTTTCTAAATGCAATTATACCACAGAATGCTTTTATAAGGACTTTCTAAATGCAGGTTAGACCACAGATATGCTATTAGGAGGACTTTCTAAGTGCAATTATTCCACAGATATGCTATTAAAAGGACTTTCTAAATGCAGACTAGACCACAGATATGCTATTAGGAGGACTTTTTAAATGCAATTACACCACAGATATGCGATTTGTCACACTTTCTAAAAGCATTTATTCCTCAGATATGCTATTTAGCACACTTTCAAAATGTAACTACACCGTGGTGCAGGAGGACTTTCTAAATGCAAACTAGACCACAGATATACTGTTAGGAGGGCTTTCTAAATGCAGACTAGACCACATATATACTATTAGGAGGACTTTCTAAATGCAGACTAGACCACAGATATTCTATTAGGAGGACTTTCTAAATGCAATTATAACACAGATATGCTATTAGGAGGACTTTCTGAATGCAATTATACCACAGATATGCTATTAGGAGGACTTTCTGAATGCAATTATACCACAGATATGCTTTTAGGAGGACTTTCTAAATACAATTAGATCATAGATATGCTGTTAGGAGGACTTTCTAAATGTAATTAGACCACAGATATGTTGTTAGGAGGACTTTCTAAATGCAATTATACCACAGATATGCTATTAGGAGGACTTTCTGACTGCAATTATACCACAGATATGCTATTAGGAGGACTTTCTAAATGCAATTGTACCACAGAATGCTATTAGGAGGACTTTCTAAATGCAGACTAGACCACAGATATGCTATTAGGAGGACTTTCTAAATGCAATTACACCACAGATATGCTATTTGTCACACTTTCTAAATGCATTTATTCCACAGATAAGCTATTTAGCAAACTTTCAAAATGTAACTACACCGTGGTGCCGAGGACTTTCTAAATGCACACTAGACCAGAGATATGCTGTTAGGAGGACTTTCTAAATGCAGACTAGAACACATGTATGCTATTAGGAGGACTTTCTAAATGCACACTAGACCACAGATATGCTATTAGGAGGACTTTCTAAATGCAATTATAACACAGATATGCTATTAGGAGGACTTTCTGAATGCAATTATACCACAGATATGCTATTAGGAGGACTTTCTGAATGCAATTATACCACAGATATGCTTTTAGGAGGACTTTCTAAATGCAATTAGATCACAGATATGCTGTTAGGAGGACTTTCTAAATGCAATTAGACCACAGATATGCTGTTAGGAGGACTTTCTAAATGCAATTGTACCACAGATATGCTACTAGGAGGACTTTCTGACTGCAATTATACCACAGATATGCTATTAGGAGGACTTTATAAATGCAATTAGATCACAGATATGCTGTTAGGAGGACTTTCTAAATGCAAACTAGACCAAAGATATGCATTTAGGAGGACTTTCTAAATGCAAGTATACCATAGTTATGCTATTAGGAGGACTTTCTAAATGCAGTTATACCACAGATATGCTATAAGGAGGAATTTCTAAATGCAAACTAGACCACACATATGCTATTAGAACGTCTTTCTAAATGCAATTATTCCACAGATATGCTATTAGGAGGACTTTCTGAATGCAATTGCACCACAGAATGCTATTAGGAGGACTTTCTAAATGCAATTATACCATAGCATGCTATTAGGAGGACTTTCTAAATGCAGACTAGACCACAAATATGCTATTAGGAGGACTTTCTAAATGTAATTATACCACAGGTATGCTATTAGGAGGACTTTCTAAATGCAATTATACCACAGATATGCTATTAGGAGGACTTTCTAAATGCAGACTAGACCACAGATATGCTATTAGGATGACTTTCTAAATGCAATTATACCACAGATATGCTATTAGGAGGACTTTCTAAATGCAATTATACCACAGATATGCTATTAGGAGGACTTTCTGACTGCAATTATACCACAGATATGCTATTAGGAGGACTTTATAAATGCAATTAGATCACAGATATGCTGTTAGGAGGACTTTCTAAATGCAAACTAGACCACAGATATGCATTTAGGAGGACTTTCTAAATGCAAGTATACCATAGTTATGCTATCAGGAGGACTTTCTAAATGCAGGTATACCACAGATATGCTATAAGGAGGAATTTCTAAATGCAAACTAGACCACACATATGCTATTAGGAGGTCTTTCTAAATGCAATTATTCCACAGATATGCTATTAGGAGGACTTATTAAATGCAATTGTACCACAGAATGCTATTAGGAGGACTTTCTAGATGCAGACTAGACCACATATATGCTATTAGGGGGACTTTCTAAATGCAGACTAGACCATAGATATGCTATTAAGAGGACTTTCTAAATTCAGACTACACCACAAATATGCTATTAGGAGTACTTTCTAAATGCATATTAGACCACAGATATGCCCTTAGGAAGACTTTCTAAACGCAATTATACCATAGCATGCTATTAGGAGGACTTTCTAAATGCAGACTAGACCACAAATATGCTATTAGGAGGACTTTCTAAATGCAATTGTACCACAGATATGCTATTAGGAGGACTTTCTAAATGCAGACTAGACCACAGATATGCTATTAGGAGGACTTTCTAAATACAATTATTCTACAGATATGCTGTTAGGCGGACTTTCTAAATGCAAACTAGACCACAGATATGCATTTAGGAGGACTTTCTAAATGCAAGTATACCATAGTTATGCTATAAGGAGAACTTTGTAAATGCAGTTATACCACAGATATGCTATAAGGAGGAATTTCTAAATGCAAACTAGACCACACATATGCTATTAGAACGTCTTTCTAAATGCAATTATTCCACAGATATGCTATTAGGAGGACTTTCTGAATGCATTTGTACCACAGAATGCTATTAGGAGGACTTTCTAAATGCAATTATACCATAGCATGCTATTAGGAGGACTTTCTAAATGCAGACTAGACCACAAATATGCTATTAGGAAGACTTTCTAAATGTAATTATACCACAGGTATGCTATTAGGAGGACTTTCTAAATGCAATTATACCACAGATATGCTATTAGGAGGACTTTCTAAATGCAGACTAGACCACAGATATGCTATTAGGAGGACTTTTCTAAATGCAATTATACCACAGATATGCTATTAGGAGGACTTTCTGACTGCAATTATACCACAGATATGCTATTAGGAGGACTTTATAAATGCAATTAGATCACAGATATGCTGTTAGGAGGACTTTCTAAATGCAAACTAGACCACAGATATGCATTTAGGAGGACTTTCTAAATGCAAGTATACCATAGTTATGCTATTAGGAGGTCTTTCTAAATGCAGTTATACCACAGATATGCTATAAATAGGTATTTCTAAATGCAAACTAGACCACACATATGCTATTAGGAGGTCTTTCTAAATGCAATTATTCCACAGATATGCTATTAGGAGGACTTTCTAAATGCAATTGTACCACAGAATGCTATTAGGAGGACTTTCTAGATGCAGACTAGACCACATATATGCTATTAGGGGGACTTTCTAAATGCAGACTAGACCATAGATATGCTATTAAGAGGACTTTCTAAATTCAGACTACACCACAAATATGCTATTAGGAGTACTTTCTAAATGCATATTAGACCACAGATATGCCCTTAGGAGGACTTTCTAAACGCAATTATACCATAGCATGCTATTAGGAGGACTTTCTAAATGCAGACTAGACCACAAATGTGCTATTAGGAGGACTTTCTAAATGCAATTGTACCACAGATATGCTATTAGGAGGACTTTCTAAATGCAGACTAGACCACAGATATGCTATTAGGAGGACTTTCTAAATGCAGACTAGACCACAGATATTGTATTAGGAGGACTTTCTAAATGCAATTATATCACAGATATGCTATTAGGAGGACTTTCTGACTGCAATTATACCACAGATATGCTATTAGGAGGACTTTATAAATGCAATTAGATCACAGATATGCTGTTAGGAGGACTTTCTAAATGCAAACTAGACCACAGATATGCATTTAGGAGGACTTTCTAAATGCAAGTATACCATAGTTATGCTATTAGGAGGACTTTCTAAATGCAGTTATACCACAGATATGCTATAAGGAGGAATTTCTAAATGCAAACTAGACCACACATATGCTATAAGGAGGCCTTTCTAAATGCAATTATTCCACAGATATGCTATTAGGAGGACCTTCTAAATGCAATTGTACCACAGAATGCTATTAGGAGGACTTTCTAGATGCAGACTAGACCACATATATGCTATTAGGGGGACTTTCTAAATGCAGACTAGACCATAGATATGCTATTAAGAGGACTTTCTAAATTCAGACTACACCACAAATATGCTATTAGGAGTGCTTTCTAAATGCATATTAGACCACAGATATGCCCTTAGGAGGACTTTCTAAACGCAATTATACCAGAGCATGCTATTAGGAGGACTTTCTAAATGCAGACTAGACCACAAATATGCTATTAGGAGGACTTTCTAAATGCAATTGTACCACAGATATGCTATTAGGAGGACTTTCTAAATGCAGACTAGACCACAGATATGCTATTAGGAGGACTTTCTAAATGCAATTATTCCACAGATATGCTATTAGGAGGACTTTCAAAATGGAGACTAGACCACAGATATGCTATTAGGAGGACTTTCTAAATCCAATTACACCACAGATATGCTATTTGTCACACTTTCTAAATGCATTTATTCCACAGATAAGCTATTTAGCAAACTTTCAAAATGTAACTACACTGTGGTGCCGGAGGACTTTCTAAATGCAAACTAGACCACAGATATGCTGTTAGGAGGACTTTCTAAATGCAGACTAGACCACATATATGCTATTAGGGGGACTTTCTAAATGCACACTAGACCACAGATATGCTATTAGGAAGACTTTCTAAATGCAATTATAACACAGATATGCTATTACGAGGACTTTCTGAATGCAATTATACCACAGATATGCTATTAGGAGGACTTTCTGAATCAATTATACCACAGATATGCTTTTAGGAGGACTTTCTAAATGCAATTAGATCACAGATAAGCTGTTAGGAGGACTTTCTAAATGCAATTAGACCACAGATACGCTGTTAGGAGGACTTTCTAAATGCAATTATACCACAGATATGCTACTAGGAGGACTTACTGACTGCAATTATACCACAGATATGCTATTAAGAGGACTTTATAAATGCAATTAGATCACAGATATGCTGTTAGGAGGACTTTCTAAATGCAAACTAGACCACAGATATGCATTTAGGAGGACTTTCTAAATGCAAGTATACCATAGTTATGCTATTAGGAGGACTTTCTAAATGCAGTTATACGACAGATATGCTATTAAGAGGACTTTATAAATGCAATTAGATCATAGATATGCTGTTAGGAGGACTTTCTAAATGCAAACTAGACCACAGATATGCATTTAGGAGGAATTTCTAAATGCAAACTAGACCACACATATGCTATTAGGGGGACTTTCTAAATGGAGACTAGACCATAGATATGCTATTGAGAGGACTTTCTAAATTCAGACTACACCACAAATATACTATTTAGAGTACTTTCTAAATGCCAATTAGACCACAGATACGCTGTTAGGAAGACTTTCTAAATGCAATTATACCACAGATATGCTACTAGGAGGACTTTCTGACTGCAATTATACCACAGATATGCTATTAAGAGGACTTTATAAATGCAAACTAGACCACACATATGCTATTAGGAGGTCTTTCTAAATGCAATTATTCCACAGATATGCTATTAGGAGGACTTATTAAATGCAATTGTACCACAGAATGCTATTAGGAGGACTTTCTAGATGCAGACTAGACCACATTTATGCTATTAGGGGGACTTTCTAAATGCAGACTAGACCATAGATATGCTATTAAGAGGACTTTCTAAATTCAGACTACACCACAAATATGCTATTAGGAGTACTTTCTAAATGCATATTAGACCACAGATATGCCCTTAGGAAGACTTTCTAAACGCAATTATACCATAGCATGCTATTAGGAGGACTTTCTAAATGCAGACTAGACCACAAATATGCTATTAGGAGGACTTTCTAAATGCAATTGTACCACAGATATGCTATTAGGAGGACTTTCTAAATGCAGACTAGACCACAGATATGCTATTAGGAGGACTTTCTAAATACAATTATTCCACAGATATGCTGTTAGGCGGACTTTCTAAATGCAAACTAGACCACAGATATGCATTTAGGAGGACTTTCTAAATGCAAGTATACCATAGTTATGCTATAAGGAGAACTTTGTAAATGCAGTTATACCACAGATATGCTATAAGGAGGAATTTCTAAATGCAAACTAGACCACACATATGCTATTAGAACGTCTTTCTAAATGCAATTATTCCACAGATATGCTATTAGGAGGACTTTCTGAATGCATTTGTACCACAGAATGCTATTAGGAGGACTTTCTAAATGCAATTATACCATAGCATGCTATTAGGAGGACTTTCTAAATGCAGACTAGACCACAAATATGCTATTAGGAAGACTTTCTAAATGTAATTATACCACAGGTATGCTATTAGGAGGACTTTCTAAATGCAATTATACCACAGATATGCTATTAGGAGGACTTTCTAAATGCAGACTAGACCACAGATATGCTATTAGGAGGACTTTCTAAATGCAATTATACCACAGATATGCTATTAGGAGGACTTTCTGACTGCAATTATACCACAGATATGCTATTAGGAGGACTTTATAAATGCAATTAGATCACAGATATGCTGTTAGGAGGACTTTCTAAATGCAAACTAGACCACAGATATGCATTTAGGAGGACTTTCTAAATGCAAGTATACCATAGTTATGCTATTAGGAGGTCTTTCTAAATGCAGTTATACCACAGATATGCTATAAATAGGTATTTCTAAATGCAAACTAGACCACACATATGCTATTAGGAGGTCTTTCTAAATGCAATTATTCCACAGATATGCTATTAGGAGGACTTTCTAAATGCAATTGTACCACAGAATGCCATTAGGAGGACTTTCTAGATGCAGACTAGACCACATATATGCTATTAGGGGGACTTTCTAAATGCAGACTAGACCATAGATATGCTATTAAGAGGACTTTCTAAATTCAGACTACACCACAAATATGCTATTAGGAGTACTTTCTAAATGCATATTAGACCACAGATATGCCCTTAGGAGGACTTTCTAAACGCAATTATACCATAGCATGCTATTAGGAGGACTTTCTAAATGCAGACTAGACCACAAATATGCTATTAGGAGGACTTTCTAAATGCAATTGTACCACAGATATGCTATTAGGAGGACTTTCTAAATGCAGACTAGACCACAGATATGCTATTAGGAGGACTTTCTAAATGCAGACTAGACCACAGATATTGTATTAGGAGGACTTTCTAAATGCAATTATATCACAGATATGCTATTAGGAGGACTTTCTGACTGCAATTATACCACAGATATGCTATTAGGAGGACTTTATAAATGCAATTAGATCACAGATATGCTGTTAGGAGGACTTTCTAAATGCAAACTAGACCACAGATATGCATTTAGGAGGACTTTCTAAATGCAAGTATACCATAGTTATGCTATTAGGAGGACTTTCTAAATGCAGTTATACCACAGATATGCTATAAGGAGGAATTTCTAAATGCAAACTAGACCACACATATGCTATAAGGAGGCCTTTCTAAATGCAATTATTCCACAGATATGCTATTAGGAGGACCTTCTAAATGCAATTGTACCACAGAATGCTATTAGGAGGACTTTCTAGATGCAGACTAGACCACATATATGCTATTAGGGGGACTTTCTAAATGCAGACTAGACCATAGATATGCTATTAAGAGGACTTTCTAAATTCAGACTACACCACAAATATGCTATTAGGAGTGCTTTCTAAATGCATATTAGACCACAGATATGCCCTTAGGAGGACTTTCTAAACGCAATTATACCAGAGCATGCTATTAGGAGGACTTTCTAAATGCAGACTAGACCACAAATATGCTATTAGGAGGACTTTCTAAATGCAATTGTACCACAGATATGCTATTAGGAGGACTTTCTAAATGCAGACTAGACCACAGATATGCTATTAGGAGGACTTTCTAAATGCAATTATTCCACAGATATGCTATTAGGAGGACTTTCAAAATGGAGACTAGACCACAGATATGCTATTAGGAGGACTTTCTAAATCCAATTACACCACAGATATGCTAGTTGTCACACTTTCTAAATGCATTTATTCCACAGATAAGCTATTTAGCAAACTTTCAAAATGTAACTACACTGTGGTGCCGGAGGACTTTCTAAATGCAAACTAGACCACAGATATGCTGTTAGGAGGACTTTCTAAATGCAGACTAGACCACATATATGCTATTAGGGGGACTTTCTAAATGCACACTAGACCACAGATATGCTATTAGGAAGACTTTCTAAATGCAATTATAACACAGATATGCTATTACGAGGACTTTCTGAATGCAATTATACCACAGATATGCTATTAGGAGGACTTTCTGAATCAATTATACCACAGATATGCTTTTAGGAGGACTTTCTAAATGCAATTAGATCACAGATAAGCTGTTAGGAGGACTTTCTAAATGCAATTAGACCACAGATACGCTGTTAGGAGGACTTTCTAAATGCAATTATACCACAGATATGCTACTAGGAGGACTTTCTGACTGCAATTATACCACAGATATGCTATTAAGAGGACTTTATAAATGCAATTAGATCACAGATATGCTGTTAGGAGGACTTTCTAAATGCAAACTAGACCACAGATATGCATTTAGGAGGACTTTCTAAATGCAAGTATACCATAGTTATGCTATTAGGAGGACTTTATAAATGCAGTTATACGACAGATATGCTATTAAGAGGACTTTATAAATGCAATTAGATCACAGATATGCTGTTAGGAGGACTTTCTAAATGCAAACTAGACCACAGATATGCATTTAGGAGGAATTTCTAAATGCAAACTAGACCACACATATGCTATTAGGGGGACTTTCTAAATGCAGACTAGACCATAGATATGCTATTGAGAGGACTTTCTAAATTCAGACTACACCACAAATATACTATTTAGAGTACTTTCTAAATGCCAATTAGACCACAGATACGCTGTTAGGAAGACTTTCTAAATGCAATTATACCACAGATATGCTACTAGGAGGACTTTCTGACTGCAATTATACCACAGATATGCTATTAAGAGGACTTTATAAATGCAATTAGATCACAGATATGCTGTTAGGAGGACTTTCTAAATGCAAACTAGACCACAGATATGCATTTAGGAGGACTTTCTAAATGCAAGTATACCACAGATATGCTACTAGGAGGACTTTCTGACTGCAATTATACCACAGATATGCTATTAAGAGGACTTTATAAATGCAATTAGATCACAGATATGCTGTTAGGAGGACTTTCTAAATGCAAACTAGACCACAGATATGCATTTAGGAGGAATTTCTTAATGTAAACTAGACCACACATATGTTATTAGGAGGACTTTCTAAATGCAGACTAGACCCAGATATTGTATTAGGAGGACTTTCTAAATGCAATTATATCACAGATATGCTATTAGGAGGACTTTCTGACTGCAATTATACCACAGATATGCTATTAGGAGGACTTTATAAATGCAATTAGATCACAGATATGCTGTTAGGAGGACTTTCTAAATGCAAACTAGACCACAGATATGCATTTAGGAGGACTTTCTAAATGCAAGTATACCATAGTTATGCTATTAGGAGGACTTTCTAAATGTAGTTATACCACAGATATGCTATAAGGAGGAATTTCTAAATGCAAACTAGACCACACATATGCTATAAGGAGGCCTTTCTAAATGCAATTATTCCACAGATATGCTATTAGGAGGACCTTCTAAATGCAATTGTACCACAGAATGCTATTAGGAGGACTTTCTAGATGCAGACTAGACCACATATATGCTATTAGGGGGACTTTCTAAATGCAGACTAGACCATAGATATGCTATTAAGAGGACTTTCTAAATTCAGACTACACCACAAATATGCTATTAGGAGTGCTTTCTAAATGCATATTAGACCACAGATATGCCCTTAGGAGGACTTTCTAAACGCAATTATACCAGAGCATGCTATTAGGAGGACTTTCTAAATGCAGACTAGACCACAAATATGCTATTAGGAGGACTTTCTAAATGCAATTGTACCACAGATATGCTATTAGGAGGACTTTCTAAATGCAGACTAGACCACAGATATGCTATTAGGAGGACTTTCTAAATGCAATTATTCCACAGATATGCTATTAGGAGGACTTTCAAAATGGAGACTAGACCACAGATATGCTATTAGGAGGACTTTCTAAATCCAATTACACCACAGATATGCTATTTGTCACACTTTCTAAATGCATTTATTCCACAGATAAGCTATTTAGCAAACTTTCAAAATGTAACTACACTGTGGTGCCGGAGGACTTTCTAAATGCAAACTAGACCACAGATATGCTGTTAGGAGGACTTTCTAAATGCAGACTAGACCACATATATGCTATTAGGGGGACTTTCTAAATGCACACTAGACCACAGATATGCTATTAGGAAGACTTTCTAAATGCAATTATAACACAGATATGCTATTACGAGGACTTTCTGAATGCAATTATACCACAGATATGCTATTAGGAGGACTTTCTGAATCAATTATACCACAGATATGCTTTTAGGAGGACTTTCTAAATGCAATTAGATCACAGATATGCTGTTAGGAGGACTTTCTAAATGCAATTAGACCACAGATACGCTGTTAGGAGGACTTTCTAAATGCAATTATACCACAGATATGCTACTAGGAGGACTTTCTGACTGCAATTATACCACAGATATGCTATTAAGAGGACTTTATAAATGCAATTAGATCACAGATATGCTGTTAGGAGGACTTTCTAAATGCAAACTAGACCACAGATATGCATTTAGGAGGACTTTCTAAATGCAAGTATACCATAGTTATGCTATTAGGAGGACTTTCTAAATGCAGTTATACGACAGATATGCTATTAAGAGGACTTTATAAATGCAATTAGATCACAGATATGCTGTTAGGAGGACTTTCTAAATGCAAACTAGACCACAGATATGCATTTAGGAGGAATTTCTAAATGCAAACTAGACCACACATATGCTATTAGGGGGACTTTCTAAATGCAGACTAGACCATAGATATGCTATTGAGAGGACTTTCTAAATTCAGACTACACCACAAATATACTATTTAGAGTACTTTCTAAATGCCAATTAGACCACAGATACGCTGTTAGGAAGACTTTCTAAATGCAATTATACCACAGATATGCTACTAGGAGGACTTTCTGACTGCAATTATACCACAGATATGCTATTAAGAGGACTTTATAAATGCAATTAGATCACAGATATGCTGTTAGGAGGACTTTCTAAATGCAAACTAGACCACAGATATGCATTTAGGAGGACTTTCTAAATGCAAGTATACCACAGATATGCTACTAGGAGGACTTTCTGACTGCAATTATACCACAGATATGCTATTAAGAGGACTTTATAAATGCAATTAGATCACAGATATGCTGTTAGGAGGACTTTCTAAATGCAAACTAGACCACAGATATGCATTTAGGAGGAATTTCTTAATGTAAACTAGACCACACATATGCTATTAGGGGGACTTTCTAAATGCAGATTAGACCATAGATATGCTATTAAGAGGACTTTCTAAATTCAGACTACACCACAAATATACTATTCAGAGTACTTTCTAAATGCCTATTAGACCACAGATATGCCCTTAGGAGGACTTTCTAAACGCAATTATACCATAGCATGCTATTAGGAGGACTTTCTAAATGCAGACTAGACCACAAATATGATATTAGGAGGACTTTCTAAATGTAAATATACCAAAGGTATACTATTAGGAGGACTTTCTAAATGCAATTGTACCACAGATATGCTATTAGGAGAAATTTCTAAATGCAAACTAGACCACACATATGTTATAAGGAGGCCTTTCTAAATGCAATTATTCCACAGATATGCTATTAGGAGGACTTTCTAAATGCAATTGTACCACAGAATGCTATTAGGAGGACTTTCTAGATGCAGACTAGACCACATATATGCTATTAGGGGGACTTTCTAAATGCAGACTAGACCATAGATATGCTATTAAGAGGACTTTCTAAATTCAGACTACACCACAAATATGCTATTAGGAGTGCTTTCTAAATGCATATTAGACCACAGATATGCCCTTAGGAGGACTTTCTAAACGCAATTATACCATAGCATGCTATTAGGAGGACTTTCTAAATGCAGACTAGACCACAAATATGCTATTAGGAGGACTTTCTAAATGCAGACTAGACCACATATATGCTATTAGGGGGACTTTCTAAATGCACACTAGACCACAGATATGCTATTAGGAAGACTTTCTAAATGCAATTATAACACAGATATGCTATTACGAGGACTTTCTGAATGCAATTATACCACAGATATGCTATTAGGAGGACTTTCTGAATCAATTATACCACAGATATGCTTTTAGGAGGACTTTCTAAATGCAATTAGATCACAGATATGCTGTTAGGAGGACTTTCTAAATGCAATTAGACCACAGATACGCTGTTAGGAGGACTTTCTAAATGCAATTATACCACAGATATGCTACTAGGAGGACTTTCTGACTGCAATTATACCACAGATATGCTATTAAGAGGACTTTATAAATGCAATTAGATCACAGATATGCTGTTAGGAGGACTTTCTAAATGCAAACTAGACCACAGATATGCATTTAGGAGGACTTTCTAAATGCAAGTATACCATAGTTATGCTATTAGGAGGACTTTCTAAATGCAGTTATACGACAGATATGCTATTAAGAGGACTTTATAAATGCAATTAGATCACAGATATGCTGTTAGGAGGACTTTCTAAATGCAAACTAGACCACAGATATGCATTTAGGAGGAATTTCTAAATGGAAACTAGACCACACATATGCTATTAGGGGGACTTTCTAAATGCAGACTAGACCATAGATATGCTATTGAGAGGACTTTCTAAATTCAGACTACACCACAAATATACTATTCAGAGTACTTTCTAAATGCCAATTAGACCACAGATACGCTGTTAGGAGGACTTTCTAAATGCAATTATACCACAGATATGCTACTAGGAGGACTTTCTGACTGCAATTATACCACAGATATGCTATTAAGAGGACTTTATAAATGCAATTAGATCACAGATATGCTGTTAGGAGGACTTTCTAAATGCAAACTAGACCACAGATATGCATTTAGGAGGACTTTCTAAATGCAATTATACCACAGATATGCTACTAGGAGGACTTTCTGACTGCAATTATACCACAGATATGCTATTAAGAGGACTTTATAAATGCAATTAGATCACAGATATGCTGTTAGGAGGACTTTCTAAATGCAAACTAGACCACAGATATGCATTTAGGAGGACTTTCTAAATGCAAGTATACCACAGATATGCTACTAGGAGGACTTTCTGACTGCAATTATACCACAGATATGCTATTAAGAGGACTTTATAAATGCAATTAGATCACAGATATGCTGTTAGGAGGACTTTCTAAATGCAAACTAGACCACAGATATGCATTTAGGAGGAATTTCTTAATGTAAACTAGACCACACATATGCTATTAGGGGGACTTTCTAAATGCAGATTAGACCATAGATATGCTATTAAGAGGACTTTCTAAATTCAGACTACACCACAAATATACTATTCAGAGTACTTTCTAAATGCCTATTAGACCACAGATATGCCCTTAGGAGGACTTTCTAAACGCAATTATACCATAGCATGCTATTAGGAGGACTTTCTAAATGCAGACTAGACCACAAATATGATATTAGGAGGACTTTCTAAATGTAAATATACCAAAGGTATACTATTAGGAGGACTTTCTAAATGCAATTGTACCACAGATATGCTATTAGGAGAAATTTCTAAATGCAAACTAGACCACACATATGTTATAAGGAGGCCTTTCTAAATGCAATTATTCCACAGATATGCTATTAGGAGGACTTTCTAAATGCAATTGTACCACAGAATGCTATTAGGAGGACTTTCTAGATGCAGACTAGACCACATATATGCTATTAGGGGGACTTTCTAAATGCAGACTAGACCATAGATATGCTATTAAGAGGACTTTCTAAATTCAGACTACACCACAAATATGCTATTAGGAGTGCTTTCTAAATGCATATTAGACCACAGATATGCCCTTAGGAGGACTTTCTAAACGCAATTATACCATAGCATGCTATTAGGAGGACTTTCTAAATGCAGACTAGACCACAAATATGCTATTAGGAGGACTTTCTAAATGCAGACTAGACCACATATATGCTATTAGGGGGACTTTCTAAATGCACACTAGACCACAGATATGCTATTAGGAAGACTTTCTAAATGCAATTATAACACAGATATGCTATTACGAGGACTTTCTGAATGCAATTATACCACAGATATGCTATTAGGAGGACTTTCTGAATCAATTATACCACAGATATGCTTTTAGGAGGACTTTCTAAATGCAATTAGATCACAGATATGCTGTTAGGAGGACTTTCTAAATGCAATTAGACCACAGATACGCTGTTAGGAGGACTTTCTAAATGCAATTATACCACAGATATGCTACTAGGAGGACTTTCTGACTGCAATTATACCACAGATATGCTATTAAGAGGACTTTATAAATGCAATTAGATCACAGATATGCTGTTAGGAGGACTTTCTAAATGCAAACTAGACCACAGATATGCATTTAGGAGGACTTTCTAAATGCAAGTATACCATAGTTATGCTATTAGGAGGACTTTCTAAATGCAGTTATACGACAGATATGCTATTAAGAGGACTTTATAAATGCAATTAGATCACAGATATGCTGTTAGGAGGACTTTCTAAATGCAAACTAGACCACAGATATGCATTTAGGAGGAATTTCTAAATGGAAACTAGACCACACATATGCTATTAGGGGGACTTTCTAAATGCAGACTAGACCATAGATATGCTATTGAGAGGACTTTCTAAATTCAGACTACACCACAAATATACTATTCAGAGTACTTTCTAAATGCCAATTAGACCACAGATACGCTGTTAGGAGGACTTTCTAAATGCAATTATACCACAGATATGCTACTAGGAGGACTTTCTGACTGCAATTATACCACAGATATGCTATTAAGAGGACTTTATAAATGCAATTAGATCACAGATATGCTGTTAGGAGGACTTTCTAAATGCAAACTAGACCACAGATATGCATTTAGGAGGACTTTCTAAATGCAAGTATACCACAGATATGCTACTAGGAGGACTTTCTGACTGCAATTATACCACAGATATGTTATTAAGAGGACTTTATAAATGCAATTAGATCACATATATGCTGTTAGGAGGACTTTCTAAATGCAAACTAGACCACAGATATGCATTTAGGAGGAATTTCTAAATGCAAACTAGACCACACATATGCTATTAGGGGGACTTTCTAAATGCAGACTAGACCATAGATATGCTATTAAGAGGACTTTCTAGATTCAGACTACACCACAAATATACTATTCAGAGTACTTTCTAAATGCCTATTAGACCACAGATATGCCCTTAGGAGGACTTTCTAAACGCAATTATACCATAGCATGCTATTAGGAGGACTTTCTAAATGCAGACTAGACCACAAATATGATATTAGGAGGACTTACTAAATGTAAATATACCACAGGTATACTATTAGGAGGACTTTCTAAATGCAATTGTACCACAGATATGCTATTAGGAGGACTTTCTAAATGCAGACTAGACCACAGATATGCTATTAGGAGGATTTTCTAAATGCAATTATTCCACAGATATGCTATTCGGAGGACTTTCTAAATGCAGACTAGACCACAGATATGCTATTAGGAGGACTTTCTAAATGCAATTACACCAGAGATATGCTATTTGTCACACTTTCTAAATGCATTTATTCCACAGATAAGCTATTTAGCAAACTTTCAAAATGTAACTACACCGTGGTGCCGGAGGTCTTTCTAAATGCACACTAGACCACAGATATGCTGTTAGGAGGACTTTCTAAATGCAGACTAGACCACTTATATGCTATTAGGAGGACTTTCTAAATGCACACTAGACCACAGATATGCTATTAGGAGGACTTTCTAAATGCAATTATAACACAGATATGCTATTACAAGGACTTTCTGAATGCAATTATACCAAGATATGCTATTAGGAGGACTTTCTAAATGCAATTATACCACAGATATGCTTTTAGGAGCACTTTCTAAATGCAATTAGATCACAGATATGCTGTTAGGAGGACTTTCTAAATGCAATTAGACCACAGATATGCTGTTAGGAGGACTTTCTAAATGCAATTATACCACAGATATGCTACTAGGAGGACTTTCTGGCTGCAATTATACCACAGATATGCTATCAGGAGGACTTTATAAATGCAATTAGATCACAGATATGCTGTTAGGAGGACTTTCTAAATGCAAACTAGACCACAGATATGCATTTAGGAGGACTTTCTAAATGCAAGTATACCATAGTTATGCTATTAGGAGGACTTTCTAAATGCAGTTATACCACAGATATGCTATAAGGAGGAATTTCTAAATGCAAACTAGACCAACCATATGCTATTAGAACGTCTTTCTAAATGCAATTATTCCACAGATATGCTATTAGGAGGACTTTCTGAATGCAATTGTACCACAGAATGCTATTAGGAGGACTTTCTAAATGCAATTATACCATAGCATGTTATTAGGAGGACTTTCTAAATGCAGACTAGACCACAAATATGCTATTAGGAGGACTTTCTAAATGTAATTATACCACAGATATGCTATTAGGAGGACTTTCTAAATGCAATTATACCACAGATATGCTATTAGGAGGACTTTCTAAATGCAGACTAGACCACAGATATGCTATTAGGAGGACTTTCTAAATGCAATTATACCACAGATATGCTATTAGGTGGACTTTCTGACTGCAATTATACCACAGATATGCTATTAGGAGGACTTTATAAATGCAATTAGATCACAGATATGCTGTTAGGAGGACTTTCTAAATGCAAACTAGACCACAGATATGCATTTAGGAGGACTTTATAAATGCAAGTATACCATAGTTATGCTATTAGGAGGACTTTCTAAATGCAGTTATACCACAGATATGCTATAAGGAGGAATTTCTAAATGCAAACTAGACCACACATATTCTATTAGGAGGTCTTTCTAAATGCAATTATTCCACAGATATGCTATTAGGAGGACTTCCTAAATGCAATTGTACCACAGAATGCTATTAGGAGGACTTTCTAGATGCAGACTAGACCACAGATATGCTATTAGGAGGACTTTCTAAATACAGACTAGACCACATATATGCTATTAGGGGGACTTTCTAATGCAGACTCGACCATAGATATGCTATTAAGAGAACTTTCTAAATTCAGACTACACCACAAATATGCTATTACGAGTACTTTCTAAATGCATATTAGACCACAGATATGCCCTTAGGAGGACTTTCTAAACACAATTATACCATAGCATGCTATTAGGAGGACTTTCTAAATGCAGACTAGACCACACATATGATATTAGGAGGACTTTCTAAATGTAAATATACCACAGGTATGCTATTAGGAGGACTTTCTAAATGCAATTATACCACAGATATGCTATTAGGAGGACTTTCTAAATGCAAACTAGACCACCGATGTGCTATTAGGAGGACTTTCTAAATGCAATTACACTACAGATATGATATTTGTCACATTTTCTAAATGCATTTATTCCACAGATATGCTATTTAGCAAACATTCAAAATGTAACTACACCGTGGTGCCGGAGGACTTTCTAAATGCAAACTAGACCACAGATATGCTGTTAGGAGGACTTTCTAAATGCATTCTAGACCACAGACATGCTATTAGGAGGACTTTCTAAATGCAATTATAACACATATATGCTAATACGAGGACTTTCTGAATGCAATTATACCACAGATATGCTATTAGGAGGACTTTCTGAATGCAATTATACCACAGATATGCTTTTAGGAGGACTTTCTAAATGCAATTAGATCACAGATATGCTGTTAGGAGGACTTTCTAAATGCAATTATACCACAGATATGCTACTAGGAGGACTTTCTGACTGCAATTATACCACAGATATGCTATTAGGAGGACTTTATAAATGCAATTAGATCACAGATATGCTGTTAGGAGGACTTTCTAAATGCCAACTAGACCACAGACATGCATTTAGGAGGACTTTCTAAATGCAAGTATACCATAGTTATGCTATTAGGAGGACTTTCTAAATGCAGTTATACCACAGATATGCTATAAGGAGGAATTTCTAAATGCAAACTAGACCACACATATGCTATTAGGAGGTCTTTCTAAATGCAATTATTCCACAGATATGCTATTAGGAGGACTTTCTAAATGCAATTGTACCACAGAATGCTATTTGGAGGACTTTCTAGATGCAGACTACACCACAGATATGCTATTAGGAGGACTTTCTAAATGCAGTTATACCAAAGAATGCTATTAGGAGGACTTTCTAAATACAGACTAGACCACAGATATGCTATTAAGAGGACTTTCTAAATTCAGACTACACCACAAATATGCTGTTAGGAGGACTTTCTAAATGTAATAAAAACACAGATATGCTATTAGGAGGACTTTCTAAATGCAATTGTACCACAACATGCTATTTGGAGGACTTTCTAGATGCAGATTAGACCACAGATATGCTATTAGGAGGACTTTCTAAATGCAATTATACCACAGATATGCTATTAGGGGGACTTTCTAAATGCAGACTAGACCATAGATATGCTATTAAGAGGACTTTCTAAATTCAGACTACACCACAAATATGCTGTTAGGAGGACTTTCTAAATGTAATTAAAACACAGATATGCTATTAGGAGGACTTTCTAAATGCAATTGTACCACAAAATGCTATTAGGAGGACTTTCTAAATGCAGATTAGACCACAGATATGCTATTAGGAGGACTTTCTAAATGCAATTATACCACAGATATGCTATTAGGGGGACTTTCTAAATGCAGACTAGACCATAGATATGCTATTAAGAGGACTTTCTAAATTCAGACTACACCACAAATATGCTGTTAGGAGGACTTTCTAAATGTAATTAAAACACAGATATGCTATTAGGAGGACTTTCTAAATGCAATTGTACCACAAAATGCTATTTGGAGGACTTTCTAGATTTAGGCTAGACCACATATATGCTATTAGGAGGACTTTCTAAATGCAATTATACCACAGAATGCTTTTATAAGGACTTTCTAAATGCAGGTTAGACCACAGATATGCTATTAGGAGGACTTTCTAAGTGCAATTATTCCACAGATATGCTATTAAAAGGACTTTCTAAATGCAGACTAGACCACAGATATGCTATTAGGAGGACTTTTTAAATGCAATTACACCACAGATATGCGATTTGTCACACTTTCTAAAAGCATTTATTCCTCAGATATGCTATTTAGCACACTTTCAAAATGTAACTACACCGTGGTGCAGGAGGACTTTCTAAATGCAAACTAGACCACAGATATACTGTTAGGAGGGCTTTCTAAATGCAGACTAGACCACATATATACTATTAGGAGGACTTTCTAAATGCAGACTAGACCACAGATATTCTATTAGGAGGACTTTCTAAATGCAATTATAACACAGATATGCTATTAGGAGGACTTTCTAAATGCAATTATTCCACAGATATGCTATTAGGAGGACTTTCAAAATGGAGACTAGACCACAGATATGCTATTAGGAGGACTTTCTAAATCCAATTACACCACAGATATGCTATTTGTCACACTTTCTAAATGCATTTATTCCACAGATAAGCTATTTAGCAAACTTTCAAAATGTAACTACACTGTGGTGCCGGAGGACTTTCTAAATGCAAACTAGACCACAGATATGCTGTTAGGAGGACTTTCTAAATGCAGACTAGACCACATATATGCTATTAGGGGGACTTTCTAAATGCACACTAGACCACAGATATGCTATTAGGAAGACTTTCTAAATGCAATTATAACACAGATATGCTATTACGAGGACTTTCTGAATGCAATTATACCACAGATATGCTATTAGGAGGACTTTCTGAATCAATTATACCACAGATATGCTTTTAGGAGGACTTTCTAAATGCAATTAGATCACAGATATGCTGTTAGGAGGACTTTCTAAATGCAATTAGACCACAGATACGCTGTTAGGAGGACTTTCTAAATGCAATTATACCACAGATATGCTACTAGGAGGACTTTCTGACTGCAATTATACCACAGATATGCTATTAAGAGGACTTTATAAATGCAATTAGATCACAGATATGCTGTTAGGAGGACTTTCTAAATGCAAACTAGACCACAGATATGCATTTAGGAGGACTTTCTAAATGCAAGTATACCATAGTTATGCTATTAGGAGGACTTTCTAAATGCAGTTATACGACAGATATGCTATTAAGAGGACTTTATAAATGCAATTAGATCACAGATATGCTGTTAGGAGGACTTTCTAAATGCAAACTAGACCACAGATATGCATTTAGGAGGAATTTCTAAATGCAAACTAGACCACACATATGCTATTAGGGGGACTTTCTAAATGCAGACTAGACCATAGATATGCTATTGAGAGGACTTTCTAAATTCAGACTACACCACAAATATACTATTTAGAGTACTTTCTAAATGCCAATTAGACCACAGATACGCTGTTAGGAAGACTTTCTAAATGCAATTATACCACAGATATGCTACTAGGAGGACTTTCTGACTGCAATTATACCACAGATATGCTATTAAGAGGACTTTATAAATGCAATTAGATCACAGATATGCTGTTAGGAGGACTTTCTAAATGCAAACTAGACCACAGATATGCATTTAGGAGGACTTTCTAAATGCAAGTATACCACAGATATGCTACTAGGAGGACTTTCTGACTGCAATTATACCACAGATATGCTATTAAGAGGACTTTATAAATGCAATTAGATCACAGATATGCTGTTAGGAGGACTTTCTAAATGCAAACTAGACCACAGATATGCATTTAGGAGGAATTTCTTAATGTAAACTAGACCACACATATGCTATTAGGGGGACTTTCTAAATGCAGATTAGACCATAGATATGCTATTAAGAGGACTTTCTAAATTCAGACTACACCACAAATATACTATTCAGAGTACTTTCTAAATGCCTATTAGACCACAGATATGCCCTTAGGAGGACTTTCTAAACGCAATTATACCATAGCATGCTATTAGGAGGACTTTCTAAATGCAGACTAGACCACAAATATGATATTAGGAGGACTTTCTAAATGTAAATATACCAAAGGTATACTATTAGGAGGACTTTCTAAATGCAATTGTACCACAGATATGCTATTAGGAGAAATTTCTAAATGCAAACTAGACCACACATATGTTATAAGGAGGCCTTTCTAAATGCAATTATTCCACAGATATGCTATTAGGAGGACTTTCTAAATGCAATTGTACCACAGAATGCTATTAGGAGGACTTTCTAGATGCAGACTAGACCACATATATGCTATTAGGGGGACTTTCTAAATGCAGACTAGACCATAGATATGCTATTAAGAGGACTTTCTAAATTCAGACTACACCACAAATATGCTATTAGGAGTGCTTTCTAAATGCATATTAGACCACAGATATGCCCTTAGGAGGACTTTCGAAACGCAATTATACCATAGCATGCTATTAGGAGGACTTTCTAAATGCAGACTAGACCACAAATATGCTATTAGGAGGACTTTCTAAATGCAGACTAGACCACATATATGCTATTAGGGGGACTTTCTAAATGCACACTAGACCACAGATATGCTATTAGGAAGACTTTCTAAATGCAATTATAACACAGATATGCTATTACGAGGACTTTCTGAATGCAATTATACCACAGATATGCTATTAGGAGGACTTTCTGAATCAATTATACCACAGATATGCTTTTAGGAGGACTTTCTAAATGCAATTAGATCACAGATATGCTGTTAGGAGGACTTTCTAAATGCAATTAGACCACAGATACGCTGTTAGGAGGACTTTCTAAATGCAATTATACCACAGATATGCTACTAGGAGGACTTTCTGACTGCAATTATACCACAGATATGCTATTAAGAGGACTTTATAAATGCAATTAGATCACAGATATGCTGTTAGGAGGACTTTCTAAATGCAAACTAGACCACAGATATGCATTTAGGAGGACTTTCTAAATGCAAGTATACCATAGTTATGCTATTAGGAGGACTTTCTAAATGCAGTTATACGACAGATATGCTATTAAGAGGACTTTATAAATGCAATTAGATCACAGATATGCTGTTAGGAGGACTTTCTAAATGCAAACTAGACCACAGATATGCATTTAGGAGGAATTTCTAAATGGAAACTAGACCACACATATGCTATTAGGGGGACTTTCTAAATGCAGACTAGACCATAGATATGCTATTGAGAGGACTTTCTAAATTCAGACTACACCACAAATATACTATTCAGAGTACTTTCTAAATGCCAATTAGACCACAGATACGCTGTTAGGAGGACTTTCTAAATGCAATTATACCACAGATATGCTACTAGGAGGACTTTCTGACTGCAATTATACCACAGATATGCTATTAAGAGGACTTTATAAATGCAATTAGATCACAGATATGCTGTTAGGAGGACTTTCTAAATGCAAACTAGACCACAGATATGCATTTAGGAGGACTTTCTAAATGCAATTATACCACAGATATGCTACTAGGAGGACTTTCTGACTGCAATTATACCACAGATATGCTATTAAGAGGACTTTATAAATGCAATTAGATCACAGATATGCTGTTAGGAGGACTTTCTAAATGCAAACTAGACCACAGATATGCATTTAGGAGGACTTTCTAAATGCAAGTATACCACAGATATGCTACTAGGAGGACTTTCTGACTGCAATTATACCACAGATATGCTATTAAGAGGACTTTATAAATGCAATTAGATCACAGATATGCTGTTAGGAGGACTTTCTAAATGCAAACTAGACCACAGATATGCATTTAGGAGGAATTTCTTAATGTAAACTAGACCACACATATGCTATTAGGGGGACTTTCTAAATGCAGATTAGACCATAGATATGCTATTAAGAGGACTTTCTAAATTCAGACTACACCACAAATATACTATTCAGAGTACTTTCTAAATGCCTATTAGACCACAGATATGCCCTTAGGAGGACTTTCTAAACGCAATTATACCATAGCATGCTATTAGGAGGACTTTCTAAATGCAGACTAGACCACAAATATGATATTAGGAGGACTTTCTAAATGTAAATATACCAAAGGTATACTATTAGGAGGACTTTCTAAATGCAATTGTACCACAGATATGCTATTAGGAGAAATTTCTAAATGCAAACTAGACCACACATATGTTATAAGGAGGCCTTTCTAAATGCAATTATTCCACAGATATGCTATTAGGAGGACTTTCTAAATGCAATTGTACCACAGAATGCTATTAGGAGGACTTTCTAGATGCAGACTAGACCACATATATGCTATTAGGGGGACTTTCTAAATGCAGACTAGACCATAGATATGCTATTAAGAGGACTTTCTAAATTCAGACTACACCACAAATATGCTATTAGGAGTGCTTTCTAAATGCATATTAGACCACAGATATGCCCTTAGGAGGACTTTCTAAACGCAATTATACCATAGCATGCTATTAGGAGGACTTTCTAAATGCAGACTAGACCACAAATATGCTATTAGGAGGACTTTCTAAATGCAGACTAGACCACATATATGCTATTAGGGGGACTTTCTAAATGCACACTAGACCACAGATATGCTATTAGGAAGACTTTCTAAATGCAATTATAACACAGATATGCTATTACGAGGACTTTCTGAATGCAATTATACCACAGATATGCTATTAGGAGGACTTTCTGAATCAATTATACCACAGATATGCTTTTAGGAGGACTTTCTAAATGCAATTAGATCACAGATATGCTGTTAGGAGGACTTTCTAAATGCAATTAGACCACAGATACGCTGTTAGGAGGACTTTCTAAATGCAATTATACCACAGATATGCTACTAGGAGGACTTTCTGACTGCAATTATACCACAGATATGCTATTAAGAGGACTTTATAAATGCAATTAGATCACAGATATGCTGTTAGGAGGACTTTCTAAATGCAAACTAGACCACAGATATGCATTTAGGAGGACTTTCTAAATGCAAGTATACCATAGTTATGCTATTAGGAGGACTTTCTAAATGCAGTTATACGACAGATATGCTATTAAGAGGACTTTATAAATGCAATTAGATCACAGATATGCTGTTAGGAGGACTTTCTAAATGCAAACTAGACCACAGATATGCATTTAGGAGGAATTTCTAAATGGAAACTAGACCACACATATGCTATTAGGGGGACTTTCTAAATGCAGACTAGACCATAGATATGCTATTGAGAGGACTTTCTAAATTCAGACTACACCACAAATATACTATTCAGAGTACTTTCTAAATGCCAATTAGACCACAGATACGCTGTTAGGAGGACTTTCTAAATGCAATTATACCACAGATATGCTACTAGGAGGACTTTCTGACTGCAATTATACCACAGATATGCTATTAAGAGGACTTTATAAATGCAATTAGATCACAGATATGCTGTTAGGAGGACTTTCTAAATGCAAACTAGACCACAGATATGCATTTAGGAGGACTTTCTAAATGCAAGTATACCACAGATATGCTACTAGGAGGACTTTCTGACTGCAATTATACCACAGATATGTTATTAAGAGGACTTTATAAATGCAATTAGATCACATATATGCTGTTAGGAGGACTTTCTAAATGCAAACTAGACCACAGATATGCATTTAGGAGGAATTTCTAAATGCAAACTAGACCACACATATGCTATTAGGGGGACTTTCTAAATGCAGACTAGACCATAGATATGCTATTAAGAGGACTTTCTAGATTCAGACTACACCACAAATATACTATTCAGAGTACTTTCTAAATGCCTATTAGACCACAGATATGCCCTTAGGAGGACTTTCTAAACGCAATTATACCATAGCATGCTATTAGGAGGACTTTCTAAATGCAGACTAGACCACAAATATGATATTAGGAGGACTTACTAAATGTAAATATACCACAGGTATACTATTAGGAGGACTTTCTAAATGCAATTGTACCACAGATATGCTATTAGGAGGACTTTCTAAATGCAGACTAGACCACAGATATGCTATTAGGAGGATTTTCTAAATGCAATTATTCCACAGATATGCTATTCGGAGGACTTTCTAAATGCAGACTAGACCACAGATATGCTATTAGGAGGACTTTCTAAATGCAATTACACCAGAGATATGCTATTTGTCACACTTTCTAAATGCATTTATTCCACAGATAAGCTATTTAGCAAACTTTCAAAATGTAACTACACCGTGGTGCCGGAGGTCTTTCTAAATGCACACTAGACCACAGATATGCTGTTAGGAGGACTTTCTAAATGCAGACTAGACCACTTATATGCTATTAGGAGGACTTTCTAAATGCACACTAGACCACAGATATGCTATTAGGAGGACTTTCTAAATGCAATTATAACACAGATATGCTATTACAAGGACTTTCTGAATGCAATTATACCAAGATATGCTATTAGGAGGACTTTCTAAATGCAATTATACCACAGATATGCTTTTAGGAGCACTTTCTAAATGCAATTAGATCACAGATATGCTGTTAGGAGGACTTTCTAAATGCAATTAGACCACAGATATGCTGTTAGGAGGACTTTCTAAATGCAATTATACCACAGATATGCTACTAGGAGGACTTTCTGGCTGCAATTATACCACAGATATGCTATCAGGAGGACTTTATAAATGCAATTAGATCACAGATATGCTGTTAGGAGGACTTTCTAAATGCAAACTAGACCACAGATATGCATTTAGGAGGACTTTCTAAATGCAAGTATACCATAGTTATGCTATTAGGAGGACTTTCTAAATGCAGTTATACCACAGATATGCTATAAGGAGGAATTTCTAAATGCAAACTAGACCAACCATATGCTATTAGAACGTCTTTCTAAATGCAATTATTCCACAGATATGCTATTAGGAGGACTTTCTGAATGCAATTGTACCACAGAATGCTATTAGGAGGACTTTCTAAATGCAATTATACCACAGATATGCTATTAGGAGGACTTTCTAAATGCAGACTAGACCACAGATATGCTATTAGGAGGACTTTCTAAATGCAATTATACCACAGATATGCTATTAGGTGGACTTTCTGACTGCAATTATACCACAGATATGCTATTAGGAGGACTTTATAAATGCAATTAGATCACAGATATGCTGTTAGGAGGACTTTCTAAATGCAAACTAGACCACAGATATGCATTTAGGAGGACTTTATAAATGCAAGTATACCATAGTTATGCTATTAGGAGGACTTTCTAAATGCAGTTATACCACAGATATGCTATAAGGAGGAATTTCTAAATGCAAACTAGACCACATATATTCTATTAGGAGGTCTTTCTAAATGCAATTATTCCACAGATATGCTATTAGGAGGACTTCCTAAATGCAATTGTACCACAGAATGCTATTAGGAGGACTTTCTAGATGCAGACTAGACCACAGATATGCTATTAGGAGGACTTTCTAAATACAGACTAGACCACATATATGCTATTAGGGGGACTTTCTAATGCAGACTCGACCATAGATATGCTATTAAGAGAACTTTCTAAATTCAGACTACACCACAAATATGCTATTACGAGTACTTTCTAAATGCATATTAGACCACAGATATGCCCTTAGGAGGACTTTCTAAACACAATTATACCATAGCATGCTATTAGGAGGACTTTCTAAATGCAGACTAGACCACACATATGATATTAGGAGGACTTTCTAAATGTAAATATACCACAGGTATGCTATTAGGAGGACTTTCTAAATGCAATTATACCACAGATATGCTATTAGGAGGACTTTCTAAATGCAAACTAGACCACCGATGTGCTATTAGGAGGACTTTCTAAATGCAATTACACTACAGATATGATATTTGTCACATTTTCTAAATGCATTTATTCCACAGATATGCTATTTAGCAAACATTCAAAATGTAACTACACCGTGGTGCCGGAGGACTTTCTAAATGCAAACTAGACCACAGATATGCTGTTAGGAGGACTTTCTAAATGCATTCTAGACCACAGACATGCTATTAGGAGGACTTTCTAAATGCAATTATAACACATATATGCTAATACGAGGACTTTCTGAATGCAATTATACCACAGATATGCTATTAGGAGGACTTTCTGAATGCAATTATACCACAGATATGCTTTTAGGAGGACTTTCTAAATGCAATTAGATCACAGATATGCTGTTAGGAGGACTTTCTAAATGCAATTATACCACAGATATGCTACTAGGAGGACTTTCTGACTGCAATTATACCACAGATATGCTATTAGGAGGACTTTATAAATGCAATTAGATCACAGATATGCTGTTAGGAGGACTTTCTAAATGCCAACTAGACCACAGACATGCATTTAGGAGGGCTTTCTAAATGCAAGTATACCATAGTTATGCTATTAGGAGGACTTTCTAAATGCAGTTATACCACAGATATGCTATAAGGAGGAATTTCTAAATGCAAACTAGACCACACATATGCTATTAGGAGGTCTTTCTAAATGCAATTATTCCACAGATATGCTATTAGGAGGACTTTCTAAATGCAATTGTACCACAGAATGCTATTTGGAGGACTTTCTAGATGCAGACTACACCACAGATATGCTATTAGGAGGACTTTCTAAATGCAGTTATACCAAAGAATGCTATTAGGAGGACTTTCTAAATACAGACTAGACCACAGATATGCTATTAAGAGGACTTTCTAAATTCAGACTACACCACAAATATGCTGTTAGGAGGACTTTCTAAATGTAATAAAAACACAGATATGCTATTAGGAGGACTTTCTAAATGCAATTGTACCACAACATGCTATTTGGAGGACTTTCTAGATGCAGATTAGACCACAGATATGCTATTAGGAGGACTTTCTAAATGCAATTATACCACAGATATGCTATTAGGGGGACTTTCTAAATGCAGACTAGACCATAGATATGCTATTAAGAGGACTTTCTAAATTCAGACTACACCACAAATATGCTGTTAGGAGGACTTTCTAAATGTAATTAAAACACAGATATGCTATTAGGAGGACTTTCTAAATGCAATTGTACCACAAAATGCTATTAGGAGGACTTTCTAAATGCAGATTAGACCACAGATATGCTATTAGGAGGACTTTCTAAATGCAATTATACCACAGATATGCTATTAGGGGGACTTTCTAAATGCAGACTAGACCATAGATATGCTATTAAGAGGACTTTCTAAATTCAGACTACACCACAAATATGCTGTTAGGAGGACTTTCTAAATGTAATTAAAACACAGATATGCTATTAGGAGGACTTTCTAAATGCAATTGTACCACAAAATGCTATTTGGAGGACTTTCTAGATTTAGGCTAGACCACATATATGCTATTAGGAGGACTTTCTAAATGCAATTATACCACAGAATGCTTTTATAAGGACTTTCTAAATGCAGGTTAGACCACAGATATGCTATTAGGAGGACTTTCTAAGTGCAATTATTCCACAGATATGCTATTAAAAGGACTTTCTAAATGCAGACTAGACCACAGATATGCTATTAGGAGGACTTTTTAAATGCAATTACACCACAGATATGCGATTTGTCACACTTTCTAAAAGCATTTATTCCTCAGATATGCTATTTAGCACACTTTCAAAATGTAACTACACCGTGGTGCAGGAGGACTTTCTAAATGCAAACTAGACCACAGATATACTGTTAGGAGGGCTTTCTAAATGCAGACTAGACCACATATATACTATTAGGAGGACTTTCTAAATGCAGACTAGACCACAGATATTCTATTAGGAGGACTTTCTAAATGCAATTATAACACAGATATGCTATTAGGAGGACTTTCTGAATGCAATTATACCACAGATATGCTATTAGGAGGACTTTCTGAATGCAATTATACCACAGATATGCTTTTAGGAGGACTTTCTAAATACAATTAGATCATAGATATGCTGTTAGGAGGACTTTCTAAATGTAATTAGACCACAGATATGCTGTTAGGAGGACTTTCTAAATGCAATTATACCACAGATATGCTATTAGGAGGACTTTCTGACTGCAATTATACCACAGATATGCTATTAGGAGGACTTTCTAAATGCAATTGTACCACAGAATGCTATTAGGAGGACTTTCTAAATGCAGACTAGACCACAGATATGCTATTAGGAGGACTTTCTAAATGCAATTACACCACAGATATGCTATTTGTCACACTTTCTAAATGCATTTATTCCACAGATAAGCTATTTAGCAAACTTTCAAAATGTAACTACACCGTGGTGCCGAGGACTTTCTAAATGCACACTAGACCACAGATATGCTGTTAGGAGGACTTTCTAAATGCAATTATAACACAGATATGCTATTAGGAGGACTTTCTGAATGCAATTATACCGCAGATATGCTATTAGGAGGACTTTCTGAATGCAATTATACCACAGATATGCTTTTAGGAGGACTTTCTAAATGCAATTAGATCACATGTATGCTATTAGGAGGACTTTCTAAGTGCACACTAGACCACAGATATGCTATTAGGAGGACTTTCTAAATGCAATTATAACACAGATATGCTATTAGGAGGACTTTCTGAATGCAATTATACCACAGATATGCTATTAGGAGGACTTTCTGAATGCAATTATACCACAGATATGCTTTTATGAGGACTTTCTAAATGCAATTAGATCACAGATATGCTGTTAGGAGGACTTTCTAGATGCAATTAGACCACAGATATGCTGTTAGGAGGACTTTCTAAATGCAATTGTACCACAGATATGCTACTAGGAGGACTTTCTAACTGCAATTATACCACAGATATGCTATTAGGAGGACTTTATAAATGCAATTAGATCACAGATATGCTGTTAGGAGGACTTTCTAAATGCAAACTAGACCAAAGATATGCATTTAGGAGGACTTTCTAAATGCAAGTATACCATAGTTATGCTATTAGGAGGACTTTCTAAATGCTGTTATACCACAGATATGCTATAAGGAGGAATTTCTAAATGCAAACTAGACCACACATATGCTATTAGAACGTCTTTCTAAATGCAATTATTCCACAGATATGCTATTAGGAGGACTTTCTGAATGCAATTGCACCACAGAATGCTATTAGGAGGACTTTCTAAATGCAATTATACCATAGCATGCTATTAGGAGGACTTTCTAAATGCAGACTAGACCACAAATATGCTATTAGGAGGACTTTCTAAATGTAATTATACCACAGGTATGCTATTAGGAGGACTTTCTAAATGCAATTATACCACAGATATGCTATTAGGAGGACTTTCTAAATGCAGACTAGACCACAGATATGCTATTAGGATGACTTTCTAAATGCAATTATACCACAGATATGCTATTAGGAGGACTTTCTAAATGCAATTATACCACAGATATGCTATTAGGAGGACTTTCTGACTGCAATTATACCACAGATATGCTATTAGGAGGACTTTATAAATGCAATTAGATCACAGATATGCTGTTAGGAGGACTTTCTAAATGCAAACTAGACCACAGATATGCATTTAGGAGGACTTTCTAAATGCAAGTATACCATAGTTATGCTATTAGGAGGACTTTCTAAATGCAGTTATACCACAGATATGCTATAAGGAGGAATTTCTAAATGCAAACTAGACCACACATATGCTATTAGGAGGTCTTTCTAAATGCAATTATTCCACAGATATGCTATTAGGAGGACTTTCTAAATGCAGTTGTACCACAGAATGCTATTAGGAGGACTTTCTAGATGCAGACTAGACCACAGATATGCTATTAGGAGGACTTTCTAAATACAGACTACCACATATATGCTATTAGGGGGACTTTCTAAATGCAGACTAGACCATAGATATGCTATTAAGAGGACTTTCTAAATTCAGACTACACCACAAATATGCTATTAGGAGTACTTTCTAAATGTATATTAGACCACAGATATGCCCTTAGGAGGACTTTCTAAACGCAATTATACCATAACATGCTATTAGGAGGACTTTCTAAATGCAGACTAGACCACAAATATGCTATTTGGAGGACTTTCTAAATGCAGACTAGACCACAGATGTGCTATTAGGAGGACTTTCTAAATGCAATTACACTACAGAATTGATATTTGTCACACTTTCTAAATGCATTTATTCCATAGATATGCTATTTAGCAAACATTCAAAATGTAACTACACCGTGGTGCTGGAGGACTTTCTAAATGCAAACTAGACCACAGATATGCTGTTAGAAGGACTTTCTAAATGCAGACTAGACCACAGATATGCTATTAGGAGGACTTTCTAAATGCAATTATAACACAGATATGCTAATACGAGGACTTTCTGAATGCAATTACACCACAGATATGCTATTAGGAGGACTTTCTAAATGCAGACTAGACCACAGATATGCTATTAGGAGGACTTTCTAAATGCAATTATACCACAGATATGCTATTAGGAGGACTTTCTGGCTGCAATTATACCACAGATATGCTATTAGGAGGACTTTATAAATGCAATTAGATCACAGATATGCTGTTAGGTGGATTTTCTAAATGCAAACTAGACCACAGATATGCATTTAGGAGGACTTTCTAAATGCAAGTATACCATAGTTGTGCTATTAGGAGGACTTTCTAAATGCAGTTATACCACAGATATGCTATAAGGAGGAATTTCTAAATGCAAACTAGCCCACACTTATGCTATTAGGAGGTCTTTCTAAATGCAATTATTCCACAGATATGCTGTTAGGAGGACTTTCTAAATGCAATTATTCCACAGATATGCTATTAGGAGGACTTTCTAAATGCAGACTAGACCTCAGATATGCTATTAGGAGGACTTTTTAAATGCAATTATAACACAGATATGCTATTACGAGGACTTTCTGAATGGAATTATACCACAGATATGCTATTTGTCACACTTTCTAAATGCATTTATTCCACAGATAAGCTATTTAGCAAACTTTCAAAATGTAACTACACCTGGTGCCGGAGGACTTTCTAAATGCACACTAGACCACAGATATGCTGTTAGGAGGACTTTCTAAATGCAGACTAGACCACATATATGCTATTAGGAGGACTTTCTAAATGCACACTAGACCACAGATATGCTATTAGGAGGACTTTCTAAATGCAATTATAACACAGATATGCTATTACGAGGACTTTCTGAATGCAATTATACCACAGATATGCTATTAGGAGGACTTTCTGAATGCAATTATACCACAGATATGCTTTTAGGAGGACTTTCTAAATGCAATTAGATCACAGATATGCTGTTAGGAGGACTTTATAAATGCAATTAGACCACAGATATGCTGTTAGGAGGACTTTCTAAATGCAATTATACCACAGATATGCTACTAGGAGGACTTTCTGACTGCAATTATACCACAGATATGCTATTAGGAGGACTTTATAAATGCAAACTAGACCACAGATATGCATTTAGGAGGACTTTCTAAATGCAAGTATACCATAGTTATGCTATTAGGAGGACTTTCTAAATGCAGTTATACCACAGATATGCTATAAGGAGGAATTTCTAAATGCAAACTAGACCACACATATGCTATTAGAACGTCTTTCTAAATGCAATTATTCCACAGATATGCTATTAGGAGGACTTTCTAAATGCAATTATTCCACAGATATGCTATTAGGAGGACTTTCTAGATGCAGACTAGACCACAGATATGCTATTAGGAGGACTTTCTAAATACAGACTAGACCACATATATGCTATTAGGGGGACTTTCTAAATGCAGACTAGACCATAGATATGCTATTAAGAGGACTTTCTAAATTCAGACTACACCACAAATATGCTATTAGGAGTACTTTCTAAATGCATATTAGACCACAGATATGCCCTTAGGAGGACTTTCTAAACGCAATTATACCATAGCATGCTATTAGGAGGACTTTCTAAATGCAGACTAGACCACAAATATGCTATTAGGAGGACTTTCTAAATGTAAATATACCACAGGAATGCTATTAGGAGGACTTTCTAAATGCAGACTAGACCACAGATGTGCTATTAGGAGGACTTTCTAAATGCAATTACACTACAGAATTGATATTTGTCACACTTTCTAAATGCATTTATTCCATAGATATGCTATTTAGCAAACATTCAAAATGTAACTACACCGTGGTGCCGGAGGACTTTCTAAATGCAAACTAGACCACAGATATGCATTTAGGAGGACTTTCTAAATGCAAGTATACCATAGTTATGCTATTAGGAGGACTTTCTAAATGCAGTTATACCACAGATATGCTATAAGGAGGAATTTCTAAATGCAAACTAGACCACACATATGCTATTAGAACGTCTTTCTAAATGCAATTATTCCACAGATATGCTATTAGGAGGACTTTCTGAATGCAATTGTAACACAGAATGCTATTAGGAGGACTTTCTAAATGCAGACTAGACCACAGATATGCTATTAGGAGGACTTTCTAAATGCAGACTGGACCACATATATGCTATTAGGGGGACTTTCTAAATGCAGACTAGACCATAGATATGCTATTAAGAGGACTTTCTAAATTCAGACTACACCACAAATATGCTACTAGGAGTACTTTCTAAATGCCTATTAGACCACAGATATGCCCTTAGGAGGACTTTCTAAACGCAATTATACCATAGCATGCTATTAGGAGGACTTTCTAAATGCAGACTAGACCACAGATATGCTATTAGGAGGACTTTCTAAATGCAATTATTCCACAGATATGCTATTAGGAGGACTTTCTAAATGCAGACTAGACCACAGATATGCTATTAGGAGGACTTTCTAAATGCAATTACACCACAGATATGCTATTTGTCACACTTTCTAAATGCATTTATTCCACAGATAAGCTATTTAGCAAACTTTCAAAATGTAACTACACTGTGGTGCCGGAGGACTTTCTAAATGCAAACTAGACCACAGATATGCTATTAGGAGGACTTTCTAAATGCCCACTAGACCACAGATATGCTATTAGGAGGACTTTCTAAATGCAATTATAACACAGATATGCTATTACGAGGACTTTCTGAATGCAATTATACCACAGATATGCTATTAGAAGGATTTTCTGAATGCAATTATACCACAGATATGCTTTTAGGAGGACTTTCTAAATGCAATTAGATCACAGATATGCTGTTAGGAGGACTTTCTAAATGCAATTATTCCACAGATATGCTATTAGGAGGACTTTCTAAATGCAATTATACCACAGATTTGCTATTAGGAGGACATTCTGACTGCAATTATACCACAGATATGCTATTAGGAGGACTTTATAAATGCAATTAGATCACAGATATGCTGTTAAGAGGACTTTCTAAATGCAAACTAGACCACAGATATGCATTTAGGAGGACTTTCTAAACGCAATTATACCATAGCATGCTATTAGGAGGACTTTCTAAATGCAGACTAGACCACAAATATGCTATTAGGAGGACTTTCTAAATGCAGACTAGACCACAGATGTGCTATTAGGATGACTTTCTAAATGCAATTACACTACAGAATTGATATTTGTCACACTTTCTAAATGCATTTATTCCATAGATATGCTATTTAGCAAACATTCAAAATGTAACTACACCGTGGTGCCGGAGGACTTTATAAATGCAAACTAGACCACAGATATGCTGTTAGAAGGACTTTCTAAATGCAGACTAGACCACAGATATGCTATTAGGAGGACTTTCTAAATGCAATTATAACACAGATATGCTAATACGAGGACTTTCTGAATGCAATTATACCACAGATATGCTATTAGGAGGACTTTCTAAATGCATACTAGACCACAGATATGCTATTAGGAGGACTTTCTAAATGCAATTATACCACAGATATGCTATTAGGAGGACTTTCTGACTGCAATTATACCACAGATATGCTATTAGGAGGACTTTATAAATGCAATTAGATCACAGATATGCTGTTAGGTGGACTTTCTAAATGCAAACTAGACCACAGATATGCATTTAGGAGGACTTTCTAAATGCAAGTATACCATAGTTATGCTATTAGGAGGACTTTCTAAATGCAGTTATACCACAGATATGCTATAAGGAGGAATTTCTAAATGCAAACTAGCCCACACTTATGCTATTAGGAGGACTTTCTAAATGCAATTATTCCACAGATATGCTATTAGGAGGACTTTCTAAATGCAGACTAGACCACAGATATGCTATTAGGAGGACTTTCTAAATGCAATTACACCACAGATATGCTATTTGTCACACTTTCTAAATGCATTTATTCCACAGATAAGCTATTTAGCAAACTTTCAAAATGTAACTACACCTGGTGCCGGAGGACTTTCTAAATGCACACTAGACCACAGATATGCTGTTAGGAGGACTTTCTAAATGCAGACTAGACCACATATATGCTATTAGGAGGACTTTCTAAATGCACACTAGACCACAGATATGCTATTAGGAGGACTTTCTAAATGCAATTATAACACAGATATGCTATTACGAGGACTTTCTGAATGCAATTATACCACAGATATGCTTTTAGGAGGACTTTCTAAATGCAATTAGATCACAGATATGCTGTTAGGAGGACTTTCTAAATGCAATTAGACCACAAATATGCTGTTAGGAGGACTTTCTAAATGCAATTATACCACAGATTTGCTATTAGGAGGACATTCTCACTGCAATTATACCACAGATATGCTATTAGGAGGACTTTATAAATGCAATTAGATCACAGATATGCTGTTAAGAGGACTTTCTAAATGCAAACTAGACCACAGATATGCATTTAGGAGGACTTTCTAAACGCAATTATACCATAGCATGCTATTAGGAGGACTTTCTAAATGCAGACTAGACCACAAATATGCTATTAGGAGGACTTTCTAAATGCAGACTAGACCACAGATGTGCTATTAGGATGACTTTCTAAATGCAATTACACTACAGAATTGATATTTGTCACACTTTCTAAATGCATTTATTCCATAGATATGCTATTTAGCAAACATTCAAAATGTAACTACACCGTGGTGCCGGAGGACTTTATAAATGCAAACTAGACCACAGATATGCTGTTAGAAGGACTTTCTAAATGCAGACTAGACCACAGATATGCTATTAGGAGGACTTTCTAAATGCAATTATAACACAGATATGCTAATACGAGGACTTTCTGAATGCAATTATACCACAGATATGCTATTAGGAGGACTTTCTAAATGCATACTAGACCACAGATATGCTATTAGGAGGACTTTCTAAATGCAATTATACCACAGATATGCTATTAGGAGGACTTTCTGACTGCAATTATACCACAGATATGCTATTAGGAGGACTTTATAAATGCAATTAGATCACAGATATGCTGTTAGGTGGACTTTCTAAATGCAAACTAGACCACAGATATGCATTTAGGAGGACTTTCTAAATGCAAGTATACCATAGTTATGCTATTAGGAGGACTTTCTAAATGCAGTTATACCACAGATATGCTATAAGGAGGAATTTCTAAATGCAAACTAGCCCACACTTATGCTATTAGGAGGTCTTTCTAAATGCAATTATTCCACAGATATGCTATTAGGAGGACTTTCTAAATGCAATTGTACCACAGAATGCTATTAGGAGGACTTTCTAGATGCAGACTAGACCACAGATATGCTATTAGGAGGACTTTCTAAATACAGACTAGACCACATATATGCTATTAGGGGGACTTTCTAAATGCAGACTAGACCATAGATATGCTATTAAGAGGACTTTCTAAATTCAGACTACACCACAAATATGCTATTAGGAGTACTTTCTAAATGCATATTAGACCACAGATATGCCCTTAGGAGGACTTTCTAAACACAATTATACCATAGCATGCTATTAAGAGGACTTTCTAAATGCAGACTAGACCACAAATATGCTATTAGGAGGACTTTCTAAATGTAAATATACCACAGGTATGCTATTAGGAGGACTTTCTAAATGCAATTGTACCACAGATATGCTATTAGGAGTACTTTCTAAATGCAGACTAGACCACAGATATGCTATTAGAAGGACTTTCTAAATGCAATTATTCCACAGATATGCTATTAGGAGGACTTTCTAAATGCAGACTAGACCACAGATATGCTATTAGGAGGACTTTCTAAATGCAATTACACCACAGATATGCTATTTGTCACATTTTCTAAATGCATTTATTCCACAGATATGCTATTTAGCAAACATTCAAAATGTAACTACACCGTGGTGCCGGAGGACTTTCTAAATGCAAACTAGACCACAGATATGCTGTTAGGAGGACTTTCTAAATGCAGACTAGACCACATATATGCTATTAGGAGGACTTTCTAAATGCACACTAGACCACAGATATGCTATTAGGAGGACTTTCTAAATGCAATTATAACACAGATATGCTATTACGAGGACTTTCTGAATGCAATTATACCACAGATATCCTATTAGGAGGACTTTCTGAATGCAATTATACCACAGATATGCTTTTAGGAGGACTTTCTAAATGCAATTAGATCACAGATATGCTGTTAGGAGGACTTTCTAAATGCAATTAGACCACAGATATGTGTTAGGAGGATTTTCTAAATTCAATTATACCACAGATATGCTACTAGGAGGACTTTCTGACTGCAATTATACCACAGATATGCTATTAGGAGGACTTTATAAATGCAATTAGATCACAGATTTGCTGTTAGGAGGACTTTCTACATGCAAACTAGACCACAGATATGCATTTAGGAGTACTTTCTAGATGCAGACTAGACCACAGATATGCTATTAGGAGGACTTTCTAAATACAGACTACCACATATATGCTATTAGGGGGACTTTCTAAATGCAGACTAGACCATAGATATGCTATTAAGAGGACTTTCTAAATTCAGACTACACCACAAATATGCTATTAGGAGTACTTTCTAAATGCATATTAGACCACAGATATGCCCTTAGGAGGACTTTCTAAACGCAATTATACCATAGCATGCTATTAGGAGGACTTTCTAAATGCAGACTAGACCACAAATATGCTATTTGGAGGACTTTCTAAATGCAGACTAGACCACAGATGTGCTATTAGGAGGACTTTCTAAATGCAATTACACTACAGAATTGGTATTTGTCACACTTTCTAAATGCATTTATTCCATAGATATGCTATTTAGCAAACATTCAAAATGTAACTACACCGTGGTGCCGGAGGACTTTCTAAATGCAAACTAGACCAAAGATATGCTGTTAGAAGGACTTTCTAAATGCAGACTAGACCACAGATATGCTATTAGGAGGACTTTCTAAATGCAATTATAACACAGATATGCTAATACGAGGACTTTCTGAATGCAATTATACCACAGATATGCTATTAGGAGGACTTTCTAAATGCAGACTAGACCACAGATATGCTATTAGGAGGACTTTCTAAATGCAATTAGATCACAGATATGCTGTTAGGTGGACTTTCTAAATGCAATTAGATCACAGATATGCTGTTAGGTGGACTTTCTAAATGCAAACTAGACCACAGATATGCATTTAGGAGGACTTTCTAAATGCAAGTATACCATAGTTATGCTATTAGGAGGACTTTCTAAATGCAGTTATACCACAGATATGCTATAAGGAGGAATTTCTAAATGCAAACTAGCCCACACTTATGCTATTAGGAGGTCTTTCTAAATGCAATTATTCCACAGATATGCTATTATGAGGACTTTCTAAATGCAATTGTACCACAGAATGCTATTAGGAGGACTTTCTAGATGCAGACTAGACCACATATATGCTATTAGGGGGACTTTCTAAATGCAGACTAGACCATAGATATGCTATTAAGAGGACTTTCTAAATTCAGACTACACCACAAATATGCTATTAGGAGTACTTTCTAAATGCATATTAGACCACAGATATGCCCTTAGGAGGACTTTCTAAACGCAATTATACCATAGCATGCTATTAGGAGGACTTTCTAAATGCAGACTAGACCACAAATATGCTATTAGGAGGACTTTCTAAATGTAAATATACCACAAGTATGCTATTAGGAGGACTTTCTAAATGCAATTGTACCACAGATATGCTATTAGGAGTACTTTCTAAATGCAGACTAGACCACAGATATGCTATTAGGAGGACTTTCTAAATGCAATTACACCACAGATATGCTATTTGTCACACTTTCTAAATGCATTTATTCCACAGATATGCTATTTAGCAAACATTCAAAATGTAACTACACTGTGGTGCCGGAGGACTTTCTAAATGCAAACTAGACCACAGATATGCTGTTAGGAGGACTTTCTAAATGCAGACTAGACCACATATATGCTATTAGGAGGACTTTCTAAATGCACACTAGACCACAGATATGCTTTTAGGAGGACTTTCTAAATGCAATTATAAAACAGATATGCTATTACGAGGACTTTCTGAATGCAATTATACCACAGATATCCTATTAGGAGGACTTTCTGAATGCAATTATACCACAGATATGCTTTTAGGAGGACTTTCTAAATGCAATTAGATCACAGATATGCTGTTAGGAGGACTTTCTAAATGCAATTAGACCACAGATATGTGTTAGGAGGACTTTCTAAATGCAATTATACCACAGATATGCTGCTAGGAGGACTTTCTGACTGCAATTATACCACAGATATGTTATTAGGAGCACTTTCTAAATGCATATTAGACCACAGATATGCCCTTAGGAGGACTTTCTAAACGCAATTATACCATAGCATGCTATTAGGAGGACTTTCTAAATGCAGACTAGACCACAAATATGCTATTAGGAGGACTTTCTAAATGTAAATATACCACAGGTATGCTATTAGGAGGACTTTCTAAATGCAATTGTACCACAGATATGCTATTAGGAGGACTTTCTAAATGCAGACTAGACCACAGATATGCTATTAGGAGGACTTTCTAAATGCAATTATTCCACAGATATGCTATTAGGAGGACTTTCTAAATGCAGACTAGACCACAGATATGCTATTAGGAGGACTTTCTAAATGCAATTACACCACAGATATGCTATTTGTCATACTTTCTAAATGCATTTATTCCACAGATAAGCCATTTGGCAAACTTTCAAAATGTAACTACACCGTGGTGCCGGAGGACTTTCTAAATGCAAACTAGACCACAGATATGCTGTTAGGAGGACTTTCTAAATGCAGACTAGACCACATATATGCTATTAGGAGGACTTTCTAAATGCACACTAGACCACAGATATGCTATTAGGAGGACTTTCTAAATGCAATTATAACACAGATATGCTATAACGAGGACTTTCTGAATGCAATTATACCACAGATATGCTTTTAGGAGGACTTTCTAAATGCAATTAGATCACAGATATGCTGTTAGGAGGACTTTCTAAATGCAATTAGACCACAGATATGCTGTTAGGAGGACTTTCTAAATGTAATTATACCACAGATATGCTACTAGGAGGACTTTCTGACTGCAATTATACCACAGATATGCTATTAGGAGGACTTTATAAATGCAATTAGATCACAGATTTGCTGTTAGGAGGACTTTCTACATGCAAACTAGACCACAGATATGCATTTAGGAGGACTTTCTAGATGCAGACTAGACCACAGATATGCTATTAGGAGGACTTTCTAAATACAGACTACCACATATATGCTATTAGGGGGACTTTCTAAATGCAGACTAGACCATAGATATGCTATTAAGAGGACTTTCTAAATTCAGACTACACCACAAATTTGCTATTAGGAGTACTTTCTAAATGCATATTAGACCACAGATATGCCCTTAGGAGGACTTTCTAAACACAATTATACCATAGCATGCTATTAGGAGGACTTTCTAAATGCAGACTAGACCACAAATATGCTATTTGGAGGACTTTCTAAATGCAGACTAGACCACAGATGTGCTATTAGGAGGACTTTCTAAATGCAATTACACTACAGAATTGATATTTGTCACACTTTCTAAATGCATTTATTCCATAGATATGCTATTTAGCAAACATTCAAAATGTAACTACACCGTGGTGCCGAAGGACTTTCTAAATGCAAACTAGACCACAGATATGCTGTTAGAAGGACTTTCTAAATGCAGACTAGACCACAGATATGCTATTAGGAGGACTTTCTAAATGCAATTATAACACAGATATGCTAATACGAGGACTTTCTGAATGCAATTATACCACAGATATGCTATTAGGAGGACTTTCTAAATGCAATTAGATCACAGATATGCTGTTAGGTGGACTTTCTAAATGCAAACTAGACCACAGATATGCATTTAGGAGGACTTTCTAAATGCAAGTATACCATAGTTATGCTATTAGGAGGACTTTCTAAATGCAGTTATACCACAGATATGCTATAAGGAGGAATTTCTAAATGCAGACTAGCCCACACTTATGCTTTTAGAAGGTCTTTCTAAATGCAATTATTCCACAGATATGCTGTTAGGAGGACTTTCTAAATGCAATTATTCCACAGATATGCTATTAGGAGGACTTTCTAAATGCAGACTAGACCACAGATATGCTATTAGGAGGACTTTCTAAATGCAATTACACCACAGATATGCTATTTGTCACACTTTCTAAATGCATTTATTCCACAGATAAGCTATTTAGCAAACTTTCAAAATGTAACTACACCTGGTGCCGGAGGACTTTCTAAATGCACACTAGACCACAGATATGCTGTTAGGAGGACTTTCTAAATGCAGACTAGACCACATATATGCTATTAGGAGGACTTTCTAAATGCACACTAGACCACAAATATGCTATTAGGAGGACTTTCTAAATGCAATTATAACACAGATATGCTATTACGAGGACTTTCTGAATGCAATTATACCACAGATATGCTAATAGGAGGACTTTCTGAATGCAATTATACCACAGATATGCTTTTAGGAGGACTTTCTAAATGCAATTAGATCACAGATATGCTGTTAGGAGGACTTTCTAAATGCAATTATACCACAGATCTGCTGTTAGGAGGACTTTCTAAATGCAATTAGACCACAGATCTGCTGTTAAGAGGACTTTCTGAATGCAATTATACCACAGATATGCTTTTAGGAGGACTTTCTAAATGCAATTAGACCACAGATCTGCTGTTAGGAGGACTTTCTAAATGCAATTATACCACAGATATGCTACTAGGAGGACTTTCTGACTGCAATTATACCACAGATATGCTATTAGGAGGACTTTATAAATGCAAACTAGACCACAGATATGCATTTAGGAGGACTTTCTAAATGCAAGTATACCATAGTTATGCTATTAGGAGGACTTTCTAAATGCAGTTATACCACAGATATGCTATAAGAGGAATTTCTAAATGCAAACTAGACCACACATATGCTATTAGAACGTCTTTTTAAATGCAATTATTCCACAGATAGGCTATTAGGAGGACTTTCTAAATGCAATTATTCCACAGATATGCTATTAGGAGGACTTTCTAAATACAGACTAGACCACATATATGCTATTAGGGGGACTTTCTAAATGCAGACTAGACCATAGATATGCTATTAAGAGGACTTTCTAAATTCAGACTACACCACAAATATGCTATTAGGAGTACTTTCTAAATGCATATTAGACCACAGATATGCCCTTAGGAGGACTTTCTAAACGCAATTATACCATAGCATGCTATTAGGAGGACTTTCTAAATGCAGACTAGACCACAAATATGCTATTAGGAGGACTTTCTAAATGTAAATATACCACAGGTATGCTATTAGGAGGACTTTCTAAATGCAGACTAGACCACACATGTGCTTAAGGAGGACTTTCTAAATGCAATTACACTACAGAATTGATATTTGTCACACTTTCTAAATGCATTTATTCCATAGATATGCTATTTAGCAAACATTCAAAATGTAACTACACCGTGGTGCCGGAGGACTTTCTAAATGCAAACTAGACCACAGATATGCATTTAGGAGGACTTTCTAAATGCAAGTATACCATAGTTATGCTATTAGGAGGACTTTCTAAATGCAGTTATACCGCAGATATGCTATAAGGAGGAATTTCTAAATGCAAACTAGACCACACATATGCTATTAGAACGTCTTTCTAAATGCAATTATTCCACAGATATGCTATTAGGAGGACTTTCTGAATGCAATTGTACCACAGAATGCTATTAGGAGGACTTTCTAAATGCAGACTAGACCACAGATATGCTATTAGGAGGACTTTCTAAATGCAGACTGGACCACATATATGCTATTAGGGGGACTTTCTAAATGCAGACTAGACCATAGGTATGCTATTTAGAGGACTTTCTAAATTCAGACTACACCACAAATATGCTATTAGGAGTACTTTCTAAATGCCTATTAGACCACAGATATGCCCTTAGGAGGACTTTCTAAATGCAATTATACCATAGCATGCTATTAGGAGGACTTTCTAAATGCAGACTAGACCACAAATATGCTATTAGGAGGGCTTTCTAAATGCAGACTAGACCACAGATGTGCTATTAGGAGGACTTTCTAAATGCAATTACACTACAGAATTGATATTTGTCACACTTTCTAAATGCATTTATTCCACAGATATGCTATTTAGCAAACATTCAAAATGTAACTACACCGTGGTGCCGGAGGACTTTCCAAATGCAAACTAGACCACAGATATGCTGTTAGAAGGACTTTCTAAATGCAGACTAGACCACAGATATGCTATTAGGAGGACTTTCTAAATGCAATTATAACACAGATATGCTAATACGAGGACTTTCTGAATGCAATTATACCACAGATATGCTATTAGGAGGACTTTCTGAATGCAATTATACCACAGATATGCTTTTAGGAGGACTTTCTAAATGCAATTAGATCACAGATATGCTGTTAGGAGGACTTTCTAAATGCAATTATACCACAGATATGCTACTAGGAGGACTTTCTGACTGCAATTATACCACAGATATGCTATTAGGAGGACTTTATAAATGCAATTAGATCACAGATATGCTGTTAGGAGGACTTTCTAAATGCCAACTAGACCACAGATATGCATTTAGGAGGACTTTCTAAATGCAAGTATACCATAGTTATGCTATTAGGAGGACTTTCTAAATGCAGTTATACCACAGATATGCTATAAGGAGGAATTTCTAAATGCAAACTAGACCACACATATGCTATTAGGAGGTCTTTCTAGATGCAATTATTCCACAGATATGCTATTAGGAGGACTTTCTAAATGCAATTGTACCACAGAATGCTATTTGGAGGACTTTCTAGATGCAGACTAGACCACAGATATGCTATTAGGAGGACTTTCTTAATGCAGTTATACCAAAGAATGCTATTAGGAGGACTTTCTAAATGCAGATTAGACCACAGATATGCTATTAGGAGGACTTTCTAAATGCAATTATACCACAGATATGCGATTAGGAGGACTTTCTAAATACAGACTAGGCCACAGATATGCTATTAAGAGGACTTTCTAAATTCAGACTACACCACAAATATGCTGTTAGGAGGACTTTCTATATGTAATTAAAACACAGATATGCTATTAGGAGGACTTTCTAAATGCAATTGTACCACAAAATGCTATTTGGAGGACTTTCTAGATGCAGATTAGACCACAGATATGCTATTAGGAGGACTTTCTAAATGCAATTATACCACAGATATGCTATTAGGGGGACTTTCTAAATGCAGACTAGACCATAGATATGCTATTAAGAGGACTTTCTAAATTCAGACTACACCACACATATGCTATTAAGAGGACTTTCTAAATTCAGACTACACCACAAATATGCTGTTAGGAGGACTTTCTAAATGTAATTAAAACACAGATATGCTATTAGGAGGACTTTCTAAATGCAATTGTACCACAAAATGCTATTTGGAGGACTTTCTAGATGCAGGCTAGACCACAGATATGCTATCAGGAGGACTTTCTAAATGCAATTATACCACATAATGCTATTATAAGGACTTTCTAAATGCAGGTTAGACCACAGATATGCTATTAGGAGGACTTTCTAAGTGCAATTATACCACAGATATGCTATTAGGAGGACTTTCTAAATACAGACTAGACTACAGATATGTTATTAGGGGGACTTTCTAAATGCGCACTAGACCATAGATATGCTATTAAGAAGACTTTCTAAATTCAGACTACACCACAAATATGCTATTAGGAATACTTTCTAAATGCAGATTAGACCACATATATGCTATTAGGAGGACTTTCTAAACGCAATTATACCATAGCATGCTATTAGGAGGACTTTCTAAATGCAGACTAGACCACAAATATGCTATGAGGAGGACTTTCTAAATGTAATTATACCACAGGTATGCTATTAGGAGGACTTTCTAAATGCAATTATACCACAGATATGCTATTAGGAGGACTTTCTAAATGCAGACTAGACCACAGATATGCTATTAGGAGGATTTTCTAAATGTAATTATACCACAGGTATGCTATTAGGAGGACTTTCTAAATGCAATTATTCCACAGATATGCTATTAAAAGGACTTTCTAAATGCAGACTAGACCACAGATATGCTATTAGGAGGACTTTTTAAATGCAATTACACCATAGATATGCGATTTGTCACACTTTCTAAATGCATTTATTCCTCAGATATGCTATTTAGCACACTTTCAAAATGTAACTACACCGTGGTGCAGGAGGACTTTCTAAATGCAAACTAGACCACAGATATGCTGTTAGGAGGGCTTTCTAAATGCAGACTAGACCACATATATACTATTAGGAGGACTTTCTAAATGCAGACTAGACCACAGATATTCTATTAGGAGAACTTTCTAAATGCAATTATAACACAGATATGCTATTAGGAGGACTTTCTGAATGCAATTATACCACAGATATGCTATTAGGAGGACTTTCTGAATGCAATTATACCACAGATATGCTTTTAGGAGGACTTTCTAAATACAATTAGATCACAGATATGCTGTTAGGATGACTTTCTAAATGTAATTAGACCACAGATATGCTGTTAGGAGGACTTTCTAAATGCAAACTAGACCACAGATATGCTGTTAGGAGGGCTTTCTAAATGCAGACTAGACCACATATATACTATTAGGAGGACTTTCTAAATGCAGACTAGACCACAGATATTCTATTAGGAGAACTTTCTAAATGCAATTATAACACAGATATGCTATTAGGAGGACTTTCTGAATGCAATTATACCACAGATACGCTATTAGGAGGACTTTCTGAATGCAATTATACCACAGATATGCTTTTAGGAGGACTTTCTAAATACAATTAGATCACAGATATGCTGTTAGGAGGACTTTCTAAATGTAATTAGACCACAGATATGCTGTTAGGAGGACTTTCTAAATGCAATTATACCACAGATATGCTATTAGGAGGACTTTCTAAATGCAATTGTACCACAGAATGCTATTAGGAGGACTTTCTAAATGCAGACTAGACCACAAATATGCTATTAGGAGGACTTTCTAAATGCAATTGTACCACAGATATGCTATTAGGAGGACTTTCTAAATGCAGACTAGACCACAGATATGCTATTAGGAGGACTTTCTAAATGCAATTATACCACAGATATGCTATTAGGAGGACTTTCTGACTGCAATTATACCACAGATATGCTATTAGGAGGACTTTATAAATGCAATTAGATCACAGATATGCTGTTAGGAGGACTTTCTAAATGCAAACTAGACCACAGATATGCATTTAGGAGGACTTTCTAAATGCAAGTATACCATAGTTATGCTATTAGGAGGACTTTCTAAATGCAGTTATACCACAGATATGCTATAAGGAGGAATTTCTAAATGCAAACTAGACCACACATATGCTATTAGGAGGTCTTTCTAAATGCAATTATTCCACAGATATGCTATTAGGAGGACTTACTAAATGCAATTGTACCACAGAATGCTATTAGGAGGACTTTCTAGATGCAGACTAGACCACATATATGCTATTAGGGGGACTTTCTAAATGCAGACTAGACCATAGATATGCTATTAAGAGGACTTTCTAAATTCAGACTACACCACAAATATGCTATTAGGAGTACTTTCTAAATGCATATTAGACCACAGATATGCCCTTAGGAGGACTTTCTAAACGCAATTATACCATAGCATGCTATTAGGAGGACTTTCTAAATGCAGACTAGACCACAAATATGCTATTAGGAGGACTTTCGAATTGCAATTGTACCACAGATATGCTATTAGGAGGACTTTCTAAATGCAGACTAGACCACAGATATGCTATTAGGAGGACTTTCTAAATACAATTATTCCACAGATATGCTGTTAGGCGGACTTTCTAAATGCAAACTAGACCACAGATATGCATTTAGGAGGACTTTCTAAATGCAAGTATACCATAGTTATGCTATAAGGAGGACTTTCTAAATGCAGTTATACCACAGATAGGCTATAATGAGGAATTTCTAAATGCAAACTAGACGACACATATGCTATTAGAACGTCTTTCTAAATGCAATTATTCCACAGATATGCTATTAGGAGGACTTTCTGAATGCAATTGTACCACAGAATGCTATTAGGAGGACTTTCTAAATGCAATTATACCTTAGCATGCTATTAGGAGGACTTTCTAAATGCAGACTAGACCACAAATATGCTATTAGGAAGACTTTCTAAATGTAATTATACCACAGGTATGCTATTAGGAGGACTTTCTAAATGCAATTATACCACAGATATGCTATTAGGAGGACTTTCTAAATGCAGACTAGACCACAGATATGCTATTAGGAGGACTTTCTAAATGCAATTATACCACAGATATGCTATTAGGAGGACTTTCTGACTGCAATTATACCACAGATATGCTATTAGGAGGACTTTATAAATGCAATTAGATCACAGATATGCTGTTAGGAGGACTTTCTAAATGCAAACTAGACCACAGATATGCATTTAGGAGGACTTTCTAAATGCAAGAATACCATAGTTATGCTATTAGGAGGACTTTCTAAATGCAGTTATACCACAGATATGCTATAAGGAGGAATTTCTAAATGCAAACTAGACCACACATATGCTATTAGGAGGTCTTTCTAAATGCAATTATTCCACAGATATGCTATTAGGAGGACTTTCTAAATGCAATTGTACCACAGATATGCTATTAGGAGGACTTTCTAAATGCAGACTAGACCACAGATATGCTATTAGGAGGACTTTCTAAATGCAGACTAGACCACAGATATGGTATTAGGAGGACTTTCTAAATGCAATTATATCACAGATATGCTATTAGGAGGACTTTCTGACTGCAATTATACCACAGATATGCTATTAGGAGGACTTTCTAAATGCAATTATTCCACAGATATGCTATTAGGAAAACTTTCTAAATGCAGACTAGACCACAGATGTGCTATTAGGAGGACTTTCTAAATGTAATTACACTACAGATATGATATTTGTCACACTTTCTAAATGCATTTATTCCACAGATATGCTATTTAGCAAACATTCAAAATGTAACTACACCGTGGTGCCGGAGGACTTTCTAAATGCAAACTAGACCACAGATATGCTGTTAGGAGGACTTTCTAAATGCATTCTAGACCACAGACATGCTATTAGGAGGACTTTCTAAATGCAATTATAACACATATATGCTAATACGAGGACTTTCTGAATGCAATTATACCACAGATATGCTATTAGGAGGACTTTCTGAATGCAATTATACCACAGATATGCTTTTAGGAGGACTTTCTAAATGCAATTAGATCACAGATATGCTGTTAGGAGGACTTTCTAAATGCAATTATACCACAGATATGCTACTAGGAGGACTTTCTGACTGCAATTATACCACAGATATGCTATTAGGAGGACTTTATAAATGCAATTAGATCACAGATATGCTGTTAGGAGGACTTTCTAAATGCCAACTAGACCACAGACATGCATTTAGGAGGACTTTCTAAATGCAAGTAAACCATAGTTATGCTATTAGGAGGACTTTCTAAATGCAGTTATACCACAGATATGCTATAAGGAGGAATTTCTAAATGCAAACTAGACCACACATATGGTATTAGGAGGTCTTTCTAAATGCAATTATTCCACAGATATGCTATTAGGAGGACTTTCTAAATGCAATTGTACCACATAATGCTATTTGGAGGACTTTCTAGATGCAGACTAGACCACAGATATGCTATTAGGAGGACTTTCTAAATGCAGTTATACCAAATAATGCTATTAGGAGGACTTTCTAAATGCAGATTAGACCACAGATATGCTATTAGGAGGACTTTCTAAATGCAATTATACCACAGATATGCTATTAGGAGGACTTTCTAAATACAGACCAGACCACAGATATGCTATTAAGAGGACTTTCTAAATTCAGACTACACCACAAATATGCTGTTAGGAGGACTTTCTAAATGTAATTAAAACACAGATATGCTATTAGGAGGACTTTCTAAATGCAATTGTACCACAACATGCTATTTGGAGGACTTTCTAGATGCAGATTAGACCACAGATATGCTATTAGGAGGACTTTCTAAATGCAATTATACCACAGATATGCTATTAGGGGGACTTTCTAAATGCAGACTAGACCATAGATATGCTATTAAGAGGACTTTCTAAATTCAGACTACACCACAAATATGCTGTTAGGAGGACTTTCTAAATGTAATTAAAACACAGATATGCTATTAGGAGGACTTTCTAAATGCAATTGTACCACAAAATGCTATTAGGAGGACTTTCTAAATGCAGATTAGACCACAGATATGCTATTAGGAGGACTTTCTAAATGCAATTATACCACAGATATGCTATTAGGGGGACTTTCTAAATGCAGACTAGACCATAGATATGCTATTAAGAGGACTTTCTAAATTCCGACTACACCACAAATATGCTGTTAGGAGGACTTTCTAAATGTAATTAAAACACAGATATGCTATTAGGAGGACTTTCTAAATGCAATTGTACCACAAAATGCTATTTGGAGGACTTTCTAGATTTAGGCTAGACCACATATATGCTATTAGGAGGACTTTCTAAATGCAATTATACCACAGAATGCTTTTATAAGGACTTTCTAAATGCAGGTTAGACCACAGATATGCTATTAGGAGGACTTTCTAAGTGCAATTATTCCACAGATATGCTATTAAAAGGACTTTCTAAATGCAGACTAGACCACAGATATGCTATTAGGAGGACTTTTTAAATGCAATTACACCACAGATATGCGATTTGTCACACTTTCTAAAAGCATTTATTCCTCAGATATGCTATTTAGCACACTTTCAAAATGTAACTACACCGTGGTGCAGGAGGACTTTCTAAATGCAAACTAGACCACAGATATACTGTTAGGAGGGCTTTCTAAATGCAGACTAGACCACATATATACTATTAGGAGGACTTTCTAAATGCAGACTAGACCACAGATATTCTATTAGGAGGACCTTCTAAATGCAATTATAACACAGATATGCTATTAGGAGGACTTTCTGAATGTAATTATACCACAGATATGCTATTAGGAGGACTTTCTGAATGCAATTATACCACAGATATGCTTTTAGGAGGACTTTCTAAATACAATTAGATCATAGATATGCTGTTAGGAGGACTTTCTAAATGTAATTAGACCGCAGATATGCTGTTAGGAGGACTTTCTAAATGCAATTATACCACAGATATGCTATTAGGAGGACTTTCTGACTGCAATTATACCACAGATATGCTATTAGGAGGACTTTCTAAATGCAATTGTACCACAGAATGCTATTAGGAGGACTTTCTAAATGCAGACTAGACCACAGATATGTTATTAGGAGGACTTTCTAAATGCAATTACACCACAGATATGCTATTTGTCACACTTTCTAAATGCATTTATTCCACAGATAAGCTATTTAGCAAACTTTCAAAATGTAACTACACCGTGGTGCCGGAGGACTTTCTAAATGCACACTAGACCACAGATATGCTGTTAGGAGGACTTTCTAAATGCAGACTAGAACACATGTATGCTATTAGGAGGACTTTCTAAATGCACACAAGACCACAGATATGCTATTAGGAGGACTTTCTGAATGCAATTATACCACAGATATGCTATTAGGAGGACTTTCTGAATGCAATTATACCACAGATATGCTTTTAGGAGGACTTTCTAAATGCAATTAGATCACAGATATGCTGTTAGGAGGACTTTCTAAATGCAATTAGACCACAGATATGCTGTTAGGAGGACTTTCTAAATGCAATTGTACCACAGATATGCTACTAGGAGGACTTTCTGACTGCAATTATACCACAGATATGCTATTAGGAGGACTTTATAAATGCAATTAGATCACAGATATGCTGTTAGGAGGACTTTCTAAATGCAAACTAGACCAAAGATTTGCATTTAGGAGGACTTTCTAAATGCAAGTATACCATAGTTATGCTATTAGGAGGTCTTTCTAAATGCAGTTATACCACAGATATGCGATAAGGAGGAATATCTAAATGCAAACTAGACCACACATATGCTATTAGAACGTCTTTCTAAATGCAATTATTCCACAGATATGCTATTAGGAGGACTTTCTGAATGCAATTGTACCACAGAATGCTATTAGGAGGACTTTCTAAATGCAATTATACCATAGCATGCTACTAGGAGGACTTTCTAAATGCAGACTAGACCACAAATATGCTATTAGGAGGACTTTCTGAATGCAATTATACCACAGATATGCTTTTGGGAGGATTTTTTAAATGCAATTAGATCACAGATATGCTGTTGGGAGGACTTTCTAAATGCAATTAGACCACAGATATGCTGTTGGGAGGACTTTCTAAATGCAATTGTACCACAGATATGCTACTAGGAGGACTTTCTGACTGCAATTATACCACAGATATGCTATTAGGAGGACTTTATAAATGCAATTAGATCACAGATATGCTGTTAGGAGGACTTTCTAAATGCAAACTAGACCAAAGATATGCTATTAGGAGGACTTTCTAAATGCAGTTATACCACAGATATGCTATAAGGAGGAATTTCTAAATGCAAACTAGACCACACATATGCTATTAGAACGTCTTTCTAAATGCAATTATTCCACAGATATGCTATTAGGAGGACTTTCTGAATGCAATTGTACCACAGAATGCTATTAGGAGGACTTTCTAAATGCAATTATACCATAGCATGCTATTAGGAGGACTTTCTAAATACAGACTAGACCACATATATGCTATTAGGGGGACTTTCTAAATGCAGACTAGACCATAGATATGCTATTAAGAGGACTTTCTAAATTCAGACTACACCACAAATATGCTATTAGGAGTACTTTCTAAATGCATATTAGACCACAGATATGCCCTTAGGAGGACTTTCTAAACGCAATTATACCATAGCATGCTATTAGGAGGACTTTCTAAATGCAGACTAGACCACAAATATGCTATTAGGAGGACTTTCTAAATGTAAATATACCACAGGTATGCTATTAGGAGGACTTTCTAAATGCAATTGTACCACAGAAATGCTATTAGGAGGACTTTCTAAATGCAGACTAGACCACAGATATGCTATTAGGAGGACTTTCTAAATGCAATTATTCCACAGATATGCTATTAGGAGGACTTTCTAAATGCAGACTAGACCACAGATATGCTATTAGTAGGACTTTCTAAATGCAATTACACCACAGATATGCTATTTGTCACACTTTCTAAATGCATTTATTCCACAGATAAGCAATTTGGCAAACTTTCAAAATGTAACTACACCGTGGTGCCGGAGGACTTTCTAAATGCAAACTAGACCACAGATATGCTGTTAGGAGGACTTTCTAAATGTATTTATACCACAGATATGCTACTAGGAGGACTTTCTGACTGCAATTATACCACAGATATGCTATTAGGAGGACTTTATAAATGCAATTAGATCACAGATTTGCTGTTAGGAGTACATGCAAGTATACCATAGTTATGCTATTAGGAGGACTTTCTAAATGCAGTTATACCACAGATATGCTATAAGGAGGAATTTCTAAATGCAAACAAGACCACACATATGCTATTAGAATGTCTTTCTAAATGCAATTATTCCACAGATATGCTATTAGGAGGACTTTCTGAATGCAATTGTACCACAGAATGCTATTAGGAGGACTTTCTAAATGCAGACTAGACCACAGATATGCTATTAGGAGGACTTTCTAAATACAGACTAGACCACATATATGCTATTAGGGGGGCTTTCTAAATGCAGACTAGACGATAGATATGCTATTAAGAGGACTTTCTAAATTCAGACTTCACCACAAATATGCTATTAGGAGTACTTTCTAAATGCATATTAGACCACAGATATGCCCTTAGGAGGACTTTCTAAACACAATTATATCATAGCATGCTATTAGGAGGACTTTTTAAATGCAGACTAGACCACAAATATGATATTAGGAGGACTTTCTAAATGTAAATATACCACAGGTATGCTATTAGGAGGACTTTCTAAATGCAATTATACCACAGATATGCTATTAGGAGGACTTTCTAAATGCAGACTAGACCACAGATGTGCTATTAGGAGGACTTTCTAAATGCAATCACACTACAGAATTGATATTTGTCACACTTTCTAAATGCATTTATTCCACAGATATGCTATTTAGCAAACATTCAAAATGTAACTACACCGTGGTGCCGGAGGACTTTCCAAATGCAAACTAGACCACAGATATGCTGTTAGAAGGACTTTCTAAATGCAGACTAGACCACAGATATGCTATTAGGAGGACTTTCTAAATGCAATTATAACACAGATATGCTAATACGAGGACTTTCTGAATGCAATTATACCACAGATATGCTATTAGGAGGACTTTCTGAATGCAATTATACCACAGATATGCTTTTAGGAGGACTTTCTAAATGCAATTAGATCACGGATATGCTGTTAGAAGGACTTTCTAAATGCAACTATACCACAGATATGCTACTAGAAGGACTTTCTGACTGCAATTATACCACAGATATGCTATTAGGAGGACTTTATAAATGCAATTAGATCACAGATATGCTGTTAGGAGGACTTTCTAAATGCCAACTAGACCACAGATATGCATTTAGGAGGACTTTCTAAATGCAAGTATACCATAGTTATGCTATTAGGAGGACTTTCTAAATGCAGTTATACCACAGATATGCTATAAGGAGGAATTTCTAAATGCAAACTAGACCACACATATGCTATTAGGAGGTCTTTCTAAATGCAATTATTCCACAGATATGCTATTAGGAGGACTTTCTAAATGCAATTGTACCACAGAATGCTATTTGGAGGACTTTCTAGATGCAGACTAGACCACAGATATGCTATTAGGAGGACTTTCTAAATGCAGTTATACCAAAGAATGCTATTAGGAGGACTTTCTAAGTGCAGATTAGACCACAGATATGCTATTAGGAGGACTTTCTAAATGCAATTATACCACAGATATGCTACTAGGAGGACTTTCTGACTGCAATTATACCACAGATATGCTATTAGGAGGACTTTATAAATGCAATTAGATCACAGATATGCTGTTAGGAGGACTTTCTAAATGCAAACTAGACCAAAGATATGCATTTAGGAGGACTTTCTAAATGCAAGTATACCATAGTTATGCTATTAGGAGGACTTTCTAAATGCAGTTATACCACAGATATGCTATAAGGAGGAATTTCTAAATGCAAACTAGACCACACATATGCTATTAGAACGTCTTTCTAAATGCAATTATTCCACAGATATGCTATTAGGAGGACTTTCTGAATGCAATTGTACCACAGAATGCTATTAGGAGGACTTTCTAAATGCAATTATACCATAGCATGCTATTAGGAGGACTTTCTAAATGCAGACTAGACCACAAATATGCTATTAGGAGGACTTTCTAAATGTAATTATACCACAGGTATGCTATTAGGAGGACTTTCTAAATGCAATTATACCACAGATATGCTATTAGGAGGACTTTCTAAATGCAGACTAGACCACAGATATGCTATTAGGATGACTTTCTAAATGCAATTATACCACAGATATGCTATTAGGAGGACTTTCTAAATGCAATTATACCACAGATATGCTATTAGGAGGACTTTCTAACTGCAATTATACCACAGATATGCTATTAGGAGGACTTTATAAATGCAATTAGATCACAGATATGCTGTTCGAGGACTTTCTAAATGCAAACTAGACCACAGATATGCATTTAGGAGGACTTTCTAAATGCAAGTATACCATAGTTATGCTATTAGGAGGACTTTCTAAATGCAGTTATACCGCAGATATGCTATAAGGAGGAATTTCTAAATGCAAACTAGACCACACATATGCTATTAGGAGGTCTTTCTAAATTCAATTATTCCACAGATATGCTATTAGGAGGACTTTCTAAATGCAGTTGTACCACAGAATGCTATTAGGAGGACTTTCTAGATGCAGACTAGACCACAGATATGCTATTAGGAGGCCTTTCTAAATACAGACTACCACATATATGCTATTAGGGGGACTTTCTAAATGCAGACTAGACCATAGATATGCTATTAAGAGGACTTTCTAAATTCAGACTACACCACAAATATGCTATTAGGAGTACTTTCTAAATGCATATTAGACCACAGATATGCCCTTAGGAGGACTTTCTAAACGCAATTATACCATAGCATGCTATTAGGAGGACTTTCTAAATGCAAACTAGACCACAAATATGCTATTTGGAGGACTTTCTAAATGCAGACTAGACCACAGATGTGCTATTAGGAGGACTTTCTAAATTCAATTACACTACAGAATTGATATTTGTCACACTTTCTAAATGCATTTATTCCATAGATATGCTATTTAGCAAACATTCAAAATGTAACTACACCGTGGTGCTGGAGGACTTTCTAAATGCAAACTAGACCACAGATATGCTGTTAGAAGGACTTTCTAAATGCAGACTAGACCACAGATATGCTATTAGGAGGACTTTCTAAATGCAGACTAGACCACAGATATGCTATTAGGAGAACTTTCTAAATGCAATTATACCACAGATATGCTATTAGGAGGACTTTCTGACTGCAATTATACCACAGATATGCTATAAGGAGGAATTTCTGAATGCAAACTAGCCCACACTTATGCTATTAGGAGGTCTTTCTAAATGCAATTATTCCACAGTTATGCTGTTAGGAGGACTTTCTAAATGCAATTATTCCACAGATATGCTATTAGGAGGACTTTCTAAATGCAGACTAGACCACAGATATGCATTTAGGAGGACTTTCTAAATGCAAGTATACCATAGTTATGCTATTAAGAGGACTTTCTAAATGCAGTTATACCACAGATATGCTATAAGGAGGAATTTCTAAATGCAAACTAGCCCACACTTATGCTATTAGGAGGTCTTTCTAAATGCAATTATTCCACAGTTATGCTGTTAGGAGGACTTTCTAAATGCAATTATTCCACAGATATGCTATTAGGAGGACTTTCTAAATGCAGACTAGACCACAGATATGCTATTAGGAGGACTTTCTAAATGCAATTATAACACAGATATGCTATTACGAGGACTTTCTGAATGCAATTATACCACAGATATGCTATTTGTCACACTTTCTAAATGCATTTATTCCACAGATAAGCTATTTAGCAAACTTTCAAAATGTAACTACACCTGGTGCCGGAGGACTTTCTAAATGCACACTAGACCACAGATATGCTGTTAGGAGGACTTTCTAAATGCAGACTAGACCACATATATGCTATTAGGAGGACTTTCTAAATGCACACTAGACCACAGATATGCTATTAGGAGGACTTTCTAAATGCAATTATAACACAGATATGCTATTACGAGGACTTTCTGAATGCAATTATACCACAGATATGCTATTAGGAGGACTTTCTGAATGCAATTATACCACAGATATGCTTTTAGGAGGACTTTCTAAATGCAATTAGATCACAGATATGCTGTTAGGAGGACTTTCTAAATGCAATTAGACCACAGATATGCTGTTAGGAGGACTTTCTAAATGCAATTATACCACAGATATGCTACTAGGAGGACTTTCTGACTGCAATTATACCACATATATGCTATTAGGAGGACTTTATAAATGCAAACTAGACCACAGATATGCATTTAGGAGGACTTTCTAAATGCAAGTATACCATAGTTATGCTATTAGGAGGACTTTCTAAATGCAGTTATACCACAGATATGCTATAAGGAGGAATTTCTAAATGCAAACTAGACCACACATATGCTATTAGAACGTCTTTCTAAATGCAATTATTCCACAGATATGCTATTAGGAGGACTTTCTAAATGCAATTATTCCACAGATATGCTATTAGGAGGACTTTCTAGATGCAGACTAGACCACAGATATGCTATTAGGAGGACTTTCTAAATACAGACTAGACCACATATATGCTATTAGGGGGACTTTCTAAATGCAGACTAGACCATAGATATGCTATTAAGAGTACTTTCTAAATTCAGACTACACCACAAATATGCTATTAGGAGTACTTTCTAAATGCATATTAGACCACAGATATGCCCTTAGGAGGACTTTCTAAACGCAATTATACCATAGCATGCTATTAGGAGGACTTTCTAAATGCAGACTAGACCACAAATATGCTATTAGGAGGACTTTCTAAATGTAAATATACCACAGGTATGCTATTAGGAGGACTTTCTAAATGCAATTGTACCACAGATATGCTATTAGGAGGACTTTCTAAATGCAGACTAGACCACAGATATGCTATTAGGAGGACTTTCTAAATGCAATTATTCCACAGATATGCTATTAGGAGGACTTTCTAAATGCAGACTAGACCACAGATATGCTATTTGTCACACTTTCTAAATGCAATTATTCCACAGATAAGCAATTTGGCAAACTTTCAAAATGTAACTACACCGTGGTGCCGGAGGACTTTCTAAATGCAAACTAGACCACAGATATGCTGTTAGGAGGACTTTCTAAATGTAATTATACCACAGATATGCTACTAGGAGGACTTTCTGACTGCAATTATACCACAGATATGCTATTAGGAGGACTTTATAAATGCAATTAGATCACAGATTTGCTGTTAGGAGGAATTTCTAAATGCAAACAAGACCACACATATGCTATTAGAATGTCTTTCTAAATGCAATTATTCCACAGATATGCTATTAGGAGGACTTTCTGGATGCAATTGTACCACAGAATGCTATTAGGAGGACTTTCTAAATGCAGACTAGACCACAGATATGCTATTAGGAGGACTTTCTAAATACAGACTAGACCACATATATGCTATTAGGGGGACTTTCTAAATGCAGACTAGACAATAGATATGCTATTAAGAGGACTTTCTAAATTCAGACTACACCACAAATATGCTATTAGGAGTACTTTCTAAATGCATATTAGACTACAGATATGCCCTTAGGAGGACTTTCTAAACACAATTATACCATAGCATGCTATTAGGAGGACTTTTTAAATGCAGACTAGACCACAAATATGATATTAGGAGGACTTTCTAAATGTAAATATACCACAGGTATGCTATTAGGAGGACTTTCTAAATGCAATTATACCACAGATATGCTATTAGGAGGACTTTCTAAATGCAGACTAGACCACAGATATGCTATTAGGAGGACTTTCTAAATGCAATTATTCCACAGATATGCTATTAGGAGGACTTTCTAAATGCAGACTAGACCGCAGATGTGCTATTAGGAGGACTTTCTAAATGTAATCACACTACAGAATTGATATTTGTCACACTTTCTAAATGCATTTATTCCACAGATATGCTATTTAGCAAACATTCAAAATGTAACTACACCGTGGTGTCGGAGGACTTTCCAAATGCAAACTAGACCACAGATATGCTGTTAGAAGGACTTTCTAAATGCAGACTAGACCACAGATATGCTATTAGGAGGACTTTCTAAATGCAATTATAACACAGATATGCTAATACGAGGACTTTCTGAATGCAATTATACCACAGATATGCTATTAGGAGGACTTTCTGAATGCAATTATACCACAGATATGCTTTTAGGAGGACTTTCTAAATGCAATTAGATCACAGATATGCTGTTAGGAGGACTTTCTAAATGCAATTATACCACAGATATGCTACTAGGAGGACTTTCTGACTGCAATTATACCACAGATATGCTATTAGGAGGACTTTATAAATGCAATTAGATCACAGATATGCTGTTAGGAGGACTTTCTAAATGCCAACTAGACCACAGATATGCATTTAGGAGGACTTTCTAAATGCAAGTATACCATAGTTATGCTATTAGGAGGACTTTCTAAATTCAGTTATACCACAGATATGCTATAAGGAGGAATTTCTAAATGCAAACTAGACCACGGTTATGCTATTAGGAGGTCTTTCTAAATGCAATTATTCCACAGATATGCTATTAGGAGGACTTTCTAAATGCAATTGTACCACAGAATGCTATTTGGAGGACTTTCTAGATGCAGACTAGACCACAGATATGCTATTAGGAGGACTTTCTAAATGCAGTTATACCAAAGAATGCTATTAGGAGGACTTTCTAAGTGCAGATTAGACCACAGATATGCTATTAGGAGGACTTTCTAAATGCAATTATACCACAGATATGCGATTAGGAGGACTTTCTAAATACAGACTAGGCCACAGATATGCTATTAAGAGGACTTTCTAAATTCAGACTACACCACAAATATGCTGTTAGGAGGACTTTCTATGTGTAATTAAAACACAGATATGCTATTAGGAGGACTTTCTAAATGCAATTGTACCACAAAATGCTATTTGGAGGACTTTCTAGATGCAGATTAGACCACAGTTATGCCATTAGGAGGACTTTCTAAATGCAATTATACCACAGATATGCTATTAGGGGGACTTTCTAAATGCAGACTAGACCATAGATATGCTATTAAGAGGACTTTCTAAATTCAGACTACACCACAAATATGCTGTTAGGAGGACTTTCTAAATGTAATTAAAACACAGATATGCTATTAGGAGGACTTTCTAAATGCAATTGTACCACGAAATGCTATTAGGAGGACTTTCTAAATGCAGATTAGACCACAGATATGCTATTAGGAGGACTTTCTAAATGCAATTATACCACAGATATGCTATTAGAGGGACTTTCTAAATGCAGACTAGACAATAGATATGCTATTAAGAGGACTTTCTAAATTCAGACTACACCACAAATATGCTATTAAGAGGACTTTCTAAATTCAGACTACACCACAAATATGCTGTTAGGAGGACTTTCTAAATGTAATTAAAACACAGATATGCTATTAGGAGGACTTTCTAAATGCAATTGTACCACAAAATGCTATTTGGAGGACTTTCTAGATGCAGGCTACACCACAGATATGCTATTAGGAGGACTTTCTAAGTGCAATTATACCACAGATATGCTATTAGGAGGACTTTCTAAATGTAATTAAAACACAGATATGCTATTAGGAGGACTTTCTAAATGCAATTATACCACAGAATGCTATTATAAGGACTTTCTAAATGCAGGTTAGACCACAGATATGCTATTAGGAGGACTTTCTAAATGCAATTATACCACAGAATGCTATTATAAGGACTTTCTAAATGCAGGTTAGACCACAGATTTGCTATTAGGAGGACTTTCTAAGTGCAATTATACCACAGATATGCTATTAGGAGGACTTTCTAAATACAGACTAGACTACAGATATGTTATTAGGGGGACTTTCTAAATGCGCACTAGACCATAGATATGCTATTAAGAGGACTTTCTAAATTCAGACTACACCACAAATATGCTATTAGGAGTACTTTCTAAATGCAGATTAGACCACATATATGCTATTAGGAGGACTTTCTAAACGCAATTATACCATAGCATGCTATTAGGAGGACTTTCTAAATGCAGACTAGACCACAAATATGCTATGAGGAGGACTTTCTAAATGTAATTATACCACAGGTATGCTATTAGGAGGACTTTCTAAATGCAATTATACCACAGATATGCTATTAGGAGGACTTTCTAAATGCAGACTAGACCACAGATATGCTATTAGGAGGATTTTCTAAATGTAATTATACCACAGGTATGCTATTAGGAGGACTTTCTAAATGCAATTATTCCACAGATATGCTATTAAAAGGACTTTCTAAATGCAGACTAGACCACAGATATGCTATTAGGAGGACTTTTTAAATGCAATTACACCACAGATATGCTATTAGGAGGACTTTCCGAATGCAATTATACCACAGATATGCTATTAGGAGGACTTTCCGAATGCAATTATACCACAGATATGCTTTTAGGAGGACTTTCTAAATACAATTAGATCACAGATATGCTGTTACGAGGACTTTCTAAATGTAATTAGACCACAGATATGCTGTTAGGAGGACTTTCTAAATGCAAACTAGACCACAGATATGCTGTTAGGAGGGCTTTCTAAATGCAGACTAGACCACATATATACTATTAGGAGGACTTTCTAAATGCAGACTAGACCACAGATATTCTATTAGTAGAACTTTCTAAATGCAATTATAACACAGATATGCTATTAGGAGGAATTTCTGAATGCAATTATTCCACAGATATGCTATTAGGAGGACTTTCTGAATGCAATTATACCACAGATATGCTTTTAGGAGGACTTTCTAAATACAATTAGATCACAGATATGCTGTTAGGAGGACTTTCCAAATGTAATTAGACCACAGATATGCTGTTAGGAGGACTTTCTAAATGCAATTATACCACAGATATGCTATTAGGAGGACTTTCCGACTGCAATTATACCACAGATATGCTATTAGGAGGACTTTCTAAATGCAATTGTACAACAGAATGGTGTTAGGAGGACTTTCTAAATGCAGACTAGACCACAAATATGCTATTAGGAGGACTTTCTAAATGCAATTGTACCACAGATATGCTATTAGGAGGACTTTCTAAATGCAGACTAGATCACAGATATGCTATTAGGAGGACTTTCTAAATGCAATTATACCACAGATATGCTATTAGGAGGACTTTCTGACTGCAATTATACCACAGATATGCTATTAGGAGGACTTTATAAATGCAATTAGATCACAGATATGCTGTTAGGAGGACTTTCTAAATGCAAACTAGACCACAGATATGCATTTAGGAGGACTTTCTAAATGCAAGTATACCATAGTTATGCTATTAGGAGGACTTTCTAAATGCAGTTATACCACAGATATGCTATAAGGAGGAATTTCTAAATGCAAACTAGACCACACATATGCTATTAGGAGCTCTTTCTAAATGCAATTATTCCACAGATATGCTATTAGGAGGACTTACTAAATGCAATTGTACCACAGAATGCTATTAGGAGGACTTTCTAGATGCATACTAGACCACATATATGCTATTAGGGGGACTTTCTAAATGCAGACTAGACCATAGATATGCTATTAAGAGGACTTTCTAAATTCAGACTACACCACAAATATGCTATTAGGAGTACTTTCTAAATGCATATTAGACCACAGATATGCCCTTAGGAGGACTTTCTAAACGCAATTATACCATAGCATGCTATTAGGAGGACTTTCTAAATGCAGACTAGACCACAAATATGCCATTAGGAGGACTTTCTAAATGCAATTGTACCACAGATATGCTATTAGGAGGACTTTCTAAATGCAGACTAGACCACAGATATGCTATTAGGAGGACTTTCTAAATACAATTATTCCACAGATATGCTCTTAGGCGGACTTTCTAAATGCAAACTAGACCACAGATATGCATTTAGGAGGACTTTCTAAATGCAAGTATACCATAGTTATGCTATAAGGAGGACTTTCTAAATGCAGTTATACCACAGATATGCTATAAGGAGGAAATTCTAAATGCAAACTAGACCACACATATGCTATTAGAACGTCTTTCTAAATGCAATTATTCCACAGATATGCTATTAGGAGGACTTTCTGAATGCAATTGTACCACAGAATGCTATTAGGAGGACTTTCTAAATGCAATTATACCATAGTGTGCTATTAGGAGGACTTTCTAAATGCAGACTAGACCACAAATATGCTATGAGGAAGACTTTCTAAATGTAATTATACCACAGGTATGCTATTAGGAGGACTTTCTAGATGCAGGCTACACCACAGATATGCTATTAGGAGGACTTTCTAAATGCAATTATACCACAGAATGCTATTATAAGGACTTTCTAAATGCAGGTTAGACCACAGATATGCTATTAGGAGGACTTTCTAAGTGCAATTATACCACAGATATGCTATTAGGAGGTCTTTCTAAATACAGACTAGACTACAGATATGTTATTAGGGGGACTTTCTAAATGCGCACTAGACCATAGATATGCTATTAAGAGGACTTTCTAAATTCAGACTACACCACAAATATGCTATTAGGAGTACTTTCTAAATGCAGATTAGACCACATATATGCTATTAGGAGGACTTTCTAAACGCAATTATACCATAGCATGCTATTAGGAGGACTTTCTAAATGCAGACTAGACCACAAATATGCTATGAGGAGGACTTTCTAAATGTAATTATACCACAGGTATGCTATTAGGAGGACTTTCTAAATGCAATTATACCACAGATATGCTATTAGGATGACTTTCTAAATGCAGACTAGACCACAGATATGCTATTAGGAGGATTTTCTAAATGTAATTATACCACAGGTATGCTATTAGGAGGACTTTCTAAATGCAATTATTCCACAGATATGCTATTAAAAGGACTTTCTAAATGCAGACTAGACCACAGATATGCTATTAGGAGGACTTTTTAAATGCAATTACACCACAGATATGCGATTTGTCACACTTTCTAAATGCATTTATTCCTCAGATATGCTATTTAGCACACTTTCAAAATGTAACTACACCGTGGTGCAGGAGGACTTTCTAAATGAAAACTAGACCACAGATATGCTGTTAGGAGGGCTTTCTAAATGCAGACTAGACCACATATATACTATTAGGAGGACTTTCTAAATGCAGACTAGACCACAGATATTCTATTAGGAGAACTTTCTACATGCAATTATAACACAGATATGCTATTAGGAGGACTTTCTGAATGCAATTATACCACAGATATGCTATTAGGAGGACTTTCTGAATGCAATTATACCACAGATATGCTTTTAGGAGGACTTTCTAAATACAATTAGATCACAGATATGCTGTTACGAGGACTTTCTAAATGTAATTAGACCACAGATATGCTGTTAGGAGGACTTTCTAAATGCAAACTAGACCACAGATATGCTGTTAGGAGGGCTTTCTAAATGCAGACTAGACCACAAATATACTATTAGGAGGACTTTCTAAATGCAGACTAGACCACAGATATTCTATTAGGAGAACTTTCTAAATGCAATTATAACACAGATATGCTATTAGGAGGAATTTCTGAATGCAATTATACCACAGATATGCTATTAGGAGGACTTTCTGAATGCAATTATACCACAGATATGCTTTTAGGAGGACTTTCTAAATACAATTAGATCACAGATATGCTGTTAGGAGGACTTTCTAAATGTAATTAGACCACAGATATGCTGTTAGGAGGACTTTCTAAATGCAATTATACCACAGATATGCTATTAGGAGGACTTTCTGACTGCAATTATACCACAGATATGCTATTAGGAGGACTTTCTAAATGCAATTGTACCACAGAATGCTATTAGGAGGACTTTCTAAATGCAGACTAGACCACAAATATGCTATTAGGAGGACTTTCTAAATGCAATTGTACCACAGATATGCTATTAGGAGGACTTTCTAAATGCAGACTAGACCACAGATATGCTATTAGGAGGACTTTCTAAATGCAGACTAGACCACAGATATGCTATTAGGAGGACTTTCTAAATGCAATTATACCACATATATGCTATTAGGAGGACTTTCTGACTGCAATTATACCACAGATATGCTATTAGGAGGACTTTATAAATGCAATTAGATCACAGATATGCTGTTACGAGGACTTTCTAAATGCAAATTAGACCACAGATATGCATTTAGGAGGACTTTCTAAATGCAAGTATACCATAGTTATGCTATTAGGAGGACTTTCTAAATGCAGTTATACCACAGATATGCTATAAGGAGGAATTTCTAAATGCAAACTAGACCACACATATGCTAATAGGAGCTCGTTCTAAATGCAATTATTCCACAGATATGCTATTAGGAGGACTTACTAAATGCAATTGTACCACAGAATGCTATTAGGAGGACTTTCTAGTTGCATACTAGACCACATATATGCTATTAGGGGGACTTTCTAAATGCAGACTAGACCATAGATATGCTATTAAGAGGACTTTCTAAATTCAGACTACACCACAAATATGCTATTAGGAGTACTTTCTAAATGCATATTAGACCACAGATATGCCCTTAGGAGGACTTTCTAAACGCAATTATACCATAGCATGCTATTAGGAGGACTTTCTAAATGCAGACTAGACCACAAATATGCTATTAGGAGGACTTTCTAAATGCAATTGTACCGCAGATATGCTATTAGGAGGACTTTCTAAATGCAGACTAGACCACAGATATGCTATTAGGAGGACTTTCTAAATACAATTATTCCACAGATATGCTCTTAGGCGGACTTTCTAAATGCAAACTAGACCACAGATATACATTTAGGAGGACTTTCTAAATGCAAGTATACCATAGTTATGCTATAAGGAGGACTTTCTAAATGCAGTTATACCACAGATATGCTATAAGGAGGAATTTCTAAATGCAAACTAGACCACACATATGCTATTAGAACGTCTTTCTAAATGCAATTATTCCACAGATATGCTATTAGGAGGACTTTCTGAATGCAATTGTACAACAGAATGCTATTAGGAGGACTTTCTAAATGCAATTATACCATAGCGTGCTATTAGGAGGACTTTCTAAATGCAGACTAGACCACAAATATGCTATTAGGAAGACTTTCTAAATGTAATTATACCACAGGTATGCTATTAGGAGGACTTTCTAAATGCAATTATACCACAGATATGCTATTAGGAGGACTTTCTAAATGCAGACTAGACCACAGATATGCAATTAGGAGGACTTTCTAAATGCAATTATACCACAGATATGCTATTAGGAGCACTTTCTGACTGCAATTATACCACAGATATGCTATTAGGAGGACTTTATAAATGCAATTAGATCACAGATATGCTGTTAGGAGGACTTTCTAAATGCAAACTAGACCACATATATGCATTTAGGAGGACTTTCTAAATGCAAGTATACCATAGTTATGCTATTAGGAGGACTTTCTAAATGCAGTTATACCACAGATATGCTATAAATAGGTATTTCTAAATGCAAACTAGACCACACATATGCTATTAGGAGGTCTTTCTAAATGCAATTATTCCACAGATATGCTATTAGGAGGACTTTCTAAATGCAATTGTACCACAGAATGCTATTAGGAGGACTTTCTAGATGCAGACTAGACCACATATATGCTATTAGGGGGACTTTCTAAATGCAGACTAGACCATAGATATGCTATTAAGAGGACTTTCTAAATTCAGACTACACCACAAATATGCTATTAGGAGTACTTTCTAAATGCATATTAGACCACAGATATGCCCTTAGGAGGACTTTCTAAACACAATTATACCATAGCATGCTATTAGGAGGACTTTCTAAATGCAGACTAGACCACAAATATGCTATTTGGAGGACTTTCTAAATGCAATTGTACCACAGATATGCTATTAGGAGGACTTTCTAAATGCAATTATTCCACAGATATGCTATTAAAAGGACTTTCTAAATGCAGACTAGACCACAGATATGCTATTAGGAGGACTTTTTAAATGCAATTACACCACAGATATGCGATTTGTCACACTTTCTAAATGCATTTATTCCTCAGATATGCTATTTAGCACACTTTCAAAATGTAACTACACCGTGGTGCAGGAGGACTTTCTAAATGAAAACTAGACCACAGATATGCTGTTAGGAGGGCTTTCTAAATGCAGACTAGACCACATATATACTATTAGGAGGACTTTCTAAATGCAGACTAGACCACAGATATTCTATTAGGAGAACTTTCTACATGCAATTATAACACAGATATGCTATTAGGAGGACTTTCTGAATGCAATTATACCACAGATATGCTATTAGGAGGACTTTCTGAATGCAATTATACCACAGATATGCTTTTAGGAGGACTTTCTAAATACAATTAGATCACAGATATGCTGTTACGAGGACTTTCTAAATGTAATTAGACCACAGATATGCTGTTAGGAGGACTTTCTAAATGCAAACTAGACCACAGATATGCTGTTAGGAGGGCTTTCTAAATGCAGACTAGACCACAAATATACTATTAGGAGGACTTTCTAAATGCAGACTAGACCACAGATATTCTATTAGGAGAACTTTCTAAATGCAATTATAACACAGATATGCTATTAGGAGGAATTTCTGAATGCAATTATACCACAGATATGCTATTAGGAGGACTTTCTGAATGCAATTATACCACAGATATGCTTTTAGGAGGACTTTCTAAATACAATCAGATCACAGATATGCTGTTAGGAGGACTTTCTAAATGTAATTAGACCACAGATATGCTGTTAGGAGGACTTTCTAAATGCAATTATACCACAGATATGCTATTAGGAGGACTTTCTGACTGCAATTATACCACAGATATGCTATTAGGAGGACTTTCTAAATGCAATTGTACCACAGAATGCTATTAGGAGGACTTTCTAAATGCAGACTAGACCACAAATATGCTATTAGGAGGACTTTCTAAATGCAATTGTACCACAGATATGCTATTAGGAGGACTTTCTAAATGCAGACTAGACCACAGATATGCTATTAGGAGGACTTTCTAAATGCAGACTAGACCACAGATATGCTATTAGGAGGACTTTCTAAATGCAATTATACCACATATATGCTATTAGGAGGACTTTCTGACTGCAATTATACCACAGATATGCTATTAGGAGGACTTTATAAATGCAATTAGATCACAGATATGCTGTTACGAGGACTTTCTAAATGCAAATTAGACCACAGATATGCATTTAGGAGGACTTTCTAAATGCAAGTATACCATAGTTATGCTATTAGGAGGACTTTCTAAATGCAGTTATACCACAGATATGCTATAAGGAGGAATTTCTAAATGCAAACTAGACCACACATATGCTAATAGGAGCTCTTTCTAAATGCAATTATTCCACAGATATGCTATTAGGAGGACTTACTAAATGCAATTGTACCACAGAATGCTATTAGGAGGACTTTCTAGTTGCATACTAGACCACATATATGCTATTAGGGGGACTTTCTAAATGCAGACTAGACCATAGATATGCTATTAAGAGGACTTTCTAAATTCAGACTACACCACAAATATGCTATTAGGAGTACTTTCTAAATGCATATTAGACCACAGATATGCCCTTAGGAGGACTTTCTAAACGCAATTATACCATAGCATGCTATTAGGAGGACTTTCTAAATGCAGACTAGACCACAAATATGCTATTAGGAGGACTTTCTAAATGCAATTGTACCGCAGATATGCTATTAGGAGGACTTTCTAAATGCAGACTAGACCACAGATATGCTATTAGGAGGACTTTCTAAATACAATTATTCCACAGATATGCTCTTAGGCGGACTTTCTAAATGCAAACTAGACCACAGATATACATTTAGGAGGACTTTCTAAATGCAAGTATACCATAGTTATGCTATAAGGAGGACTTTCTAAATGCAGTTATACCACAGATATGCTATAAGGAGGAATTTCTAAATGCAAACTAGACCACACATATGCTATTAGAACGTCTTTCTAAATGCAATTATTCCACAGATATGCTATTAGGAGGACTTTCTGAATGCAATTGTACAACAGAATGCTATTAGGAGGACTTTCTAAATGCAATTATACCATAGCGTGCTATTAGGAGGACTTTCTAAATGCAGACTAGACCACAAATATGCTATTAGGAAGACTTTCTAAATGTAATTATACCACAGGTATGCTATTAGGAGGACTTTCTAAATGCAATTATACCACAGATATGCTATTAGGAGGACTTTCTAAATGCAGACTAGACCACAGATATGCAATTAGGAGGACTTTCTAAATGCAATTATACCACAGATATGCTATTAGGAGCACTTTCTGACTGCAATTATACCACAGATATGCTATTAGGAGGACTTTATAAATGCAATTAGATCACAGATATGCTGTTAGGAGGACTTTCTAAATGCAAACTAGACCACATATATGCATTTAGGAGGACTTTCTAAATGCAAGTATACCATAGTTATGCTATTAGGAGGACTTTCTAAATGCAGTTATACCACAGATATGCTATAAATAGGTATTTCTAAATGCAAACTAGACCACACATATGCTATTAGGAGGTCTTTCTAAATGCAATTATTCCACAGATATGCTATTAGGAGGACTTTCTAAATGCAATTGTACCACAGAATGCTATTAGGAGGACTTTCTAGATGCAGACTAGACCACATATATGCTATTAGGGGGACTTTCTAAATGCAGACTAGACCATAGATATGCTATTAAGAGGACTTTCTAAATTCAGACTACACCACAAATATGCTATTAGGAGTACTTTCTAAATGCATATTAGACCACAGATATGCCCTTAGGAGGACTTTCTAAACGCAATTATACCATAGCATGCTATTAGGAGGACTTTCTAAATGCAGACTAGACCACAAATATGCTATTTGGAGGACTTTCTAAATGCAATTGTACCACAGATATGCTATTAGGAGGACTTTCTAAATGCAGACTAGACCACAGATATGCTATTAGGAGGACTTTCTAAATGCAAGCTAGACCACAGATATGGTATTAGGAGGACTTTCTAAATGCAATTATATCACAGATATGCTATTAGGAGGACTTTCTGACTGCAATTATACCACAGATATGCTATTAGGAGGACTTTATAAATGCAATTAGATCACAGATATGCTGTTAGGAGGACTTTCTAAATGCAAACTAGACCACAGATATGCATTTAGGAGGACTTTCTAAATGCAAGTATACCATAGTTATGCTATTAGGAGGACTTTCTAAATGCAGTTATACCACAGATATGCTATAAGGAGGAATTTCTAAATGCAAACTAGACCACACATATGCTATAAGGAGGCCTTTCTAAATGCAATTATACCACAGATATGCTATTAGGAGGACTTTCTAAATGCAATTGTACCACAGAATGCTATTAGGAGGACTTTCTAGATGCAGACTAGACCACATATATGCTATTAGGGGGACTTTCTAAATGCAGACTAGACCATAGATATGCTATTAAGAGGACTTTCTAAATGCAGACTAGACCACAAATATGCTATTAGGAGGACTTTCTAAATGCAATTGTACCACAGATATGCTATTAGGAGGACTTTCTAAATGCAGACTAGACCACAGATATGCTATTAGGAGGACTTTCTAAATGCAATTATTCCACAGATATGCTATTAGGAGGACTTTCTAAATGGAGACTAGATCACAGATATGCTATTAGGAGGACTTTCTAAATCCAATTACACCACAGATATGCTATTTGCCACACTTTCTAAATGCATTTATTCCACAGATAAGCTATTTAGCAAACTTTCAAAATGTAACTACACTGTGGTGCCGGAGGACTTTCTAAATGCAAACTAGACCACAGATATGCTGTTAGGAGGACTTTCTAAATGCAGACTAGACCACATATATGCTATTAGGGGGACTTTCTAAATGCACACTAGACCACAGATATGCTATTAGGAAGACTTTCTAAATGCAATTATAACACAGATATGCTATTACGAGGACTTTCTGAATGCAATTATACCACTGGTATGCTATTAGGAGGACTTTCTAAATGCAATTATACCACAGATATGCTATTAGGAGGACTTTCTAAATGCAGACTAGACCACAGATATGCTATTAGGAGGACTTTCTGGCTGCAATTATACCACAGATATGCTATTAGGAGGACTTTATAAATGCAATTATATCACAGATATGCTGTTAGGAGGACTTTCTAAATGCAAACTAGACCACAGATATGCATTTAGGAGGACTTTCTAAATGCAAGTATACCATAGTTATGCTATTAGGAGGACTTTCTAAATGCAGTTATACCACAGATATGCTATAAATAGGTATTTCTAAATGCAAACTAGACCACACATATGCTATTAGGAGGTCTTTCTAAATGCAATTATTCCACAGATATGCTATTAGGAGTACTTTCTAAATGCAATTGTACCACAGAATGCTATTTGGAGGACTTTCTAGATGCAGACTAGACCACATATATGCTATTAGGGGGACTTTCTAAATGCAGACTAGACCATAGATATGCTATTAAGAGGACTTTCTAAATTCAGACTACACCACAAATATGCTATTAGGAGTACTTTCTAAATGCATATTAGACCACAGATATGCCCTTAGGAGGACTTTCTAAACGCAATTATACCATAGCATGCTATTAGGAGGACTTTCTAAATGCAGACTAGACCACAAATATGCTATTAGGAGGACTTTCTAAATGCAATTGTACCACAGATATGCTATTAGGAGGACTTTCTAAATGCAGACTAGACCACAGATATGCTATTAGGAGGACTTTCTAAATGCAGACTAGACCACAGATATGGTATTAGGAGGACCTTCTAAATGCAATTATATCACAGATATGCTATTAGGAGGACTTTCTGACTGCAATTATACCACAGATATGCTATTAGGAGGACTTTATAAATGTAATTAGATCACAGATATGCTGTTAGGAGGACTTTCTAAATGCAAACTAGACCACAGATATGCATTTAGGAGGACTTTCTAAATGCAAGTATACCATAGTTATGCTATTAGGAGGACTTTCTAAATGCAGTTATACCACAGATATGCTATAAGGAGGAATTTCTAAATGCAAACTAGACCACACATATGCTATAAGGAGGCCTTTCTAAATGCAATTATTCCACAGATATGCTATTAGGAGGACTTTCTAAATGCAATTGTACCACAGAATGCTATTAGGAGGACTTTCTAGATGCAGACTAGACCACATATATGCTATTAGGGGGACTTTCTAAATGCAGACTAGACCATAGATATGCTATTAGGAGTGCTTTCTAAATGCATATTAGACCACAGATATGCCCTTAGGAGGACTTTCTAAACGCAATTATACCATAGCATGCTATTAGGAGGACTTTCTAAATGCAGACTAGACCACAAATATGCCCTTAGGAGGACTTTCTAAACGCAATTATACCATAGCATGCTATTAGGAGGACTTTCTAAATGCAGACTAGACCACAAATATGCTATTAGGAGGACTTTCTAAATGCAATTATTCCACAGATATGCTATTAGGAGGACTTTCTAAATGGAGACTAGACCACAGATATGCTATTAGGAGGACTTTCTAAATCCAATTACACCACAGATATGCTATTTGTCACACTTTCTAAATGCATTTATTCCACAGATAAGCTATTTAGCAAACTTTCAAAATGTAACTACACTGTGGTGCCGGAGGACTTTCTAAATGCAAACTAGACCACAGATATGCTGTTAGGAGGACTTTCTAAATGCAGACTAGACCACATATATGCTATTAGGGGGACTTTCTAAATGCACACTAGACCACAGATATGCTATTAGGAAGACTTTCTAAATGCAATTATAACACAGATATGCTATTACGAGGACTTTTTGAATGCAATTATACCACAGATATGCTATTAGGAGGACTTTCTGAATCGATTATACCACAGATATGCTTTTAGGAGGACTTTCTAAATGCAATTAGATCACAGATATGCTGTTAGGAGGACTTTCTAAATGCAAACTAGACCACATATATGCATTTAGGAGGACTTTCTAAATGCAAGTATACCATAGTTATGCTATTAGGAGGACTTTCTAAATGCAGTTATACCACAGATATGCTATAAATAGGTATTTCTAAATGCAAACTAGACCACACATATGCTATTAGGAGGTCTTTCTAAATGCAATTATTCCACAGATATGCTATTAGGAGGACTTTCTAAATGCAATTGTACCACAGAATGCTATTAGGAGGACTTTCTAGATGCAGACTAGACCACATATATGCTATTAGGGGGACTTTCTAAATGCAGACTAGACCATAGATATGCTATTAAGAGGACTTTCTAAATTCAGACTACACCACAAATATGCTATTAGGAGTACTTTCTAAATGCATATTAGACCACAGATATGCCCTTAGGAGGACTTTCTAAACGCAATTATACCATAGCATGCTATTAGGAGGACTTTCTAAATGCAGACTAGACCACAAATATGCTATTTGGAGGACTTTCTAAATGCAATTGTACCACAGATATGCTATTAGGAGGACTTTCTAAATGCAGACTAGACCACAGATATGCTATTAGGAGGACTTTCTAAATGCAAGCTAGACCACAGATATGGTATTAGGAGGACTTTCTAAATGCAATTATATCACAGATATGCTATTAGGAGGACTTTCTGACTGCAATTATACCACAGATATGCTATTAGGAGGACTTTATAAATGCAATTAGATCACAGATATGCTGTTAGGAGGACTTTCTAAATGCAAACTAGACCACAGATATGCATTTAGGAGGACTTTCTAAATGCAAGTATACCATAGTTATGCTATTAGGAGGACTTTCTAAATGCAGTTATACCACAGATATGCTATAAGGAGGAATTTCTAAATGCAAACTAGACCACACATATGCTATAAGGAGGCCTTTCTAAATGCAATTATACCACAGATATGCTATTAGGAGGACTTTCTAAATGCAATTGTACCACAGAATGCTATTAGGAGGACTTTCTAGATGCAGACTAGACCACATATATGCTATTAGGGGGACTTTCTAAATGCAGACTAGACCATAGATATGCTATTAAGAGGACTTTCTAAATGCAGACTAGACCACAAATATGCTATTAGGAGGACTTTCTAAATGCAATTGTACCACAGATATGCTATTAGGAGGACTTTCTAAATGCAGACTAGACCACAGATATGCTATTAGGAGGACTTTCTAAATGCAATTATTCCACAGATATGCTATTAGGAGGACTTTCTAAATGGAGACTAGATCACAGATATGCTATTAGGAGGACTTTCTAAATCCAATTACACCACAGATATGCTATTTGCCACACTTTCTAAATGCATTTATTCCACAGATAAGCTATTTAGCAAACTTTCAAAATGTAACTACACTGTGGTGCCGGAGGACTTTCTAAATGCAAACTAGACCACAGATATGCTGTTAGGAGGACTTTCTAAATGCAGACTAGACCACATATATGCTATTAGGGGGACTTTCTAAATGCACACTAGACCACAGATATGCTATTAGGAAGACTTTCTAAATGCAATTATAACACAGATATGCTATTACGAGGACTTTCTGAATGCAATTATACCACTGGTATGCTATTAGGAGGACTTTCTAAATGCAATTATACCACAGATATGCTATTAGGAGGACTTTCTAAATGCAGACTAGACCACAGATATGCTATTAGGAGGACTTTCTGGCTGCAATTATACCACAGATATGCTATTAGGAGGACTTTATAAATGCAATTATATCACAGATATGCTGTTAGGAGGACTTTCTAAATGCAAACTAGACCACAGATATGCATTTAGGAGGACTTTCTAAATGCAAGTATACCATAGTTATGCTATTAGGAGGACTTTCTAAATGCAGTTATACCACAGATATGCTATAAATAGGTATTTCTAAATGCAAACTAGACCACACATATGCTATTAGGAGGTCTTTCTAAATGCAATTATTCCACAGATATGCTATTAGGAGTACTTTCTAAATGCAATTGTACCACAGAATGCTATTTGGAGGACTTTCTAGATGCAGACTAGACCACATATATGCTATTAGGGGGACTTTCTAAATGCAGACTAGACCATAGATATGCTATTAAGAGGACTTTCTAAATTCAGACTACACCACAAATATGCTATTAGGAGTACTTTCTAAATGCATATTAGACCACAGATATGCCCTTAGGAGGACTTTCTAAACGCAATTATACCATAGCATGCTATTAGGAGGACTTTCTAAATGCAGACTAGACCACAAATATGCTATTAGGAGGACTTTCTAAATGCAATTGTACCACAGATATGCTATTAGGAGGACTTTCTAAATGCAGACTAGACCACAGATATGCTATTAGGAGGACTTTCTAAATGCAGACTAGACCACAGATATGGTATTAGGAGGACCTTCTAAATGCAATTATATCACAGATATGCTATTAGGAGGACTTTCTGACTGCAATTATACCACAGATATGCTATTAGGAGGACTTTATAAATGTAATTAGATCACAGATATGCTGTTAGGAGGACTTTCTAAATGCAAACTAGACCACAGATATGCATTTAGGAGGACTTTCTAAATGCAAGTATACCATAGTTATGCTATTAGGAGGACTTTCTAAATGCAGTTATACCACAGATATGCTATAAGGAGGAATTTCTAAATGCAAACTAGACCACACATATGCTATAAGGAGGCCTTTCTAAATGCAATTATTCCACAGATATGCTATTAGGAGGACTTTCTAAATGCAATTGTACCACAGAATGCTATTAGGAGGACTTTCTAGATGCAGACTAGACCACATATATGCTATTAGGGGGACTTTCTAAATGCAGACTAGACCATAGATATGCTATTAGGAGTGCTTTCTAAATGCATATTAGACCACAGATATGCCCTTAGGAGGACTTTCTAAACGCAATTATACCATAGCATGCTATTAGGAGGACTTTCTAAATGCAGACTAGACCACAAATATGCCCTTAGGAGGACTTTCTAAACGCAATTATACCATAGCATGCTATTAGGAGGACTTTCTAAATGCAGACTAGACCACAAATATGCTATTAGGAGGACTTTCTAAATGCAATTATTCCACAGATATGCTATTAGGAGGACTTTCTAAATGGAGACTAGACCACAGATATGCTATTAGGAGGACTTTCTAAATCCAATTACACCACAGATATGCTATTTGTCACACTTTCTAAATGCATTTATTCCACAGATAAGCTATTTAGCAAACTTTCAAAATGTAACTACACTGTGGTGCCGGAGGACTTTCTAAATGCAAACTAGACCACAGATATGCTGTTAGGAGGACTTTCTAAATGCAGACTAGACCACATATATGCTATTAGGGGGACTTTCTAAATGCACACTAGACCACAGATATGCTATTAGGAAGACTTTCTAAATGCAATTATAACACAGATATGCTATTACGAGGACTTTTTGAATGCAATTATACCACAGATATGCTATTAGGAGGACTTTCTGAATCGATTATACCACAGATATGCTTTTAGGAGGACTTTCTAAATGCAATTAGATCACAGATATGCTGTTAGGAGGACTTTCTAAATGCAATTAGACCACAGATACGCTGTTAGGAGGACTTTCTAAATGCAATTATACCACAGATATGCTACTAGGAGGACTTTCTGACTGCAATTATACCACAGATATGCTATTAAGAGGACTTTATAAATGCAATTAGATCACAGATATGCTGTTAGGAGGACTTTCTAAATGCAAACTAGACCACAGATATGCATTTAGGAGGACTTTCTAAATGCAAGTATACCATAGTTATGCTATTAGGAGGACTTTCTAAATGCAGTTATACCACAGATATGCTATAAGGAGGAATATCTAAATGCAAACTAGACCACACATATGCTATTAGGGGGACTTTCTAAATGCAGACTAGACCATAGATATGCTATTAAGAGGACTTTCTAAATTCAGACTACACCACAAATATACTATTCAGAGTACTTTCTAAATGCCTATTAGACCACAGATATGCCCTTAGGAGGACTTTCTAAACGCAATTATACCATAGCATGCTATTAGGAGGACTTTCTAAATGCAGACTAGACCACAAATATGATATTAGGAGGACTTTCTAAATGTAAATATACCACAGGTATACTATTAGGAGGACTTTCTAAATGCAATTGTACCACATATATGCTATTAGGAGGACTTTCTAAATGCAGACTAGACCACAGATATGCTATTAGGAGGACTTTCTAAATGCAATTATTCCACAGATATGCTATTCGGAGGACTTTCTAAATGCAGACTAGACCACAGATATGCTATTAGGAGGACTTTCTAAATGCAATTACACCAGAGATATGCTATTTGTCACACTTTCTAAATGCATTTATTCCACAGATAAGCTATTTAGCAAACTTTCAAAATGTAACTACACCGTGGTGCCGGAGGTCTTTCTAAATGCACACTAGACCACAGATATGCTGTTAGGAGGACTTTCTAAATGCAGACTAGACCACTTATATGCTATTAGGAGGACTTTCTAAATGCACACTAGACCACAGATATGCTATTAGGAGGACTTTCTAAATGCAATTATAACACAGATATGCTATTACAAGGACTTTCTGAATGCAATTATACCAAGATATGCTATTAGGAGGACTTTCTGAATGCAATTATACCACAGATATGCTTTTAGGAGGACTTTCTAAATGCAATTAGATCACAGATATGCTGTTAGGAGGACTTTCTAAATGCAATTAGACCACAGATATGCTGTTAGGAGGACTTTCTAAATGCAATTATACCACGGATATGCTACTAGGAGGACTTTCTGACTGCAATTATACCACAGATATGCTATCAGGAGGACTTTATAAATGCAATTAGATCACAGATATGCTGTTAGGAGGACTTTCTAAATGCAAACTAGACCACAGATATGCATTTAGGAGGACTTTCTAAATGCAAGTATACCATAGTTATGCTATTAGGAGGACTTTCTAAATGCAGTTATACCACAGATATGCTATAAGGAGGAATTTCTAAATGCAAACTAGACCAACCATATGCTATTAGAACGTCTTTCTAAATGCAATTATTCCACAGATATGCTATTAGGAGGACTTTCTGAATGCAATTGTACCACAGAATGCTATTAGGAGGACTTTCTAAATGCAATTATACCATAGCATGTTATTAGGAGGACTTTCTAAATGCAGACTAGACCACAAATATGCTATTAGGAGGACTTTCTAAATGTAATTATACCACAGATATGCTATTAGGAGGACTTTCCAAATGCAATTATACCACAGATATGCTATTAGGAGGACTTTCTAAATGCAGACTAGACCACAGATATGCTATTAGGAGGACTTTCTAAATGCAATTATACCACAGATATGCTATTAGGTGGACTTTCTGACTGCAATTATACCACAGATATGCTATTAGGAGGACTTTATAAATGCAATTAGATCACAGATATGCTGTTAGGAGGACTTTCTAAATGCAAACTAGACCACAGATATGCATTTAGGAGGACTTTATAAATGCAAGTATACCATAGTTATGCTATTAGGAGGACTTTCTAAATGCAGTTATACCACAGATATGCTATAAGGAGGAATTTCTAAATGCAAACTAGACCACACATATTCTATTAGGAGGTCTTTCTAAATGCAATTATTCCACAGATATGCTATTAGGAGGACTTTCTAAATGCAATTGTACCACATAATGCTATTAGGAGGACTTTCTAGATGCAGACTAGACCACAGATATGCTATTAGGAGGACTTTCTAAATACAGACTAGACCACATATATGCTATAAGGGGGACTTTCTAATGCAGACTCGACCATAGATATGCTATTAAGAGAACTTTCTAAATTCAGACTACACCACAAATATGCTATTACGAGTACTTTCTAAATGCATATTAGACCACAGATATGCCCTTAGGAGGACTTTCTAAACACAATTATACCATAGCATGCTATTAGGAGGACTTTCTAAATGCAGACTAGACCACACATATGATATTAGGAGGACTTTCTAAATGCAATTATTCCACAGATATGCTATTAGGAGGACTTTCTAAATGCAGACTAAGCCACAGATGTGCTATTAGGAGGACTTTCTAAATGCAATTACACTACAGATATGATATTTGTCACACTTTCTAAATGCATTTATTCCACAGATATGCTATTTAGCAAACATTCAAAATGTAACTACACCGTGGTGCCGGAGGACTTTCTAAATGCAAACTAGACCACAGATATGCTGTTAGGAGGACTTTCTAAATGCATTCTAGACCACAGACATGCTATTAGGAGGACTTTCTAAATGCAATTATAACACATATATGCTAATACGAGGACTTTCTGAATGCAATTATACCACAGATATGCTATTAGGAGGACTTTCTGAATGCAATTATACCACAGATATGCTTTTAGGAGGACTTTCTAAATGCAATTAGATCACAGATATGCTGTTAGGAGGACTTTCTAAATGCAATTATACCACAGATATGCTACTAGGAGGACTTTCTGACTGCAATTATACCACAGATAGGCTATCAGGAGGACTTTATAAATGCAATTAGATCACAGATATGCTATTAGGAGGACTTTCTAAATGCAAGTATACCATAGTTATGCTATTAGGAGGACTTTCTAAATGCAGTTATACGACAGATATGCTATAAGGAGGAATTTCTAAATGCAAACTAGACCACACATATGCTATTAGGAGGTCTTTCTAAATGCAATTATTCCACAGATATGCTATTAGGAGGACTTTCTAAATGCAATTGTACCACAGAATGCTATTTGGAGGACTTTCTAGATGCAGACTAGACCACAGATATGCTATTAGGAGGACTTTCTAAATGCAGTTATACCAAAGAATGCTATTAGGAGGACTTTCTAAATGCAGATTAGACCACAGATATGCTATCAGGAGGACTTTCTAAATGCAATTATACCACAGATATGCTATTAGGAGGACTTTCTAAATACAGACTAGACCACAGATATGCGATTAAGAGGACTTTCTAAATTCAGACTACACCACAAATATGCTGTTAGGAGGACTTTCTAAATGTAATTAAAACACAGATATGCTATTAGGAGGACTTTCTAAATGCAATTGTACCACAACATGCTATTTGGAGGACTTTCTAGATGCAGATTAGACCACCGATATGCTATTAGGAGGACTTTCTAAATGTAATTATACCACAGATATGCTATTAGGGGGACTTTCTAAATGCAGACTAGACCATAGATATGCTATTAAGAGGACTTTCTAAATTCAGACTACACCACAAATATGCTATTAGGAGGACTTTCTAAATGTAATTAAAACACAGATATGCTATTAGGAGGACTTTCTAAATGCAATTGTACCACAAAATGCTATTTGGAGGACTTTCTAGATGCAGGCTAGACCACATATATGCTATTAGGAGGTCTTTCTAAATGCAATTATTCCACAGATATGCTATTAGGAGGACTTTCTAAATGCAATTGTACCACAGAATGCTATTTGGAGGACTTTCTAGATGCAGACTAGACCACAGATATGCTATTAGGAGGACTTTCTAAATGCAGTTATACCAAAGAATGCTATTAGGAGGACTTTCTAAATGCAGATTAGACCACAGATATGCTATTAGGAGGACTTTCTAAATGCAATTATACCACAGATATGCTATTAGGAGGACTTTCTAAATACAGACTAGACCACAGATATGCTATTAAGAGGACTTTCTAAATTCAGACTACACCACAAATATGCTGTTAGGAGGACTTTCTAAATGTAATTAAAACACAGATATGCTATTAGGAGGACTTTCTAAATGCAATTGTACCACAACATGCTATTTGGAGGACTTTCTAGATGCAGATTAGACCACCGATATGCTATTAGGAGGACTTTCTAAATGTAATTATACCACAGATATGCTATTAGGGGGACTTTCTAAATGCAGACTAGACCATAGATATGCTATTAAGAGGACTTTCTAAATTCAGACTACACCACAAATATGCTATTAGGAGGACTTTCTAAATGTAATTAAAACACAGATATGCTATTAGGAGGACTTTCTAAATGCAAGTGTACCACAAAATGCTATTTGGAGGACTTTCTAGATGCAGGCTAGACCACATATATGCTATTAGGAGGACTTTCTAAATGCAGTTATACCACAGATATGCTATAAGGAGGAATTTCTAAATGCAAACTAGACCACACATATGCTATTAGGAGGTCTTTCTAAATGCAATTATTCCACAGATATGCTATTAGGAGGACTTTCTAAATGCAATTGTACCACAGAATGCTATTTGGAGGACTTTCTAGATGCAGACTAGACCACAGATATGCTATTAGGAGGACTTTCTAAATGCAGTTATACCAAAGAATGCTATTAGGAGGACTTTCTAAATGCAGATTAGACCACAGATATGCTATTAGGAGGACTTTCTAAATGCAATTATACCACAGATATGCTATTAGGAGGACTTTCTAAATACAGACTAGACCACAGATATGCTATTAAGAGGACTTTCTAAATTCAGACTACACCACAAATATGCTGTTAGGAGGACTTTCTAAATGTAATTAAAACACAGATATGCTATTAGGAGGACTTTCTAAATGCAATTGTACCACAACATGCTATTTGGAGGACTTTCTAGATGCAGATTAGACCACCGATATGCTATTAGGAGGACTTTCTAAATGTAATTATACCACAGATATGCTATTAGGGGGACTTTCTAAATGCAGACTAGACCATAGATATGCTATTAAGAGGACTTTCTAAATTCAGACTACACCATGAATATGCTATTAGGAGGACTTTCTAAATGTAATTAAAACACAGATATGCTATTAGGATGACTTTCTAAATGCAATTGTACCACAAAATGCTATTTGGAGGACTTTCTAGATGCAGGCTAGACCACATATATGCTATTAGGAGGACTTTCTAAATGCAATTATACCACAGAATGCTTTTATAAGGACTTTCTAAATGCAGGTTAGACCACAGATATGCTATTAGGAGGACTTTCTAAGTGCAATTATTCCACAGATATGCTATTAAAAGGACTTTCTAAATGCAGACTAGACCACAGATATGCTATTAGGAGGACTTTTTAAATGCAATTACACCACAGATATGCGATTTGTCACACTTTCTAAAAGCATTTATTCCTCAGATATGCTATTTAGCACACTTTCAAAATGTAACTACACCGTGGTGCAGGAGGACTTTCTAAATGCAAACTAGACCACAGATATACTGTTAGGAGGGCTTTCTAAATGCAGACTAGACCACATATATACTATTAGGAGGACTTTCTAAATGCAGACTAGACCACAGATATTCTATTAGGAGGACTTTCTAAATGCAATTATAACACAGATATGCTATTAGGAGGACTTTCTGAATGCAATTATACCACAGATATGCTATTAGGAGGACTTTCTGAATGCAATTATACCACAGATATGCTTTTAGGAGGACTTTCTAAATACAATTAGATCATAGATATGCTGTTAGGAGGACTTTCTAAATGTAATTAGACCACAGATATGCTGTTAGGAGGACTTTCTAAATGCAATTATACCACAGATATGCTATTAGGAGGACTTTCTGACTGCAATTATACCACAGATATGCTATTAGGAGGACTTTCTAAATGCAATTGTACCACAGAATGCTATTAGGAGGACTTTCTAAATGCAGACTAGACCACAGATATGCTATTAGAAGGACTTTCTAAATGCAATTACACCACAGATATGCTATTTGTCACACTTTCTAAATGCATTTATTCCACAGATAAGCTATTTAGCAAACTTTCAAAATGTAACTACACCGTGGTGCCGGAGGACTTTCTAAATGCACACTAGACCACAGATATGCTGTTAGGAGGACTTTCTAAATGCAGACTAGAACACATGTATGCTATTAGGAGGACTTTCTAAATGCACACTAGACCACAGATATGCTATTAGGAGGACTTTCTAAATGCAATTATAACACAGATATGCTATTAGGAGGACTTTCTGAATGCAATTATACCACAGATATGCTATTAGGAGGACTTTTTGAATGCAATTATACCACAGATATGCTTTTAGGAGGACTTTCTAAATGCAATTAGATCACAGATATGCTGTTAGGAGGACTTTCTAAATGCAATTAGACCACAGATATGCTGTTAGGAGGACTTTCTAAATGCAATTGTACCACAGATATGCTACTAGGAGGACTTTCTGACTGCAATTATACCACAGATATGCTATTAGGAGGACTTTATAAATGCAATTAGATCACAGATATTCTGTTAGGAGGACTTTCTAAATGCAATTGTACCACAAAATGCTATTTGGAGGACTTTCTAGATGCAGGCTAGACCACATATATGCTATTAGGAGGACTTTCTAAATGCAATTATACCACAGAATGCTTTTATAAGGACTTTCTAAATGCAGGTTAGACCACAGATATGCTATTAGGAGGACTTTCTAAGTGCAATTATTCCACAGATATGCTATTAAAAGGAGTTTCTAAATGCAGACTAGACCACAGATATGCTATTAGGAGGACTTTTTAAATGCAATTACACCACAGATATGCGATTTGTCACACTTTCTAAAAGCATTTATTCCTCAGATATGCTATTTAGCACACTTTCAAAATGTAACTACACCGTGGTGCAGGAGGACTTTCTAAATGCAAACTAGACCACAGATATACTGTTAGGAGGGCTTTCTAAATGCAGACTAGACCACATATATACTATTAGGAGGACTTTCTAAATGCAGACTAGACCACAGATATTCTATTAGGAGGACTTTCTAAATGCAATTATAACACAGATATGCTATTAGGAGGACTTTCTGAATGCAATTATACCACAGATATGCTATTAGGAGGACTTTCTGAATGCAATTATACCACAGATATGCTTTTAGGAGGACTTTCTAAATACAATCAGATCATAGATATGCTGTTAGGAGGACTTTCTAAATGTAATTAGACCACAGATATGCTGTTAGGAGGACTTTCTAAATGCAATTATACCACAGATATGCTATTAGGAGGACTTTCTGACTGCAATTATACCACAGATATGCTATTAGGAGGACTTTCTAAATGCAATTGTACCACAGAATGCTATTAGGAGGACTTTCTAAATGCAGACTAGACCACAGATATGCTATTAGAAGGACTTTCTAAATGCAATTACACCACAGATATGCTATTTGTCACACTTTCTAAATGCATTTATTCCACATATAAGCTATTTAGCAAACTTTCAAAATGTAACTACACCGTGGTGCCGGAGGACTTTCTAAATGCACACTAGACCACAGATATGCTGTTAGGAAGTCTTTCTAAATGCAGACTAGAACACATGTATGCTATTAGGAGGACTTTCTAAATGCACACTAAACCACAGATATGCTATTAGGAGGACTTTCTAAATGCAATTATAACACAGATATGCTATTAGGAGGACTTTCTGAATGCAATTATACCACAGATATGCTATTAGGAGGACTTTCTGAATGCAATTATACCACAGATATGCTTTTAGGAGGACTTTCTAAATGCAATTAGATCACAGATATGCTGTTAGGAGGACTTTCTAAATGCAATTAGACCACAGATATGCTGTTAGGAGGACTTTCTAAATGCAATTGTACCACAGATATGCTACTAGGAGGACTTTCTGACTGCAATTATACCACAGATATGCTATTAGGAGGACTTTATAAATGCAATTAGATCACAGATATGCTGTTAGGAGGACTTTCTAAATGCAAACTAGACCAAAGATATGCATTTAGGAGGACTTTCTAAATGAAAGTATACCATAGTTATGCTATTAGGAGGACTTTCTAAATGCAGTTATACCACAGATATGCTATAAGGAGGAATTTCTAAATGCAAACTAGACCACACATATGCTATTAGAACGTCTTTCTAAATGCAATTATTCCACAGATATGCTATTAGAAGGATTTTCTGAATGCAATTGTAGCACAGAATGCTATTAGGAGGACTTTCTAAATGCAATTATACCATAGCATGCTATTAGGAGGACTTTCTAAATGTAATTATACCACAGGTATGCTATTAGGAGGACTTTCTAAATGCAATTATACCACAGATATGCTATTAGGAGGACTTTCTAAATGCAGACTAGACCACAGATATGCTATTAGGATGACTTTCTAAATGCAATTATACCACAGATATGCTATTAGGAGGACTTTCTAAATGCAATTATACCACAGATATGCTATTAGGAGGACTTTCTGACTGCAATTATACCACAGATATGCTATTAGGAGGACTTTATAAATGCAATTATATCACAGATATGCTGTTAGGAGGACTTTCTAAATGCAAACTAGACCACAGATATGCATTTAGGAGGACTTTCTAAATGCAAGTATACCATAGTTATGCTATTAGGAGGACTTTCTAAATGCAGTTATACCACAGATATGCTATAAGGAGGAATTTCTAAATGCAAACTAGACCACACATATGCTATTAGGAGGTCTTTCTAAATGCAATTATTCCACAGATATGCTATTAGGAGGACTTTCTAAATGCGGTTGTACCACAGAATGCTATTAGGAGGACTTTCTAGATGCAGACTAGACCACAGATATGCTATTAGGAGGACTTTCTAAATACAGACTACCACATATATGCTATTAGGGGGACTTTCTAAATGCAGACTAGACCATAGATATGCTATTAAGAGGACTTTCTAAATTCAGACTACACCACAAATATGCTATTAGGAGTACTTTCTAAATGCATATTAGACCACAGATATGCCCTTAGGAGGACTTTCTAAACACAATTATACCATAGCATGCTATTAGGAGGACTTTCTAAATGCAGACTAGACCACAAATATGCTATTTGGAGGACTTTCTAAATGCAGACTAGACCACAGATGTGCTATTAGGAGGACTTTCTAAATGCAATTACACTACAGAATTGATATTTGTCACACTTTCTAAATGCATTTATTCCATAGATATGCTATTTAGCAAACATTCAAAATGTAACTACACCGTGGTGCTGGTGGACTTTCTAAATGCAAACTAGACCACAGATATGCTGTTAGAAGGACTTTCTAAATGCAGACTAGACCACAGATATGCTATTAGGAGGACTTTCTAAATGCAATTATAACACAGATATGCTAATACGAGGACTTTCTGAATGCAATTATACCACAGATATGCTATTAGGAGGACTTTCTAAATGCAGACTAGACCACAGATATGCTATTAGGAGGACTTTCTAAATGCAATTATACCACAGATATGCTATTAGGAGGACTTTCTAAATGCAGACTAGACCACAGATATGCTATTAGGAGGACTTTCTAAATGCAATTATACCACAGATATGCTATTAGGAGGACTTTATAAATGCAATTAGATCACAGATATGCTGTTAGGTGGACTTTCTAAATGCAAACTAGACCACAGATATGCATTTAGGAGGACTTTCTAAATGCAACTATACCATAGTTATGCTATTAGGAGGACTTTCTAAATGCAGATATACCACAGATATGCTATAAGGAGGAATTTCTAAATGCAAACTAGCCCACACTTATGCTATTAGGAGGTCTTTCTAAATGCAGACTAGACCACAGATATGCTATTAGGAGGACTTTCTAAATGCAATTATAACACAGATATGCTATTACGAGGACTTTCTGAATGCAATTATACCACAGATATGCTATTTGTCACACTTTCTAAATGCATTTATTCCACAGATAAGCTATTTAGCAAACTTTCAAAATGTAACTACACCTGGTGCCGGAGGACTTTCTAAATGCACACTAGACCACAGATATGCTGTTCGGAGGACTTTCTAAATGCAGACTAGACCACATATATGCTATTAGGAGGACTTTCTAAATGCACACTAGACCACAGATATGCTATTAGGAGGACTTTCTAAATGCAATTATAACACAGATATGCTATTACGAGGACTTTCTGAATGCAATTATACCACAGATATGCTTTTAGGAGGACTTTCTAAATGCAATTAGATCACAGATATGCTGTTAGGAGGACTTTCTAAATGCAATTAGACCACAGATATGCTGTTAGGAGGACTTTCTAAATGCAATTATACCACATATATGCTACTAGGAGGACTTTCTGACTGCAATTATACCACAGATATGCTATTAGGAGGACTTTATAAATACAAACTAGACCACAGATATGCATTTAGGAGGACTTTCTAAATGCAAGTATACCATAGTTATGCTATTAGGAGGACTTTCTAGATGCAGACTAGACCACGGATATGCTATTAGGAGGACTTTCTAAATACAGACTAGACCACATGAATGCTATTAGGGGGACTTTCTAAATGCAGACTAGACCATAGATATGCTATTATAAGGACTTTCTAAATGCAGGTTAGACCACAGATATGCTATTAGGAGGACTTTCTAAGTGCAATTATACCACAGATATGCTATTAGGAGGACTTTCTAAATACAGACTAGACTACAGATATGTTATTAGGGGGACTTTCTAAATGCGCACTAGACCATAGATATGCTATTAAGAAGACTTTCTAAATTCAGACTACACCACAAATATGCTATTAGGAGTACTTTCTAAATGCATATTAGACCACAGATATGCCCTTAGGAGGACTTTCTAAACGCAATTATACCATAGCATGCTATTAGGAGGACTTTCTAAATGTAAATATACCACAGGTATGCTATTAGGAGGACTTTCTAAATGCAGACTAGACCACAGATGTGCTATTAGGAGGACTTTCTAAATGCAATTACACTACAGAATTGATATTTGTCACACTTTCTAAATGCATTTATTCCATAGATATGCTATTTAGCAAACATTCAAAATGTAACTACACCGTGGTGCCGGAGGACTTTCTAAATGCAAAATAGACCACAGATATGCATTTAGGAGGACTTTCTAAATGCAAGTATACCATAGTTATGCTATTAGGAGAACTTTCTAAATGCAGTTATACCACAGATATGCTATAAGGAGGAATTTCTAAATGCAAACTAGACCACACATATGCTATTAGAACGTCTTTCTAAATGCAATTATTCCACAGATATGCTATTAGGAGGACTTTCTGAATGCAATTGTACCACAGAATGCTATTAGGAGGACTTTCTAAATGCAGACTAGACCACAGATATGCTATTAGGAGGACTTTCTAAATGCAGACTGGACCACATATATGCTATTAGGGGGACTTTCTAAATGCAGACTAGACCATAGATATGCTATTAAGAGGACTTTCTAAATTCAGACTACACCACAAATATGCTATTAGGAGTACTTTCTAAATGCCTATTAGACCACAGATATGCCCTTAGGAGGACTTTCTAAACGCAATTATACCATAGCATGCTATTAGGAGGACTTTCTAAATGCAGACTAGACCACAAATATGCTATTAGGAGGACTTTCTAAATGTAAATATACCACAGGTATGCTATTAGGAGGACTTTCTAAATGCAATTGTACCACAGAGCTGCTATTAGGAGGACTTTCTAAATGCAGACTAGACCACAGATATGCTATTAGGAGGACTTTCTAAATGCAATTACACCACAGATATGCTATTTGTCACACTTTCTAAATGCATTTATTCCACAGATAAGCTATTTAGCAAACTTTCAAAATGTAACTACACTGTGGTGCCGGAGGACTTTCTAAATGCAAACTAGACCACAGATATGCTATTAGGAGGACTTTCTAAATGCAATTATAACACAGATATGCTATTACGAGGACTTTCTGAATGCAATTATACCACAGATATGCTATTAGGAGGACTTTCTGAATGCAATTATACCACAGATATGCTTTTAGGAGGACTTTCTAATGCAATTAGATCACAGATATGCTGTTAGGAGGACTTTCTAAATGCAATTATACCACAGATTTGCTATTAGGAGGACATTCTGACTGCAATTATACCACAGATATGCTATTAGGAGGACTTTATAAATGCAATTAGATCACAGATATGCTGTTAGGAGGACTTTCTAAATGCAAACTAGACCACAGATATGCATTTAGGATTACTTTCTAAACGCAATTATACCATAGCACGCTATTAGGAGGACTTTCTAAATGCAGACTAGACCACAAATATGCTATTAGGAGGACTTTCTAAATGCAGACTAGACCACAGATGTGCTATTAGGAGGACTTTCTAAATGCAATTACACTACAGAATTGATATTTGTCACACTTTCTAAATGCATTTATTCCATAGATAAGCTATTTAGCAAACATTCAAAATGTAACTACACCGTGGTGCCGGAGGACTTTCTAAATGCCCACTAGACCACAGATATGCTATTAGGAGGACTTTCTAAATGCAATTATAAGACAGATATGCTATTACGAGGACTTTCTGAATGCAATTATACCACAGATATGCTATTAGGAGGACTTTCTGAATGCAATTATACCACAGATATGCTTTTAGGAGGACTTTCTAAATGCAATTAGATCACAGATATGCTGTTAGGAGGACTTTCTAAATGCAATTATTCCACAGATATGCTATTAGGAGGACTTTCTAAATGCAGACTAGACCACAGATATGCTATTAGGAGGACTTTCTAAATGCAATTACACCACAGATATGCTATTTGTCACACTTTCTAAATGCATTTATTCCACAGATAAGCTATTTAGCAAACTTTCAAAATGTAACTACACCTGGTGCCGGAGGACTTTCTAAATGCACACTAGACCACAGATATGCTGTTAGGAGGACTTTCTAAATGCAGACTAGACCACATATATGCTATTAGGAGGACTTTCTAAATGCACACTAGACCACATATATGCTATTAGGAGGACTTTCTAAATGCAATTATAACACAGATATGCTATTACGAGGACTTTCTGAATGCAATTATACCACAGATATGCTATTAGGAGGACTTTCTGAATGCAATTATACCACAGATATGCTTTTAGGAGGACTTTCTAAATGCAATTAGATCACAGATATGCTGTTAGGAGGGCGTTCTAAATGCAATTAGACCACAGATATGCTGTTAGGAGGACTTTCTAAATGCAATTATTCCACAGATTTGCTATTAGGAGGACATTCTGACTGCAATTATACCACAGATATGCTATTAGGAGGACTTTATAAATGCAATTAGATCACAGATATGCTGTTAGGAGGACTTTCTAAATGCAAACTAGACCACAGATATGCATTTAGGAGGACTTTCTAAACGCAATTATACCATAGCATGCTATTAGGAATACTTTCTAAATGCAGACTAGACCACAAATATTCTATTAGGAGGACTTTCTAAATGCAGACTAGACCACAGATGTGCTATTAGGAGGACTTTCTAAATGCAATTACACTACAGAATTGATATTTGTCACACTTTCTAAATGCATTTATTCCATAGATATGCTATTTAGCAAACATTCAAAATGGAACTACACCGTGGTGCCGGAGGACATTCTAAATGCAAACTAGACCACAGATATGCTGTTAGAAGGACTTTCTAAATGCAGACTAGACCACAGATATGCTGTTAGGAGGACTTTCTAAATGCAATTATAACACAGATATGCTAATACGAGGACTTTCTGAATGCAATTATACCACAGATGTGCTATTAGGAGGACTTTCTAAATGCAGACTAGACCACAGATATGCTATTAGGAGGACTTTCTAAATGCAATTATACCACAGATATGCTATTAGGAGGACTTTCTGACTGCAATTATACCACAGATATGCTATTAGGAGGACTTTATAAATGCAATTAGATCACAGATATGCTGTTAGGTGGACTTTCTAAATGCAAACTAGACCACAGATATGCATTTAGGAGGACTTTCTAAATGCAAGTATACCATAGTTATGCTATTAGGAGGACTTTCTAAATGCAGTTACACCACAGATATGCTATAAGGAGGAATTTCTAAATGCAAACTAGCCCACACTTATGCTATTAGGAGGTCTTTCTAAATGCAATTATTCCACAGATATGCTATTAGGAGGACTTTCTAAATGCAATTGTACCACAGAATGCTATTAGGAGGACTTTCTAGATGCAGACTAGACCACAGATATGCTATTAGGAGGACTTTCTAAATACAGACTAGACCACATATATGCTATTAGGGGGACTTTCTAAATGCAGACTAGACCATAGATATGCTATTAAGAGGACTTTCTAAATTCAGACTACACCACAAATATGCTATTAGGAGTACTTTCTAAATGCATATTAGACCACAGATATGCCCTTAGGAGGACTTTCTAAACACAATTATACTATAGCATGCTATTAGGAGGACTTTCTAAATGCAGACTAGACCACAAATATGCTATTAGGAGGACTTTCTAAATGTAAATATACCACAGGTATGCTATTAGGAGGACTTTCTAAATGAAATTGTACCACAGATATGCTATTAGGAGTACTTTCTAAATGCAGACTAGACCACAGATATGCTATTAGGAGGACTTTCTAAATGCAATTATTCCACAGATATGCTATTAGGAGGACTTTCTAAATGCAGACTAGACCACAGACATGCTATTAGGAGGACTTTCTAAATGCAATTACACCACAGATATGCTATTTGTCACACTTTCTAAATGCATTTATTCCACAGATATGCTATTTAGCAAACATTCAAAATGTAACTACACTGTGGTGCCGGAGGACTTTCTAAATGCAAACTAGACCACAGATATGCTGTTAGGAGGACTTTCTAAATGCAGACTAGACCACATATATGCTATTAGGAGGACTTTCTAAATGCACACTAGACCACAGATATGCTATTAGGAGGACTTTCTAAATGCAATTATAAGACAGATATGCTATTACGAGGACTTTCTGAATGCAATTATACCACAGATATCCTATTAGGAGGACTTTCTGAATGCAATTATACCACAGATATGCTTTTAGGAGGACTTTCTAAATGCAATTAGATCACAGATATGCTGTTAGGAGGACATTCTAAATGCAATTAGACCACAGATATGTGTTAGGAAGACTTTCTAAATTCAATTATACCACAGATATGCTATTAGGAGGACTTTCTGACTGCAATTATACCACAGATATGCTATTAGGAGGACTTTCTAAATGCATATTAGACCACAGATATGCCCTTAGGAGGACTTTCTAAACGCAATTATACCATAGCATGCTATTAGGAGGACTTTCTAAATGCAGACTAGACCACAAATATGCTATTAGGAGGACTTTCTAAATGTAAATATACCACAGGTATGCTATTAGGAGGACTTTCTAAATGCAATTGTACCACAGATATGCTATTAGGAGGACTTTCTAAATGCAGACTAGACCACAGATATGCTATTAGGAGGACTTTCTAAATGCAATTATTCCACAGATATGCTATTAGGAGGACTTTCTAAATGCAGACTAGACCACAGATATGCTATTAGGAGGACTTTCTAAATGCAATTACACCACAGATATGCTATTTGTCACACTTTCTAAATGCATTTATTCCACAGATAAGCAATTTGGCAAACTTTCAAAATGTAACTACACCTGGTGCCGGAGGACTTTCTAAATGCACACTAGACCACAGATATGCTGTTAGGAGGACTTTCTAAATGCAGACTAGACCACATATATGCTATTAGGAGGACTTTCTAAATGCACACTAGACCACAGATATGCTATTAGGAGGACTTTCTAAATGCAATTATAACACAGATATGCTATTACGAGGACTTTCTGAATGCAATTATACCACAGATATGTTATTAGGAGGACTTTCTGAATGCAATTATACCACAGATATGCTTTTAGGAGGACTTTCTAAATGCAATTAGATCACAGATATGCTGTTGGTAGGGCTTTCTAAATGCAATTAGACCACAGATATGCTGTTAGGAGGACTTTCTAAATGCAATTATTCCACAGATTTGCTATTAGGAGGACATTCTGACTGCAATTATACCACAGATATGCTATTAGGAGGACTTTATAAATGCAATTAGATCACAGATATGCTGTTAGGAGGACTTTCTAAATGCAAACTAGACCACAGATATGCATTTAGGAGGACTTTCTAAACGCAATTATACCATAGCATGCTATTAGGAATACTTTCTAAATGCAGACTAGACCACAAATATGCTATTAGGAGGACTTTCTAAATGCAGACTAGACCACAGATGTGCTATTAGGAGGACTTTCTAAATGCAATTACACTACAGAATTGATATTTGTCACACTTTCTAAATGCATTTATTCCATAGATATGCTATTTAGCAAACATTCAAAATGTAACTACACCGTGGTGCCGGAGGACTTTCTAAATGCAAACTAGACCACAGATATGCTGTTAGAAGGACTTTCTAAATGCAGACTAGACCACAGATATGCTATTAGGAGGACTTTCTAAATGCAATTATAACACAGATATGCTAATACGAGGACTTTCTGAATGCAATTATACCACAGATGTGCTATTAGGAGGACTTTCTAAATGCAGACTAGACCACAGATATGCTATTAGGAGGACTTTCTAAATGCAATTATACCACAGATATGCTATTAGGAGGACTTTCTGACTGCAATTATACCACAGATATGCTATTAGGAGGACTTTATAAATGCAATTAGATCACAGATATGCTGTTAGGTGGACTTTCTAAATGCAAACTAGACCACAGATATGCATTTAGGAGGACTTTCTAAATGCAAGTATACCATAGTTATGCTATTAGGAGGACTTTCTAAATGCAGTTATACCACAGATATGCTATAAGGAGGAATTTCTAAATGCAAACTAGCCCACACTTATGCTATTAGGAGGTCTTTCTAAATGCAATTATTCCACAGATATGCTATTAGGAGGACTTTCTAAATGCAATTGTACCACAGAATGCTATTAGGAGGACTTTCTAGATGCAGACTAGACCACAGATATGCTATTAGGAGGACTTTCTAAATACAGACTAGACCACATATATGCTATTAGGGGGACTTTCTAAATGCAGACTAGACCATAGATATGCTATTAAGAGGACTTTCTAAATTCAGACTACACCACAAATATGCTATTAGGAGTACTTTCTAAATGCATATTAGACCACAGATATGCCCTTAGGAGGACTTTCTAAACGCAATTATACCATAGCATGCTATTAGGAGGACTTTCTAAATGCAGACTAGACCACAAATATGCTATTAGGAGGACTTTCTAAATGTAAATATACCACAGGTATGCTATTAGGAGGACTTTCTAAATGAAATTGTACCACAGATATGCTATTAGGAGTACTTTCTAAATGCAGACTAGACCACAGATATGCTATTAGGAGGACTTTCTAAATGCAATTATTCCACAGATATGCTATTAGGAGGACTTTCTAAATGCAGACTAGACCACAGACATGCTATTAGGAGGACTTTCTAAATGCAATTACACCACAGATATGCTATTTGTCACACTTTCTAAATGCATTTATTCCACAGATATGCTATTTAGCAAACATTCAAAATGTAACTACACTGTGGTGCCGGAGGACTTTCTAAATGCAAACTAGACCACAGATATGCTGTTAGGAGGACTTTCTAAATGCAGACTAGACCACATATATGCTATTAGGAGGACTTTCTAAATGCACACTAGACCACATATATGCTGTTAGGAGGACTTTCTAAATGCAATTATAACACAGATATGCTATTACGAGGACTTTCTGAATGCAATTATACCACAGATATCCTATTAGGAGGACTTTCTGAATGCAATTATACCACAGATATGCTTTTAGGAGGACTTTCTAAATGCAATTAGATCACAGATATGCTGTTAGGAGGACATTCTAAATGCAATTAGACCACAGATATGTGTTAGGAGGACTTTCTAAATTCAATTATACCACAGATATGCTACTAGGAGGACTTTCTGACTGCAATTATACCACAGATATGCTATTAGGAGGACTTTCTAAATGCATATTAGACCACAGATATGCCCTTAGGAGGACTTTCTAAACGCAATTATACCATAGCATGCTATTAGGAGGACTTTCTAAATGCAGACTAGACCACAAATATGCTATTAGGAGGACTTTCTAAATGTAAATATACCACAGGTATGCTATTAGGAGGACTTTCTAAATGCAATTGTACCACAGATATGCTATTAGGAGGACTTTCTAAATGCAGACTAGACCACAGATATGCTATTAGGAGGACTTTCTAAATGCAATTATTCCACAGATATGCTATTAGGAGGACTTTCTAAATGCAGACTAGACCACAGATATGCTATTAGGAGGACTTTCTAAATGCAATTACACCACAGATATGCTATTTGCCACACTTTCTAAATGCATTGATTCCACAGATAAGCAATTTGGCAAACTTTCAAAATGTAACTACACCGTGGTGCCGGAGGACTTTCTAAATGCAAACTAGACCACAGATATGCTGTTAGGAGGACTTTCTAAATGTAATTATACCACAGATATGCTACTAGGAGGACTTTCTGACTGCAATTATACCACAGATATGCTATTAGGAGGACTTTATAAATGCAATTAGATCACAGATTTGCTGTTAGGAGGACTTTCTACATGCAAACTAGACCACAGATATGCATTTAGGAGGACTTTCTAAATGCAAGTATACCATAGTTATGCTATTAGGAGGACTTTCTAAATGCAGTTATACCACAGATATGCTATAAGGAGGAATTTCTAAATGCAAACAAGACCACACATATGCTATTAGAATGTCTTTCTAAATGCAATTATTCCACAGATATGCTATTAGGAGGACTTTCTGACTGCAATTATACCACAGATATGCTATTAGGAGGACTTTCTAAATGCATATTAGACCACAGATATGCCCTTAGGAGGACTTTCTAAACGCAATTATACCATAGCATGCTATTAGGAGGACTTTCTAAATGCAGACTAGACCACAAATATGCTATTAGGAGGACTTTCTAAATGTAAATATACCACAGGTATGCTATTAGGAGGACTTTCTAAATGCAATTGTACCACAGATATGCTATTAGGAGGACTTTCTAAATGCAGACTAGACCACAGATATGCTATTAGGAGGACTTTCTAAATGCAATTATTCCACAGATATGCTATTAGGAGGACTTTCTAAATGCAGACTAGACCACAGATATGCTATTAGGAGGACTTTCTAAATGCAATTACACCACAGATATGCTATTTGTCACACTTTCTAAATGCATTTATTCCACAGATAAGCAATTTGGCAAACTTTCAAAATGTAACTACACCGTGGTGCCGGAGGACTTTCTAAATGCAAACTAGACCACAGATATGCTGTTAGGAGGACTTTCTAAATGTAATTATACCACAGATATGCTACTAGGAGGACTTTCTGACTGCAATTATACCACAGATATGCTATTAGGAGGACTTTATAAATGCAATTAGATCACAGATTTGCTGTTAGGAGGACTTTCTACATGCAAACTAGACCACAGATATGCATTTAGGAGGACTTTCTAAATGCAAGTATACCATAGTTATGCTATTAGGAGGACTTTCTAAATGCAGTTATACCACAGATATGCTATTAGGAGGACTTTCTGAATGCAATTGTACCACAGAATGCTAATAGGAGGACTTTCTAAATGCAGACTAGACCACAGATATGCTATTAGGAGGACTTTCTAAATACAGACTAGACCACATATATGCTATTAGGGGGACTTTCTAAATGCAGACTAGACGATAGATATGCTATTAAGAGGACTTTCTAAATTCAGACTACACCACAAATATGCTATTACGAGTACTTTCTAAATGCATATTAGACCACAGATATGCCCTTAGGAGGACTTTCTAAACACAATTATACCATAGCATGCTATTAGGAGGAATTTTTAAATGCAGACTAGACCACAAATATGATATTAGGAGGACTTTCTGACTGCAATTATACCACAGATATGCTATTAGGAGGACTTTCTAAATGCATATTAGACCACAGATATGCCCTTAGGAGGACTTTCTAAACGCAATTATACCATAACATGCTATTAGGAGGACTTTCTAAATGCAGACTAGACCACAAATATGCTATTAGGAGGACTTTCTAAATGTAAATATACCACAGGTATGCTATTAGGAGGACTTTCTAAATGCAATTGTACCACAGATATGCTATTAGGAGGACTTTCTAAATGCAGACTAGACCACAGATATGCTATTAGGAGGACTTTCTAAATGCAATTATTCCACAGATATGCTATTAGGAGGACTTTCTAAATGCAGACTAGACCACAGATATGCTATTAGGAGGACTTTCTAAATGCAATTACACCACAGATATGCTATTTGTCACACTTTCTAGATGCATTTATTCCACAGATAAGCCATTTGGCAAACTTTCAAAATGTAACTACACCGTGGTGACGGAGGACTTTCTAAATGCAAACTAGACCACAGATATGCTGTTAGGAGGACTTTCTAAATGTAATTATACCACAGATATGCTACTAGGAGGACTTTCTGACTGCAATTATACCACAGATATGCTATTAGGAGGACTTTATAAATGCAATTAGATCACAGATTTGCTGTTAGGAGGACTTTCTACATGCAAACTAGACCACAGATATGCATTTAGGAGGACTTTCTAAATGCAAGTATACCATAGTTATGCTATTAGGAGGACTTTCTAAATGCAGTTATACCACAGATATGCTATAAGGAGGAATTTCTAAATGCAAACAAGACCACACATATGCTATTAGAATGTCTTTCTAAATGCAATTATTCCACAGATATGCTATTAGGAGGACTTTCTGAATGCAATTGTACCACAGAATGCTATTAGGAGGACTTTCTAAATGCAGACTAGACCACAGATATGCTATTAGGAGGACTTTCTAAATACAGACTAGACCACATATATGCTATTAGGGGGACTTTCTAAATGCAGACTAGACGATAGATATGCTATTAAGAGGACTTTCTAAATTCAGACTACACCACAAATATGCTATTACGAGTACTTTCTAAATGCATATTAGACCACAGATATGCCCTTAGGAGGACTTTCTAAATGCAGACTAGACCACAGATGTGCTATTAGGAGGACTTTCTAAATGCAATCACACTACAGAATTGATATTTGTCACACTTTCTAAATGCATTTATTCCACAGATATGCTATTTAGCAAACATTCAAAATGTAACTACACCGTGGTGCCGGAGGACTTTCCAAATGCAAACTAGACCACAGATATGCTGTTAGAAGGACTTCTAAATGCAGACTAGACCACAGATATGCTATTAGGAGGACTTTCTAAATGCAATTATAACACAGATATGCTAATACGAGGACTTTCTGAATGCAATTATACCACAGATATGCTATTAGGAGGACTTTCTGAATGCAATTATACCACAGATATGCTTTTAGGAGGACTTTCTAAATGCAATTAGATCACAGATATGCTGTTAGGAGGACTTTCTAAATGCAATTATACCACAGATATGCTACTAGGAGGACTTTCTGACTGCAATTATACCACAGATATGCTATTAGGAGGACTTTATAAATGCAATTAGATCACAGATATGCTGTTAGGAGGACTTTCTAAATGCCAACTAGACCACAGATATGCATTTAGGAGGACTTTCTAAATGCAAGTATACCATAGTTATGCTATTAGGAGGACTTTCTAAATGCAGTTATACCACAGATATGCTATAAGGAGGAATTTCTAAATGCAAACTAGACCACACATATGCTATTAGGAGGACTTTCTAAATGCAATTATTCCACAGATTTGCTATTAGGAGGACATTCTGACTGCAATTATACCACAGATATGCTATTAGGAGGACTTTATAAATGCAATTAGATCACAGATATGCTGTTAGGAGGACTTTCTAAATGCAAACTAGACCACAGATATGCATTTAGGAGGACTTTCTAAACGCAATTATACCATAGCATGCTATTAGGAATACTTTCTAAATGCAGACTAGACCACAAATATGCTATTAGGAGGACTTTCTAAATGCAGACTAGACCACAGATGTGCTATTAGGAGGACTTTCTAAATGCAATTACACTACAGAATTGATATTTGTCACACTTTCTAAATGCATTTATTCCATAGATATGCTATTTAGCAAACATTCAAAATGTAACTACACCGTGGTGCCGGAGGACTTTCTAAATGCAAACTAGACCACAGATATGCTGTTAGAAGGACTTTCTAAATGCAGACTAGACCACAGATATGCTATTAGGAGGACTTTCTAAATGCAATTATAACACAGATATGCTAATACGAGGACTTTCTGAATGCAATTATACCACAGATGTGCTATTAGGAGGACTTTCTAAATGCAGACTAGACCACAGATATGCTATTAGGAGGACTTTCTAAATGCAATTATACCACAGATATGCTATTAGGAGGACTTTCTGACTGCAATTATACCACAGATATGCTATTAGGAGGACTTTATAAATGCAATTAGATCACAGATATGCTGTTAGGTGGACTTTCTAAATGCAAACTAGACCACAGATATGCATTTAGGAGGACTTTCTAAATGCAAGTATACCATAGTTATGCTATTAGGAGGACTTTCTAAATGCAGTTATACCACAGATATGCTATAAGGAGGAATTTCTAAATGCAAACTAGCCCACACTTATGCTATTAGGAGGTCTTTCTAAATGCAATTATTCCACAGATATGCTATTAGGAGGACTTTCTAAATGCAATTGTACCACAGAATGCTATTAGGAGGACTTTCTAGATGCAGACTAGACCACAGATATGCTATTAGGAGGACTTTCTAAATACAGACTAGACCACATATATGCTATTAGGGGGACTTTCTAAATGCAGACTAGACCATAGATATGCTATTAAGAGGACTTTCTAAATTCAGACTACACCACAAATATGCTATTAGGAGTACTTTCTAAATGCATATTAGACCACAGATATGCCCTTAGGAGGACTTTCTAAACGCAATTATACCATAGCATGCTATTAGGAGGACTTTCTAAATGCAGACTAGACCACAAATATGCTATTAGGAGGACTTTCTAAATGTAAATATACCACAGGTATGCTATTAGGAGGACTTTCTAAATGAAATTGTACCACAGATATGCTATTAGGAGTACTTTCTAAATGCAGACTAGACCACAGATATGCTATTAGGAGGACTTTCTAAATGCAATTATTCCACAGATATGCTATTAGGAGGACTTTCTAAATGCAGACTAGACCACAGACATGCTATTAGGAGGACTTTCTAAATGCAATTACACCACAGATATGCTATTTGTCACACTTTCTAAATGCATTTATTCCACAGATATGCTATTTAGCAAACATTCAAAATGTAACTACACTGTGGTGCCGGAGGACTTTCTAAATGCAAACTAGACCACAGATATGCTGTTAGGAGGACTTTCTAAATGCAGACTAGACCACATATATGCTATTAGGAGGACTTTCTAAATGCACACTAGACCACATATATGCTGTTAGGAGGACTTTCTAAATGCAATTATAACACAGATATGCTATTACGAGGACTTTCTGAATGCAATTATACCACAGATATCCTATTAGGAGGACTTTCTGAATGCAATTATACCACAGATATGCTTTTAGGAGGACTTTCTAAATGCAATTAGATCACAGATATGCTGTTAGGAGGACATTCTAAATGCAATTAGACCACAGATATGTGTTAGGAGGACTTTCTAAATTCAATTATACCACAGATATGCTACTAGGAGGACTTTCTGACTGCAATTATACCACAGATATGCTATTAGGAGGACTTTCTAAATGCATATTAGACCACAGATATGCCCTTAGGAGGACTTTCTAAACGCAATTATACCATAGCATGCTATTAGGAGGACTTTCTAAATGCAGACTAGACCACAAATATGCTATTAGGAGGACTTTCTAAATGTAAATATACCACAGGTATGCTATTAGGAGGACTTTCTAAATGCAATTGTACCACAGATATGCTATTAGGAGGACTTTCTAAATGCAGACTAGACCACAGATATGCTATTAGGAGGACTTTCTAAATGCAATTATTCCACAGATATGCTATTAGGAGGACTTTCTAAATGCAGACTAGACCACAGATATGCTATTAGGAGGACTTTCTAAATGCAATTACACCACAGATATGCTATTTGCCACACTTTCTAAATGCATTGATTCCACAGATAAGCAATTTGGCAAACTTTCAAAATGTAACTACACCGTGGTGCCGGAGGACTTTCTAAATGCAAACTAGACCACAGATATGCTGTTAGGAGGACTTTCTAAATGTAATTATACCACAGATATGCTACTAGGAGGACTTTCTGACTGCAATTATACCACAGATATGCTATTAGGAGGACTTTATAAATGCAATTAGATCACAGATTTGCTGTTAGGAGGACTTTCTACATGCAAACTAGACCACAGATATGCATTTAGGAGGACTTTCTAAATGCAAGTATACCATAGTTATGCTATTAGGAGGACTTTCTAAATGCAGTTATACCACAGATATGCTATAAGGAGGAATTTCTAAATGCAAACAAGACCACACATATGCTATTAGAATGTCTTTCTAAATGCAATTATTCCACAGATATGCTATTAGGAGGACTTTCTGACTGCAATTATACCACAGATATGCTATTAGGAGGACTTTCTAAATGCATATTAGACCACAGATATGCCCTTAGGAGGACTTTCTAAACGCAATTATACCATAGCATGCTATTAGGAGGACTTTCTAAATGCAGACTAGACCACAAATATGCTATTAGGAGGACTTTCTAAATGTAAATATACCACAGGTATGCTATTAGGAGGACTTTCTAAATGCAATTGTACCACAGATATGCTATTAGGAGGACTTTCTAAATGCAGACTAGACCACAGATATGCTATTAGGAGGACTTTCTAAATGCAATTATTCCACAGATATGCTATTAGGAGGACTTTCTAAATGCAGACTAGACCACAGATATGCTATTAGGAGGACTTTCTAAATGCAATTACACCACAGATATGCTATTTGTCACACTTTCTAAATGCATTTATTCCACAGATAAGCAATTTGGCAAACTTTCAAAATGTAACTACACCGTGGTGCCGGAGGACTTTCTAAATGCAAACTAGACCACAGATATGCTGTTAGGAGGACTTTCTAAATGTAATTATACCACAGATATGCTACTAGGAGGACTTTCTGACTGCAATTATACCACAGATATGCTATTAGGAGGACTTTATAAATGCAATTAGATCACAGATTTGCTGTTAGGAGGACTTTCTACATGCAAACTAGACCACAGATATGCATTTAGGAGGACTTTCTAAATGCAAGTATACCATAGTTATGCTATTAGGAGGACTTTCTAAATGCAGTTATACCACAGATATGCTATTAGGAGGACTTTCTGAATGCAATTGTACCACAGAATGCTAATAGGAGGACTTTCTAAATGCAGACTAGACCACAGATATGCTATTAGGAGGACTTTCTAAATACAGACTAGACCACATATATGCTATTAGGGGGACTTTCTAAATGCAGACTAGACGATAGATATGCTATTAAGAGGACTTTCTAAATTCAGACTACACCACAAATATGCTATTACGAGTACTTTCTAAATGCATATTAGACCACAGATATGCCCTTAGGAGGACTTTCTAAACACAATTATACCATAGCATGCTATTAGGAGGAATTTTTAAATGCAGACTAGACCACAAATATGATATTAGGAGGACTTTCTGACTGCAATTATACCACAGATATGCTATTAGGAGGACTTTCTAAATGCATATTAGACCACAGATATGCCCTTAGGAGGACTTTCTAAACGCAATTATACCATAACATGCTATTAGGAGGACTTTCTAAATGCAGACTAGACCACAAATATGCTATTAGGAGGACTTTCTAAATGTAAATATACCACAGGTATGCTATTAGGAGGACTTTCTAAATGCAATTGTACCACAGATATGCTATTAGGAGGACTTTCTAAATGCAGACTAGACCACAGATATGCTATTAGGAGGACTTTCTAAATGCAATTATTCCACAGATATGCTATTAGGAGGACTTTCTAAATGCAGACTAGACCACAGATATGCTATTAGGAGGACTTTCTAAATGCAATTACACCACAGATATGCTATTTGTCACACTTTCTAGATGCATTTATTCCACAGATAAGCCATTTGGCAAACTTTCAAAATGTAACTACACCGTGGTGACGGAGGACTTTCTAAATGCAAACTAGACCACAGATATGCTGTTAGGAGGACTTTCTAAATGTAATTATACCACAGATATGCTACTAGGAGGACTTTCTGACTGCAATTATACCACAGATATGCTATTAGGAGGACTTTATAAATGCAATTAGATCACAGATTTGCTGTTAGGAGGACTTTCTACATGCAAACTAGACCACAGATATGCATTTAGGAGGACTTTCTAAATGCAAGTATACCATAGTTATGCTATTAGGAGGACTTTCTAAATGCAGTTATACCACAGATATGCTATAAGGAGGAATTTCTAAATGCAAACAAGACCACACATATGCTATTAGAATGTCTTTCTAAATGCAATTATTCCACAGATATGCTATTAGGAGGACTTTCTGAATGCAATTGTACCACAGAATGCTATTAGGAGGACTTTCTAAATGCAGACTAGACCACAGATATGCTATTAGGAGGACTTTCTAAATACAGACTAGACCACATATATGCTATTAGGGGGACTTTCTAAATGCAGACTAGACGATAGATATGCTATTAAGAGGACTTTCTAAATTCAGACTACACCACAAATATGCTATTACGAGTACTTTCTAAATGCATATTAGACCACAGATATGCCCTTAGGAGGACTTTCTAAATGCAGACTAGACCACAGATGTGCTATTAGGAGGACTTTCTAAATGCAATCACACTACAGAATTGATATTTGTCACACTTTCTAAATGCATTTATTCCACAGATATGCTATTTAGCAAACATTCAAAATGTAACTACACCGTGGTGCCGGAGGACTTTCCAAATGCAAACTAGACCACAGATATGCTGTTAGAAGGACTTCTAAATGCAGACTAGACCACAGATATGCTATTAGGAGGACTTTCTAAATGCAATTATAACACAGATATGCTAATACGAGGACTTTCTGAATGCAATTATACCACAGATATGCTATTAGGAGGACTTTCTGAATGCAATTATACCACAGATATGCTTTTAGGAGGACTTTCTAAATGCAATTAGATCACAGATATGCTGTTAGGAGGACTTTCTAAATGCAATTATACCACAGATATGCTACTAGGAGGACTTTCTGACTGCAATTATACCACAGATATGCTATTAGGAGGACTTTATAAATGCAATTAGATCACAGATATGCTGTTAGGAGGACTTTCTAAATGCCAACTAGACCACAGATATGCATTTAGGAGGACTTTCTAAATGCAAGTATACCATAGTTATGCTATTAGGAGGACTTTCTAAATGCAGTTATACCACAGATATGCTATAAGGAGGAATTTCTAAATGCAAACTAGACCACACATATGCTATTAGGAGGACTTTCTAAATGCAGTTATACCAAAGAATGCTATTAGGAGGACTTTCTAAATGCAGATTAGACCACAGATATGCTATTAGGAGGACTTTCTAAATGCAATTATACCACAGATATGCGATTAGGAGGACTTTCTAAATACAGACTAGGCCACAGATATGCTATTAAGAGGACTTTCTAAATTCAGACTACACCACAAATATGCTGTTAGGAGGACTTTCTATATGTAATTAAAACACAGATATGCTATTAGGAGGACTTTCTAAATGCAATTGTACCACAAAATGCTATTTGGAGGACTTTCTAGATGTAGATTAGACCACAGATATGCTATTAGGAGGACTTTCTAAATGCAATTATACCACAGATATGCTATTAGGGGGACTTTCTAAATGCAGACTAGACCATAGATATGCTATTAAGAGGACTTTCTAAATTCAGACTACACCACAAATATGCTGTTAGGAGGACTTTCTAAATGTAAATAAAACACAGATATGCTATTAGGAGGACTTTCTAAATGCAATTGTACCACGAAATGCTATTAGGAGGACTTTCTAAATGCAGATTAGACCACAGATATGCTATTAGGAGGACTTTCTAAATGCAATTATACCACAGATATGCTATTAGGGGGACTTTCTAAATGCAGACTAGACCATAGATATGCTATTAAGAGGACTTTCTAAATTCAGACTACACCACAAATATGCTATTAAGAGGACTTTCTAAATTCAGACTACACCACAAATATGCTGTTAGGAGGACTTTCTAAATGTAATTAAAACACAGATATGCTATTAGGAGGACTTTCTAAATGCAATTGTACCACAAAATGCTATTTGGAGGACTTTCTAGATGCAGGCTAGACCACAGATATGCTATTAGGAGGACTTTCTTAATGCAATTATACCACAGAATGCTATTATAAGGACTTTCTAAATGCAGGTTAGACCACAGATATGCTATTAGGAGGACTTTCTAAGTGCAATTATACCATAGCATGCTATTAGGAGGACTTTCTAAATACAGACTAGACTACAGATATGTTATTAGGGGGACTTTCTAAATGCGCACTAGAGCATAGATATGCTATTAAGAGGACTTTCTAAATTCAGACTACACCACAAATATGCTATTAGGAGTACTTTCTAAATGCAGATTAGACCACATATATGCTATTAGGAGGACTTTCTAAACGCAATTATACCATAGCATGCTATTAGGAGGACTTTCTAAATGCAGACTAGACAACAAATATGCTATGAGGAGGACTTTCTAAATGTAATTATACCACAGGTATGCTTTTAGGAGGACTTTCTAAATGCAATTATACCACAGATATGCTATTAGGAGGACTTTCTAAATGCAGACTAGACCACAGATATGCTATTAGGAGGATTTTCTAAATGTAATTATACCACAGGTATGCTATTAGGAGGACTTTCTAAATGCAATTATTCCACAGATATGCTATTAAAAGGACTTTCTAAATGCAGACTAGACCACAGATATGCTATTAGGAGGACTTTTTAAATGCAATTACACCACAGATATGCAATTTGTCACACTTTCTAAATGCATTTATTCCTCAGATATGCTATTTAGCACACTTTCAAAATGTAACTACACCGTGTTGCAGGAGGACTTTCTAAATGCAAACTAGACCACAGATATGCTGTTAGGAGGGCTTTCTAAATGCAGACTAGACCACATATATACTATTAGGAGGACTTTCTAAATGCAGACTAGACCACAGATATTCTATTAGGAGAACTTTCTAAATGCAATTATAACACAGATATGCTATTAGGAGGACTTTCTGAATGCAATTATACCACAGATATGCTATTAGGAGGACTTTCTGAATGCAATTATACCACAGATATGCTTTTAGGAGGACTTTCTAAATACAATTAGATCACAGATATGCTGTTAGGAGGACTTTCTAAATGTAATTAGACCACAGATATGCTGTTAGGAGGACTTTCTAAATGCAAACTAGACCACATATATTCTATTAGGAGAAATTTCTAAATGCAATTATAACACAGATATGCTATTAGGAGGACTTTCTGAATGCAATTATACCACAGATATGCTATTAGGAGGACTTTCTGAATGCAATTATACCACAGATATGTTTTTAGGAGGACTTTCTAAATACAATTAGATCACAGATATGCTGTTAGGAGGACTTTCTAAATGCAATTATACCACAGATATGCTATTAGGAGGACTTTCTGACTGCAATTATACCACAGATATGCTATTAGGAGGACTTTCTAAATGCAATTGTACCACAGAATGCTATTAGGAGGACTTTCTAAATGCAGACTAGACCACAGATATGCTATTAGGAGGACTTTCTAAATGCAATTACACCACAGATATGCTATTTGTCACACTTTCTAAATGCATTTATTCCACAGATAAGCTATTTGGCAAACTTTCAAAATGTAACTACACCGTGGTGCCGGAGGACTTTCTAAATGCACACTAGACCACAGATATGCTGTTAGGAGGACTTTCTAAATGCAGACTAAACCACATATATGCTATTAGGAGGACTTTCTAAATGCACACTAGACCACAGATATGCTATTAGGAGGACTTTCTAAATGCAATTATAACACAGATATGCTATCACGAGGACTTTCTGAATGCAATTATACCACAGATATGCTATTAGGAGGACTTTCTGAATGCAATTATACCACAGATATGCTCTTAGGAGGACTTTCTAAATGCATTTAGATCACAGATATGCTGTTAGGAGGACTTTCTAAATGCAATTAGACCACAGATATGCTGTTAGGAGGACTTTCTAAATGCAATTATACCACAGATATGCTACTAGGAGGACTTTCTGACTGCAATTATACCACAGATATGCTATTAGGAGGACTTTATAAATGCAATTAGATCACAGATATGCTGTTAGGAGGACTTTCTAAATGCAAACTAGACCACAGATATGCATTTAGGAGGACTTTCTAAATGCAAGTATACCATAGTTATGCTATTAGGAGGACTTTCTAAATGCAGTTATACCACAGATATGCTATAAGGAGGAATTTCTAAATGCAAACTAGACCACACATATGCTATTAGAACGTCTTTCTAAATGCAATTATTCCACAGATATGCTATTAGGAGGACTTTCTGAATGCAATTGTACCACAGAATGCTATTAGGAGGACTTTCTAAATGCAATTATACCATAGCATGCTATTAGGAGGACTTTCTAAATGCAGACTAGACCACAAATATGCTATTAGGAGGACTTTCTAAATGTAAATATACCACAGGTATGCTATTAGGAGGACTTTCTAAATGCAATTGTACCACAGATATGCTATTAGGAGGACTTTCTAAATGCAGACTAGACCACAGATATGCTATTAGGAGGACTTTTTAAATGCAATTACACCACAGATATGCTATTTGTCACACTTTATAAATGCATTTATTCCACAGATATGCTATTTAGCAAACATTCAAAATGTAACTACACTGTGGTGCCGGAGGACTTTCTAAATGCAAACTAGACCACAGATATGCTGTTAGGAGGACTTTCTAAATGCAGACTAGACCACATATATGCTATTAGGAGGACTTTCTAAATGCACACTAGACCACAGATATGCTATTAGGAGGACTTTCTAAATGCAATTATAACACAGATATGCTATCACGAGGACTTTCTGAATGCAATTATACCACAGATATGCTATTAGGAGGACTTTCTGAATGCAATTATACCACAGATATGCTCTTAGGAGGACTTTCTAAATGCATTTAGATCACAGATATGCTGTTAGGAGGACTTTCTAAATGCAATTAGACCACAGATATGCTGTTAGGAGGACTTTCTAAATGCAATTATACCACAGATATGCTACTAGGAGGACTTTCTGACTGCAATTATACCACAGATATGCTATTAGGAGGACTTTATAAATGCAATTAGATCACAGATATGCTGTTAGGAGGACTTTCTAAATGCAAACTAGACCACAGATATGCATTTAGGAGGACTTTCTAAATGCAAGTATACCATAGTTATGCTATTAGGAGGACTTTCTAAATGCAGTTATACCACAGATATGCTATGAGGAGGAATTTCTAAATGAAAACTAGACCACACATATGCTATTAGAACGTCTTTCTAAATGCAATTTTTCCACAGATATGCTATTAGGAGGACTTTCTGAATGCAATTGTACCACAGAATGCTATTAGGAGGACTTTCTAAATGCAATTATACCATAGCATGCTATTAGGAGGACTTTCTAAATGCAGACTAGACCACAAATATGCTATTAGGAGGACTTTCTAAATGTAAATATACCACAGGTATGCTATTAGGAGGACTTTCTAAATGCAATTGTACCACAGATATGCTATTAGGAGTACTTTCTAAATGCAGACTAGACCACAGATATGCTATTAGGAGGACTTTCTAAATGCAATTATTCCACAGATATGCTATTAGGAGGACTTTCTAAATGCAGACTAGACCACAGATATGCTATTAGGAGGACTTTTTAAATGCAATTACACCACAGATATGCTATTTGTCACACTTTATAAATGCATTTATTCCACAGATATGCTATTTAGCAAACATTCAAAATGTAACTACACTGTGGTGCCGGAGGACTTTCTAAATGCAAACTAGACCACAGATATGCTGTTAGGAGGACTTTCTAAATGCAGACTAGACCACATATATGCTATTAGGAGGACTTTCTAAATGCACACTAGACCACAGATATGCTATTAGGAGGACTTTCTAAATGCAATTATAACACAGATATGCTATTACGAGGACTTTCTGAATGCAATTATACCACAGATATCCTATTAGGAGGACTTTCTGAATGCAATTATACCACAGATATGCTTTTAGGAGGACTTTCTAAATGCAATTAGATCACAGATATGCTGTTAGGAGGACTTTCTAAATGTAATTAGACCACATATATGCTGTTAGGAGGACTTTCTAAATGCAAACTAGACCACAGATATGCTGTTAGGAGGGCTTTCTAAATGCAGACTAGACCACATATATACTATTAGGAGGACTTTCTAAATGCAGACTAGACCACAGATATTCTATTAGGAGAACTTTCTAAATGCAATTATAACACAGATATGCTATTAGGAGGACTTTCTGAATGCAATTATACCACAGATATGCTATTAGGAGGACTTTCTGAATGCAATTATACCACAGATATGCTTTTAGGAGGACTTTCTAAATACAATTAGATCACAGATATGCTGTTAGGAGGACTTTCTAAATGTAATTAGACCACAGATATGCTGTTAGGAGGACTTTCTAAATGCAATTATACCACAGATATGCTATTAGGAGGACTTTCTGACTGCAATTATACCACAGATATGCTATTAGGAGGACTTTCTAAATGCAATTGTACCACAGAATGCTATTAGGAGGACTTTCTAAATGCAGACTAGACCACAGATATGCTATTAGGAGGACTTTCTAAATGCAATTACACCACAGATATGCTATTTGTCACACTTTCTAAATGCATTTATTCCACAGATAAGCTATTTGGCAAACTTTCAAAATGTAACTACACCGTGGTGCCGGAGGACTTTCTAAATGCACACTAGACCACAGATATGCTGTTAGGAGGACTTTCTAAATGCAGACTAAACCACATATATGCTATTAGGAGGACTTTCTAAATGCACACTAGACCACAGATATGCTATTAGGAGGACTTTCTAAATGCAATTATAACACAGATATGCTATCACGAGGACTTTCTGAATGCAATTATACCACAGATATGCTATTAGGAGGACTTTCTGAATGCAATTATACCACAGATATGCTTTTAGGAGGACTTTCTAAATGCAATTAGATCACAGATATGCTGTTAGGAGGACTTTCTAAATGCAATTAGACCACAGATATGCTGTTAGGAGGACTTTCTAAATGCAATTATACCACAGATATGCTATTAGGAGGACCTTCTGAATGCAATTATACCACAGATATGCTATTAGGAGGACTTTCTGAATGCAATTATACCACAGATATGCTTTTAGGAGGACTTTCTAAATACAATTAGATCACAGATATGCTGTTAGGAGGACTTTCTAAATGTAATTAGACCACATATATGCTGTTAGGAGGACTTTCTAAATGCAAACTAGACCACAGATATGCTGTTAGGAGGGCTTTCTAAATGCAGACTAGACCACATATATACTATTAGGAGGACTTTCTAAATGCAGACTAGACCACAGATATTCTATTAGGAGAACTTTCTAAATGCAATTATAACACAGATATGCTATTAGGAGGACTTTCTGAATGCAATTATACCACAGATATGCTATTAGGAGGACTTTCTGAATGCAATTATACCACAGATATGCTTTTAGGAGGACTTTCTAAATACAATTAGATCACAGATATGCTGTTAGGAGGACTTTCTAAATGTAATTAGACCACAGATATGCTGTTAGGAGGACTTTCTAAATGCAATTATACCACAGATATGCTATTAGGAGGACTTTCTGACTGCAATTATACCACAGATATGCTATTAGGAGGACTTTCTAAATGCAATTGTACCACAGAATGCTATTAGGAGGACTTTCTAAATGCAGACTAGACCACAGATATGCTATTAGGAGGACTTTCTAAATGCAATTACACCACAGATATGCTATTTGTCACACTTTCTAAATGCATTTATTCCACAGATAAGCTATTTGGCAAACTTTCAAAATGTAACTACACCGTGGTGCCGGAGGACTTTCTAAATGCACACTAGACCACAGATATGCTGTTAGGAGGACTTTCTAAATGCAGACTAAACCACATATATGCTATTAGGAGGACTTTCTAAATGCACACTAGACCACAGATATGCTATTAGGAGGACTTTCTAAATGCAATTATAACACAGATATGCTATCACGAGGACTTTCTGAATGCAATTATACCACAGATATGCTATTAGGAGGACTTTCTGAATGCAATTATACCACAGATATGCTTTTAGGAGGACTTTCTAAATGCATTTAGATCACAGATATGCTGTTAGGAGGACTTTCTAAATGCAATTAGACCACAGATATGCTGTTAGGAGGACTTTCTAAATGCAATTATACCACAGATATGCTACTAGGAGGACTTTCTGACTGCAATTATACCACAGATATGCTATTAGGAGGACTTTATAAATGCAATTAGATCACAGATATGCTGTTAGGAGGACTTTCTAAATGCAAACTAGACCACAGATATGCATTTAGGAGGACTTTCTAAATGCAAGTATACCATAGTTATGCTATTAGGAGGACTTTCTAAATGCAGTTATACCACAGACATGCTATAAGGAGGAATTTCTAAATGCAAACTAGACCACACATATGCTATTAGAACGTCTTTCTAAATGCAATTATTCCACAGATATGCTATTAGGAGGACTTTCTGAATGCAATTGTACCACAGAATGCTATTAGGAGGACTTTCTAAAAGCAATTATACCATAGCATGCTATTAGGAGGACTTTCTAAATGCAGACTAGACCACAAATATGCTATTAGGAGGACTTTCTAAATGTAAATATACCACAGGTATGCTATTAGGAGGACTTTCTAAATGCAATTGTACCACCGATATGCTATTAGGAGTACTTTCTAAATGCAGACTAGACCACAGATATGCTATTAGGAGGACTTTCTAAATGCAATTATTCCACAGATATGCTATTAGGAGGACTTTCTAAATGCAGACTAGACCACAGATATGCTATTAGGAGGACTTTTTAAATGCAATTACACCAGAGATATGCTATTTGTCACACTTTCTAAATGCATTTATTCCACAGATATGCTATTTAGCAAACATTCAAAATGTAACTACACTGTGGTGCTGGAGGACTTTCTAAATGCAAACTAGACCACAGATATGCTGCTAGGAGGACTTTCTAAATGCAGACTAGACCACATATATGCTATTAGGAGGACTTTCTAAATGCACACTAGACCACAGATATGCTATTAGGAGGACTTTCTAAATGCAATTATAACACAGATATGCTATTACGAGGACTTTCTGAATGCAATTATACCACAGATATCCTATTAGGAGGACTTTCTGAATGCAATTATACCACAGATATGCTTTTAGGAGGACTTTCTAAATGCAATTAGATCACAGATATGCTGTTAGGAGGACTTTCTAAATGCAATTAGACGACAGATATGTGTTAGGAGGACTTTCTAAATGCAATTATACCACAGATATGCTACTAGGAGGACTTTCTGACTGCAATTATACCACAGATATGCTATTAGGAGGACTTTCTAAATGCATATTAGACCACAGATATGCCCTTAGGAGGACTTTCTAAACGCAATTATACCATAGCATGCTATTAGGAGGACTTTCTAAATGCAGACTAGACCACAAATATGCTATTAGGAGGACTTTCTAAATGTAAATATACCACAGGTATGCTATTAGGAGGACTTTCTAAATGCAATTGTACCACAGATATGCTATTAGGAGGACTTTCTAAATGCAGACTAGACCACAGATATGCTATTAGGAGGACTTTCTAAATGCAATTATTCCACAGATATGCTATTAGGAGGACTTTCTAAATGCCGACTAGACCACAGATATGCTATTAGGAGGACTTTCTAAATGCAATTACACCACAGATATGCTATTTGTCACACTTTCTAAATGCATTTATTCCACAGATAAGCCATTTGGCAAACTTTCAAAATGTAACTACACCGTGGTGCCGGAGGACTTTCTAAATGCAAACTAGACCACAGATATGCTGTTAGGAGGACTTTCTAAATGCAGACTAGACCACATATATGCTATTAGGAGGACTTTCTAAATGCACACTAGACCACAGATATGCTATTAGGAGGACTTTCTAAATGCAATTATAACACAGATATGCTATAACGAGGACTTTCTGAATGCAATTATACCACAGATATGCTTTTAGGAGGACTTTCTAAATGCAATTAGATCACAGATATGCTGTTAGGAGGACTTTCTAAATGCAATTAGACCACAGATATGCTGTTAGGAGGACTTTCTAAATGTAATTATACCACAGATATGCTACTAGGAGGACTTTCTGACTGCAATTATACCACAGATATGCTATTAGGAGGACTTTATAAATGCAATTAGATCACAGATTTGCTGTTAGGAGGACTTTCTACATGCAAACTAGACCACAGATATGCATTTAGGAGGACTTTCTAGATGCAGACTAGACCACAGATATGCTATTAGGAGGACTTTCTAAATACAGACTACCACATATATGCTATTAGGGGGACTTTCTAAATGCAGACTAGACCATAGATATGCTATTAAGAGGACTTTCTAAATTCAGACTACACCACAAATATGCTATTAGGAGTACTTTCTAAATGCATATTAGACCACAGATATGCCCTTAGGAGGACTTTCTAAACGCAATTATACCATAGCATGCTATTAGGAGGACTTTCTAAATGCAGACTAGACCACAAATATGCTATTAGGAGGACTTTCTTAATGTAAATATACCACAGGTATGCTATTAGGAGGACTTTCTAAATGCAATTGTACCACAGATATGCTATTAGGAGGACTTTCTAAATGCAGACTAGACCACAGATATGCTATTAGGAGGACTTTCTAAATGCAATTATAACACAGATATGCTTTACGAGGACTTTCTGAATGCAATTATACCACAGATATGCTATTAGGAAGACTTTCTGAATGCAATTATACCACAGATATGCTTTTAGGAGGACTTTCTAAATGCAATTAGATCACAGATATGCTGTTAGGAGGACTTTCTAAATGCAATTATTCCACAGAAATGCTATTAGGAGGACTTTCTAAATGCAGACTAGACCACAGATATGCTATTAGGAGGACTTTCTAAATGCAATTACACCACAGATATGCTATTTGTCACACTTTCTAAATGCATTTATTCCACAGATAAGCTATTTAGCAAACTTTCAAAATGTAACTACACCTGGTGCCGGAGGACTTTCTAAATGCACACTAGACCACAGATATGCTGTTAGGAGGACTTTCTAAATGCAGACTAGACCACATATATGCTATTAGGAGGACTTTCTAAATGCACACTAGACCACAGATATGCTATTAGGAGGACTTTCTAAATGCAATTATAACACAGATATGCTATTACGAGGACTTTCTGAATGCAATTATACCACAGATATGCTATTAGGAGGACTTTCTGAATGCAATTATACCACAGATATGCTTTTAGGAGGACTTTCTAAATGCAATTAGATCACAGATATGCTGTTAGGAGGACTTTCTAAATGCAATTAGACCACAGATATGCTGTTAGGAGGACTTTCTAAATGCAATTATACCACAGATATGCTACTAGGAGGACTTTCTGACTGCAATTATACCACAGATATGCTATTAGGAGGACTTTATAAATGCAATTAGATCACAGATATGCTGTTAGGAGGACTTTCTAAATGCAAACTAAACCACAGATATGCATTTAGGAGGACTTTCTAAATGCAAGTATACCATAGTTATGCTATTAGGAGGACTTTCTAAATGCAATTATAACACAGATATGCTTTACGAGGACTTTCTGAATGCAATTATACCACAGATATGCTATTAGGAGGACTTTCTGAATGCAATTATACCACAGATATGCTTTTAGGAGGACTTTCTAAATGCAATTAGATCACAGATATGCTGTTAGGAGGACTTTCTAAATGCAATTATTCCACAGAAATGCTATTAGGAGGACTTTCTAAATGCAGACTAGACCACAGATATGCTATTAGGAGGACTTTCTAAATGCAATTACACCACAGATATGCTATTTGTCACACTTTCTAAATGCATTTATTCCACAGATAAGCTATTTAGCAAACTTTCAAAATGTAACTACACCTGGTGCCGGAGGACTTTCTAAATGCACACTAGACCACAGATATGCTGTTAGGAGGACTTTCTAAATGCAGACTAGACCACATATATGCTATTAGGAGGACTTTCTAAATGCACACTAGACCACAGATATGCTATTAGGAGGACTTTCTAAATGCAATTATAACACAGATATGCTATTACGAGGACTTTCTGAATGCAATTATACCACAGATATGCTATTAGGAGGACTTTCTGAATGCAATTATACCACAGATATGCTTTTAGGAGGACTTTCTAAATGCAATTAGATCACAGATATGCTGTTAGGAGGACTTTCTAAATGCAATTATACCACAGATATGCTACTAGGAGGACTTTCTGACTGCAATTATACCACAGATATGCTATTAGGAGGACTTTATAAATGCAATTAGATCACAGATATGCTGTTAGGAGGACTTTCTAAATGCAAACTAGACCACAGATATGCATTTAGGAGGACTTTCTAAATGCAAGTATACCATAGTTATGCTATTAGGAGGACTTTCTAAATGCAGTTATACCACAGATATGCTATAAGGAGGAATTTCTAAATGCAAACTAGACCACACATATGCTATAAGAACGTCTTTCTAAATGCAATTATTCCACAGATATGCTATTAGGAGGACTTTCTAAATGAAAACTAGACCACACATATGCTATTAGAACGTCTTTCTAAATGCAATTATTCCACAGATATGCTATTAGGAGGACTTTCTGAATGCAATTGTACCACAGAATGCTATTAGGAGGACTTTCTAAATGCAATTATACCATAGCATGCTATTAGGAGGACTTTCTAAATGCAGACTAGACCACAAATATGCTATTAGGAGGACTTTCTAAATGTAAATATACCACAGGTATGCTATTAGGAGGACTTTCTAAATGCAATTGTACCACAGATATGCTATTAGGAGTACTTTCTAAATGCAGACTAGACCACAGATATGCTATTAGGAGGACTTTCTAAATGCAATTATTCCACAGATATGCTATTAGGAGGACTTTCTAAATGCAGACTAGACCACAGATATGCTATTAGGAGGACTTTTTAAATGCAATTACACCACAGATATGCTATTTGTCACACTTTATAAATGCATTTATTCCACAGATATGCTATTTAGCAAACATTCAAAATGTAACTACACTGTGGTGCCGGAGGACTTTCTAAATGCAAACTAGACCACAGATATGCTGTTAGGAGGACTTTCTAAATGCAGACTAGACCACATATATGCTATTAGGAGGACTTTCTAAATGCACACTAGACCACAGATATGCTATTAGGAGGACTTTCTAAATGCAATTATAACACAGATATGCTATTACGAGGACTTTCTGAATGCAATTATACCACAGATATCCTATTAGGAGGACTTTCTGAATGCAATTATACCACAGATATGCTTTTAGGAGGACTTTCTAAATGCAATTAGATCACAGATATGCTGTTAGGAGGACTTTCTAAATGCAATTAGACCACAGATATGCTGTTAGGAGGACTTTCTAAATGCAATTATACCACAGATATGCTATTAGGAGGACCTTCTGAATGCAATTATACCACAGATATGCTATTAGGAGGACTTTCTGAATGCAATTATACCACAGATATGCTTTTAGGAGGACTTTCTAAATACAATTAGATCACAGATATGCTGTTAGGAGGACTTTCTAAATGTAATTAGACCACATATATGCTGTTAGGAGGACTTTCTAAATGCAAACTAGACCACAGATATGCTGTTAGGAGGGCTTTCTAAATGCAGACTAGACCACATATATACTATTAGGAGGACTTTCTAAATGCAGACTAGACCACAGATATTCTATTAGGAGAACTTTCTAAATGCAATTATAACACAGATATGCTATTAGGAGGACTTTCTGAATGCAATTATACCACAGATATGCTATTAGGAGGACTTTCTGAATGCAATTATACCACAGATATGCTTTTAGGAGGACTTTCTAAATACAATTAGATCACAGATATGCTGTTAGGAGGACTTTCTAAATGTAATTAGACCACAGATATGCTGTTAGGAGGACTTTCTAAATGCAATTATACCACAGATATGCTATTAGGAGGACTTTCTGACTGCAATTATACCACAGATATGCTATTAGGAGGACTTTCTAAATGCAATTGTACCACAGAATGCTATTAGGAGGACTTTCTAAATGCAGACTAGACCACAGATATGCTATTAGGAGGACTTTCTAAATGCAATTACACCACAGATATGCTATTTGTCACACTTTCTAAATGCATTTATTCCACAGATAAGCTATTTGGCAAACTTTCAAAATGTAACTACACCGTGGTGCCGGAGGACTTTCTAAATGCACACTAGACCACAGATATGCTGTTAGGAGGACTTTCTAAATGCAGACTAAACCACATATATGCTATTAGGAGGACTTTCTAAATGCACACTAGACCACAGATATGCTATTAGGAGGACTTTCTAAATGCAATTATAACACAGATATGCTATCACGAGGACTTTCTGAATGCAATTATACCACAGATATGCTATTAGGAGGACTTTCTGAATGCAATTATACCACAGATATGCTTTTAGGAGGACTTTCTAAATGCATTTAGATCACAGATATGCTGTTAGGAGGACTTTCTAAATGCAATTAGACCACAGATATGCTGTTAGGAGGACTTTCTAAATGCAATTATACCACAGATATGCTACTAGGAGGACTTTCTGACTGCAATTATACCACAGATATGCTATTAGGAGGACTTTATAAATGCAATTAGATCACAGATATGCTGTTAGGAGGACTTTCTAAATGCAAACTAGACCACAGATATGCATTTAGGAGGACTTTCTAAATGCAAGTATACCATAGTTATGCTATTAGGAGGACTTTCTAAATGCAGTTATACCACAGACATGCTATAAGGAGGAATTTCTAAATGCAAACTAGACCACACATATGCTATTAGAACGTCTTTCTAAATGCAATTATTCCACAGATATGCTATTAGGAGGACTTTCTGAATGCAATTGTACCACAGAATGCTATTAGGAGGACTTTCTAAAAGCAATTATACCATAGCATGCTATTAGGAGGACTTTCTAAATGCAGACTAGACCACAAATATGCTATTAGGAGGACTTTCTAAATGTAAATATACCACAGGTATGCTATTGGGAGGACTTTCTAAATGCAATTGTACCACCGATATGCTATTAGGAGTACTTTCTAAATGCAGACTAGACCACATATATGCTATTAGGAGGACTTTCTAAATGCAATTATTCCACAGATATGCTATTAGGAGGACTTTCTAAATGCAGACTAGACCACAGATATGCTATTAGGAGGACTTTTTAAATGCAATTACACCAGAGATATGCTATTTGTCACACTTTCTAAATGCATTTATTCCACAGATATGCTATTTAGCAAACATTCAAAATGTAACTACACTGTGGTGCTGGAGGACTTTCTAAATGCAAACTAGACCACAGATATGCTGCTAGGAGGACTTTCTAAATGCAGACTAGACCACATATATGCTATTAGGAGGACTTTCTAAATGCACACTAGACCACAGATATGCTATTAGGAGGACTTTCTAAATGCAATTATAACACAGATATGCTATTACGAGGACTTTCTGAATGCAATTATACCACAGATATCCTATTAGGAGGACTTTCTGAATGCAATTATACCACAGATATGCTTTTAGGAGGACTTTCTAAATGCAATTAGATCACAGATATGCTGTTAGGAGGACTTTCTAAATGCAATTAGACGACAGATATGTGTTAGGAGGACTTTCTAAATGCAATTATACCACAGATATGCTACTAGGAGGACTTTCTGACTGCAATTATACCACAGATATGCTATTAGGAGGACTTTCTAAATGCATATTAGACCACAGATATGCCCTTAGGAGGACTTTCTAAACGCAATTATACCATAGCATGCTATTAGGAGGACTTTCTAAATGCAGACTAGACCACAAATATGCTATTAGGAGGACTTTCTAAATGTAAATATACCACAGGTATGCTATTAGGAGGACTTTCTAAATGCAATTGTACCACAGATATGCTATTAGGAGGACTTTCTAAATGCAGACTAGACCACAGATATGCTATTAGGAGGACTTTCTAAATGCAATTATTCCACAGATATGCTATTAGGAGGACTTTCTAAATGCCGACTAGACCACAGATATGCTATTAGGAGGACTTTCTAAATGCAATTACACCACAGATATGCTATTTGTCACACTTTCTAAATGCATTTATTCCACAGATAAGCCATTTGGCAAACTTTCAAAATGTAACTACACCGTGGTGCCGGAGGACTTTCTAAATGCAAACTAGACCACAGATATGCTGTTAGGAGGACTTTCTAAATGCAGACTAGACCACATATATGCTATTAGGAGGACTTTCTAAATGCACACTAGACCACAGATATGCTATTAGGAGGACTTTCTAAATGCAATTATAACACAGATATGCTATAACGAGGACTTTCTGAATGCAATTATACCACAGATATGCTTTTAGGAGGACTTTCTAAATGCAATTAGATCACAGATATGCTGTTAGGAGGACTTTCTAAATGCAATTAGACCACAGATATGCTGTTAGGAGGACTTTCTAAATGTAATTATACCACAGATATGCTACTAGGAGGACTTTCTGACTGCAATTATACCACAGATATGCTATTAGGAGGACTTTATAAATGCAATTAGATCACAGATTTGCTGTTAGGAGGACTTTCTACATGCAAACTAGACCACAGATATGCATTTAGGAGGACTTTCTAGATGCAGACTAGACCACAGATATGCTATTAGGAGGACTTTCTAAATACAGACTACCACATATATGCTATTAGGGGGACTTTCTAAATGCAGACTAGACCATAGATATGCTATTAAGAGGACTTTCTAAATTCAGACTACACCACAAATATGCTATTAGGAGTACTTTCTAAATGCATATTAGACCACAGATATGCCCTTAGGAGGACTTTCTAAACGCAATTATACCATAGCATGCTATTAGGAGGACTTTCTAAATGCAGACTAGACCACAAATATGCTATTAGGAGGACTTTCTTAATGTAAATATACCACAGGTATGCTATTAGGAGGACTTTCTAAATGCAATTGTACCACAGATATGCTATTAGGAGGACTTTCTAAATGCAGACTAGACCACAGGTATGCTATTAGGAGGACTTTCTAAATGCAATTGTACCACAGATATGCTATTAGGAGGACTTTCTAAATGCAGACTAGACCACAGATATGCTATTAGGAGGACTTTCTAAATGCAATTATTCCACAGATATGCTATTAGGAGGACTTTCTAAATACAGACTAGACCACAGATATGCTATTAGGAGGACTTTTTAAATGCAATTACACCAGAGATATGCTATTTGTCACACTTTCTAAATGCATTTATTCCACAGATATGCTATTTAGCAAACATTCAAAATGTAACTACACTGTGGTGCTGGAGGACTTTCTAAATGCAAACTAGACCACAGATATGCTGCTAGGAGGACTTTCTAAATGCAGACTAGACCACATATATGCTATTAGGAGGACTTTCTAAATGCACACTAGACCACAGATATGCTATTAGGAGGACTTTCTAAATGCAATTATAACACAGATATGCTATTACGAGGACTTTCTGAATGCAATTATACCACAGATATCCTATTAGGAGGACTTTCTGAATGCAATTATACCACAGATATGCTTTTAGGAGGACTTTCTAAATGCAATTAGATCACAGATATGCTGTTAGGAGGACTTTCTAAATGCAATTAGACGACAGATATGTGTTAGGAGGACTTTCTAAATGCAATTATACCACAGATATGCTACTAGGAGGACTTTCTGACTCCAATTATACCACAGATATGCTATTAGAAGGACTTTCTAAATGCATATTAGACCACAGATATGCCCTTAGGAGGACTTTCTAAACGCAATTATACCATAGCATGCTATTAGGAGGACTTTCTAAATGCAGACTAGACCACAAATATGCTATTAGGAGGACTTTCTAAATGTAAATATACCACAGGTATGCTATTAGGAGGACTTTCTAAATGCAATTGTACCACAGATATGCTATTAGGAGGACTTTCTAAATGCAGACTAGACCACAGATATGCTATTAGGAGGACTTTCTAAATGCAATTATTCCACAGATATGCTATTAGGAGGACTTTCTAAATGCCGACTAGACCACAGATATGCTATTAGGAGGACTTTCTAAATGCAATTACACCACAGATATGCTATTTGTCACACTTTCTAAATGCATTTATTCCACAGATAAGCCATTTGGCAAACTTTCAAAATGTAACTACACCGTGGTGCCGGAGGACTTTCTAAATGCAAACTAGACCACAGATATGCTGTTAGGAGGACTTTCTAAATGCAGACTAGACCACATATATGCTATTAGGAGGACTTTCTAAATGCACACTAGACCACAGATATGCTATTAGGAGGACTTTCTAAATGCAATTATAACACAGATATGCTATAACGAGGACTTTCTGAATGCAATTATACCACAGATATGCTTTTAGGAGGACTTTCTAAATGCAATTAGATCACAGATATGCTGTTAGGAGGACTTTCTAAATGCAATTAGACCACAGATATGCTGTTAGGAGGACTTTCTAAATGTAATTATACCACAGATATGCTACTAGGAGGACTTTCTGACTGCAATTATACCACAGATATGCTATTAGGAGGACTTTATAAATGCAATTAGATCACAGATTTGCTGTTAGGAGGACTTTCTACATGCAAACTAGACCACAGATATGCATTTAGGAGGACTTTCTAGATGCAGACTAGACCACAGATATGCTATTAGGAGGACTTTCTAAATACAGACTACCACATATATGCTATTAGGGGGACTTTCTAAATGCAGACTAGACCATAGATATGCTATTAAGAGGACTTTCTAAATTCAGACTACACCACAAATATGCTATTAGGAGTACTTTCTAAATGCATATTAGACCACAGATATGCCCTTAGGAGGACTTTCTAAACGCAATTATACCATAGCATGCTATTAGGAGGACTTTCTAAATGCAGACTAGACCACAAATATGCTATTAGGAGGACTTTCTTAATGTAAATATACCACAGGTATGCTATTAGGAGGACTTTCTAAATGCAATTGTACCACAGATATGCTATTAGGAGGACTTTCTAAATGCAGACTAGACCACAGATATGCTATTAGGAGGACTTTCTAAATGCAATTATAACACAGATATGCTTTACGAGGACTTTCTGAATGCAATTATACCACAGATATGCTATTAGGAAGACTTTCTGAATGCAATTATACCACAGATATGCTTTTAGGAGGACTTTCTAAATGCAATTAGATCACAGATATGCTGTTAGGAGGACTTTCTAAATGCAATTATTCCACAGAAATGCTATTAGGAGGACTTTCTAAATGCAGACTAGACCACAGATATGCTATTAGGAGGACTTTCTAAATGCAATTACACCACAGATATGCTATTTGTCACACTTTCTAAATGCATTTATTCCACAGATAAGCTATTTAGCAAACTTTCAAAATGTAACTACACCTGGTGCCGGAGGACTTTCTAAATGCACACTAGACCACAGATATGCTGTTAGGAGGACTTTCTAAATGCAGACTAGACCACATATATGCTATTAGGAGGACTTTCTAAATGCACACTAGACCACAGATATGCTATTAGGAGGACTTTCTAAATGCAATTATAACACAGATATGCTATTACGAGGACTTTCTGAATGCAATTATACCACAGATATGCTATTAGGAGGACTTTCTGAATGCAATTATACCACAGATATGCTTTTAGGAGGACTTTCTAAATGCAATTAGATCACAGATATGCTGTTAGGAGGACTTTCTAAATGCAATTAGACCACAGATATGCTGTTAGGAGGACTTTCTAAATGCAATTATACCACAGATATGCTACTAGGAGGACTTTCTGACTGCAATTATACCACAGATATGCTATTAGGAGGACTTTATAAATGCAATTAGATCACAGATATGCTGTTAGGAGGACTTTCTAAATGCAAACTAAACCACAGATATGCATTTAGGAGGACTTTCTAAATGCAAGTATACCATAGTTATGCTATTAGGAGGACTTTCTAAATGCAATTATAACACAGATATGCTTTACGAGGACTTTCTGAATGCAATTATACCACAGATATGCTATTAGGAGGACTTTCTGAATGCAATTATACCACAGATATGCTTTTAGGAGGACTTTCGAAATGCAATTAGATCACAGATATGCTGTTAGGAGGACTTTCTAAATGCAATTATTCCACAGAAATGCTATTAGGAGGACTTTCTAAATGCAGACTAGACCACAGATATGCTATTAGGAGGACTTTCTAAATGCAATTACACCACAGATATGCTATTTGTCACACTTTCTAAATGCATTTATTCCACAGATAAGCTATTTAGCAAACTTTCAAAATGTAACTACACCTGGTGCCGGAGGACTTTCTAAATGCACACTAGACCACAGATATGCTGTTAGGAGGACTTTCTAAATGCAGACTAGACCACATATATGCTATTAGGAGGACTTTCTAAATGCACACTAGACCACAGATATGCTATTAGGAGGACTTTCTAAATGCAATTATAACACAGATATGCTATTACGAGGACTTTCTGAATGCAATTATACCACAGATATGCTATTAGGAGGACTTTCTGAATGCAATTATACCACAGATATGCTTTTAGGAGGACTTTCTAAATGCAATTAGATCACAGATATGCTGTTAGGAGGACTTTCTAAATGCAATTATACCACAGATATGCTACTAGGAGGACTTTCTGACTGCAATTATACCACAGATATGCTATTAGGAGGACTTTATAAATGCAATTAGATCACAGATATGCTGTTAGGAGGACTTTCTAAATGCAAACTAGACCACAGATATGCATTTAGGAGGACTTTCTAAATGCAAGTATACCATAGTTATGCTATTAGGAGGACTTTCTAAATGCAGTTATACCACAGATATGCTATAAGGAGGAATTTCTAAATGCAAACTAGACCACACATATGCTATAAGAACGTCTTTCTAAATGCAATTATTCCACAGATATGCTATTAGGAGGACTTTCTAAATGCAATTATTCCACAGATATGCTATTAGGATGACTTTCTAGATGCAGACTAGACCACAGATATGCTATTAGCAGGACTTTCTAAATACAGACTAGACCACATATATGCTATTAGGGGGACTTTCTAAATGCAGACTAGACCATACATATGCTATTAAGAGGACTTTTTAAATTCAGACTACACCACAAATATGCTGTTAGGAGGACTTTCTAAATGTAATTAAAACACAGATATGCTATTAGGAGGACTTTCTAAATGCAATTGTACCACAAAATGCTATTTGGAGGACTTTCTAGATGCAGGCTAGACCACAGATATGCTATTAGGAGGACTTTCTAAATGCAATTATACCACAGAATGCTATTATAAGGACTTTCTAAATGCAGGTTAGACCACAGATATGCTATTAGGAGGACTTTCTAAGTGCAATTATACCACAGATATGCTATTAGGAGGACTTTCTAAATACAGACTAGACTACAGATATGTTATTAGGGGGACTTTCTAAATGCGCACTAGACCATAGATATGCTATTAAGAGGACTTTCTAAATTCAGACTACACCACAAATATGCTATTAGGAGTACTTTCTAAATGCAGATTAGACCACATATATGCTATTAGAAGGACTTTCTAAACGCAATTATACCATAGCATGCTATTAGGAGGACTTTCTAAATGCAGACTAGACCACAAATATGCTATGAGGAGGACTTTCTAAATGTAATTATACCACAGGTATGCTATTAGGAGGACTTTCTAAATGCAATTATACCACAGATATGCTATTAGGAGGACTTTCTAAATGCAGACTAGACCACAGATATGCTATTAGGAGGATTTTCTAAATGTAATTATACCACAGGTATGCTATTAGGAGGACTTTCTAAATGCAATTATTCCACAGATATGCTATTAAAAGGACTTTCTAAATGCAGACTAGACCACAGATATGCTATTAGGAGGACTTTTTAAATGCAATTACACCACAGATATGCGATTTGTCACACTTTCTAAATGCATTTATTCCTCAGATATGCTATTTAGCACACTTTCAAAATGTAACTACACCGTGGTGCAGGGGGACTTTCTAAATGCAAACTAGACCACAGATATGCTGTTAGGAGGGCTTTCTAAATGCAGACTAGACCACATATATACTATTAGGAGAACTTTCTAAATGCAATTATAACACAGATATGCTATTAGGAGGACTTTCTGAATGCAATTATACCACAGATATGCTATTAGGAGGACTTTCTGAATGCAATTATACCACAGATATGCTTTTAGGAGGACTTTCTAAATGCAATTAGATCACAGATATGCTGTTAGGAGGACTTTCTAAATGTAATTAGACCACAGATATGCTGTTAGGAGGACTTTCTAAATGCAAACTAGACCACAGATATGCTGTTAGGAGGGCTTTCTAAATGCAGACGAGACCACATATATACTATTAGGAGGACTTTCTAAATGCAGACTAGACCACAGATATTCTATTAGGAGAACTTTCTAAATGCAATTATAACACAGATATGCTATTAGGAGGACTTTCTGAATGCAATTATACCACAGATATGCTATTAGGAGGACTTTCTGAATGCAATTATACCACAGATATGCTTTTAGGAGGACTTTCTAAATACAATTAGATCACAGATATGCTGTTAGGAGGACTTTCTAAATGTAATTAGACCACATATATGCTTTTAGGAGGACTTTCTAAATGCAATTATACCACAGATATGCTATTAGGAGGACTTTCTGACTGCAATTATACCACAGATATGCTATTAGGAGGACTTTCTAAATGCAATTGTACGACAGAATGCTATTAGGAGGACTTTCTAAATGCAGACTAGACCACAGATATGCTATTAGGACGACTTTCTAAATGCAATTACACCACAGATATGCTATTTGTCACACTTTCTAAATGCATTTATTCCACAGATAAGCTATTTGGCAAACTTTCAAAATGTAACTACACCGTGGTGCCGGAGGACTTTCTAAATGCACACTAGACCACAGATATGCTGTTAGGAGGACTTTCTAAATGCAGACTAAACCACATATATGCTATTAGGAGGACTTTCTAAATGCACACTAGACCACAGATATGCTATTAGGAGGACTTTCTAAATGCAATTATAACACAGATATGCTATCACGAGGACCTTCTGAATGCAATTATACCACAGATATGCTATTAGGAGGACTTTCTGAATGCAATTATACCACAGATATGCTTTTAGGAGGACTTTCTAAATGCATTTAGATCACAGATATGCTGTTAGGAGGACTTTCTAAATGCAATTAGACCACAGATATGCTGTTAGGAGGACTTTCTAAATGCATTTATACCACAGATATGCTACTAAGAGGACTTTCTGACTGCAATTATACCACAGATATGCTATTAGGAGGACTTTATAAATGCAATTAGATCACAGATATGCTGTTAGGAGGACTTTCTAAAAGCAAACTAGACCACAGATATGCATTTAGGAGGACTTTCTAAATGCAAGTATACCATAGTTATGCTATTAGGAGGACTTTCTAAATGCAGTTATACCACAGATATGCTATAAGGAGGAATTTCTAAATGCAAACTAGACCACACATATGCTATTAGAACGTCTTTCTAAATGCAATTATTCCACAGATATGCTATTAGGAGGACTTTCTGAATGCAATTGTACCACAGAATGCTATTAGGAGGACTTTCTAAATGCAATTATACCATAGCATGCTATTAGGAGGACTTTCTAAATGCAGACTAGACCACAAATATGCTATTAGGAGGACTTTCTAAATGTAAATATACCACAGGTATGCTATTAGGAGGACTTTCTAAATGCAGACTAGACCACAGATATGCTATTAGGAGGACTTTTTAAATGCAATTACACCACAGATATGCTATTTGTCACACTTTCTAAATGCATTTATTCCACAGATATGCTATTTAGCAAACATTCAAAATGTAACTACACTGTGGTGCCGGAGGACTTTCTAAATGCAAACTAGACCACAGACATGCTGTTAGGAGGACTTTCTAAATGCAGACTAGACCACATATATGCTATTAGGAGGACTTTCTAAATGCACACTAGACCACAGATATGCTATTAGGAGGACTTTCTAAATGCAATTATAACACAGATATGCTATTACGAGGACTTTCTGAATGCAATTATACCACAGATATGCTTTTAGGAGGACTTTCTAAATGCAATTAGATCACAGATATGCTGTTAGGAGGACTTTCTAAATGCAACTAGACCACAGATATGTGTTAGGAGGACTTTCTAAATGCAATTATACCACAGATATGCTACTAGGAGGACTTTCTGACTGCAATTATTCCACAGATATGCTATTAGGAGGACTTTCTAAATGCAGACTAGACCACAGATATGCTGTTAGGAGGACTTTCTAAATGCAATTAGACCACAGATATGCTGTTAAGAGGACTTTCTAAATGTAATTATACCACAGATATGCTACTAGGAGGACTTTCTGACTGCAATTATACCACAGATATGCTATTAAGAGGACTTTATAAATGCAATTAGATCACAGATTTGCTGTTAGGAGGACTTTCTACATGCAAACTAGACCACAGATAAGCATTTAGGAGGACTTTCTAGATGCAGACTAGACCACAGATATGCTATTAGGAGGACTTTCTAAATACAGACTACCACATATATGCTATTAGGGGGACTTTCTAAATGCAGACTAGACCATAGATATGCTATTAAGAGGACTTTCTAAATTCAGACTACACCACAAATATGCTATTGGGAGTACTTTCTAAATGCATATTAGACCACAGATATGCCCTTAAAAGGACTTTCTAAACGCAATTATTCCATAGCATGCTATTAGGAGGACTTTCTAAATGCAGACTAGACCACAAATATGCTATTAGGAGGACTTTCTTAATGTAAATATACCACAGGTATGCTATTAGGAGGACTTTCTAAATGCAATTGTACCACAGATATGCTATTAGGAGGACTTTCTAAATGCAGACTAGACCACAGATATGCTATTAGGAGGACTTTCTAAATGCAATTATTCCACAGATATGCTATTAGGAGGACTTTCCAAATGCAGACTAGACCACAGATATGCTATTAGGAGGACTTTCTAAATGCAATTACACCACAGATATGCTATTTGTCACACTTTCTAAATGCATTTATTCCACAGATAAGCTATTTAGCAAACTTTCAAAATGTAACTACACTGTGGTGCCGGAGGACTTTCTAAATGCAAACTAGACCACAGATATGCTATTAGGAGGACTTTCTAAATGCCCACTAGACCACAGATATGCTATTAGGAGGACTTTCTAAATGCAATTATAACACAGATATGCTATTACGAGGACTTTCTGAATGCAATTATACCACAGATATGCTATTAGGAGGACTTTCTGAATGCAATTATACCACAGATATGCTTTTAGGAGGACTTTCTAAATGCAATTAGATCACAGATATGCTGTTAGGAGGACTTTCTAAATGCAATTATTCCACAGATATGCTATTAGGAGGACTTTCTAAATGCAGACTAGACCACAGATATGCTATTAGGAGGACTTTCTAAATGCAATTACACCACCGATATGCTATTTGTCACACTTTCTAAATGCATTTATTCCACAGATAAGCTATTTAGCAAACTTTCAAAATGTAACTACACCTGGTGCCGGAGGACTTTCTAAATGCACACTAGACCACAGATATGCTGTTAGGAGGACTTTCTAAATGCAGACTAGACCACATATATGCTATTAGGAGGACTTTCTAAATGCACACTAGACCACAGATATGCTATTAGGAGGACTTTCTAAATGCAATTATAACACAGATATGCTATTACGAGGACTTTCTGAATGCAATTATACCACAGATATTCTATTAGGAGGACTTTCTGAATGCAATTATACCACAGATATGCTTTTAGGAGGACTTTCTAAATGCAATTAGATCACAGATATGCTGTTAGGAGGACTTTCTAAATGCAATTAGACCACAGATATGCTGTTAGGAGGACTTTCTAAATGCAATTATACCACAGATATGCTACTAGGAGGACTTTGTGACTGCAATTATACCACAGATATGCTATTAGGAGGACTTTATAAATGCAATTAGATCACAGATATGCTGTTAGGAGGACTTTCTAAATGCAAACTAGACCACAGATATGCATTTAGGAGGACTTTCTAAATGCAAGTATACCATAGTTATGCTATTAGGAGGACTTTCTAAATGCAGTTATACCACAGATATGCTATAAGGAGGAATTTCTAAATGCAAACTAGACCACACATATGCTATTAGAACGTCTTTCTAAATGCAATTATTCCACAGATATGCTATTAGGAGGACTTTCTAAATGCAATTATTCCACAGATATGCTATTAGTAGGACTTTCTAGATGCAGACTAGACCACAGATATGCTATTAGGAGGACTTTCTAAATACAGACTAGACCACATATATGCTATTAGGGGGACTTTCTAAATGCAGACTAGACCATACATATGCTATTAAGAGGACTTTCTAACTTCAGACTACACCACAAATATGCTATTAGGAGTACTTTCTAAATGCATATTAGACCACAGATATGCCCTTAGGAGGACTTTCTAAACGCAATTATACCATAGCATGCTATTAGGAGGACTTTCTAAATGCAGACTAGACCACAAATATGCTATTAGGAGGACTTTCTAAATGCAGACTAGACCACAGATGTGCTATTAGGAGGACTTTCTAAATGCAATTACACTACAGAATTGATATTTGTCACACTTTCTAAATGCATTTATTCCATAGATATGCTATTTAGCAAACATTCAAAATGTAACTACACCGTGGTGCCGGAGGACTTTCTAAATGCAAACTAGACCACAGATATGCTGTTAGAAGGACTTTCTAAATGCAGACTAGACCACAGATATGCTATTAGGAGGACTTTCTAAATGCAATTGTACCACAAAATGCTATTTGGAGGACTTTCTAGATGCAGGCTAGACCACAAATATGCTATTAGGAGGACTTTCTAAATGCAATTATACCACAGAATGCTATTATAAGGACTTTCTAAATGCAGGTTAGACCACAGATATGCTATTAGGAGGACTTTCTAAGTGCAATTATACCACATATATGCTATTAGGAGGACTTTCTAAATACAGACTAGACTACAGATATGCTATTAGGGGGACTTTCTAAATGCGCACTAGACCATAGATATGCTATTAAGAGGACTTTCTAAATTCACACTACACCACAAATATGCTATTAGGAGTACTTTCTAAATGCAGATTAGACCACGTATATGCTATTAGGAGGACTTTCTAAACGCAATTATACCATAGCATGCTATTAGGAGGACTTTCTAAATGCAGACTAGACCACAAATATGCTATTAGGAGGACTTTCTAAATGTAATTATACCACAGGTATGCTATTAGGAGGACTTTCTAAATGCAATTATACCACAGATATGCTATTAGGAGGACTTTCTAAATGCAGACTAGACCACAGATATGCTATTGGGAGGACTTTCTAAATGTAATTATACCACAGGTATGCTATTAGGAGGACTTTCTAAATGCAATTATTCCACAGATATGCTATTAAAAGGACTTTCTAAATGCAGACTAGACCACAGATATGCCATTAGGAGGACTTTTTAAATGCAATTAAACCACAGATATGCGATTTGTCACACTTTCTAAATGCATTTATTCCTCAGATATGCTATTTAGCACACTTTCAAAATGTAACTACACCGTGGTGCAGGAGGACTTTCTAAATGCAAACTACACCACAGATATGCTGTTAGGAGGGCTTTCTAAATGCAGACTAGACCACATATATACTATTAGGAGGACTTTCTAAATGCAGACTAGACCACAGATATTCTATTAGGAGGACTTTCTAAATGCAATTATAACACAGATATGCTATTAGGAGGACTTTCTGAATGCAATTATACCACATATATGCTATTAGGACGACTTTCTAAATGCAATTCTACCACAGAATGCTATTAGAAGGACTTTCTAAATGCAGACTAGACCACAGATATGCTATTGGGAGGACTTTCTAAATGCAATTATACCACAGAATGCTATTAGGAGGACTTTCTGACTGCAATTATACCACAGATATGCTATTAGGAGGACTTTCTAAATGCAATTGTACCACAGAATGCTATTAGAAGGACTTTCTAAATGCAGACTAGACCACAGATATGCTATTGGGAGGACTTTCTAAATGCAGATTAGACCACAGATATGCTATTAGGAGGACTTTCTAAATGTAATTAAACCACAGAATGCTATTAGGAGGACTTTCTAGATGCAGACTAGACCACAGATATGATATTAGGAGGACTTTCTAAATACAGACTAGAACATAGATATGCTATTAAGAGGACTTTCTAAATGCAGACTAGACCACAAATATGCTATTAGGAGGACTTTCTAAATGTAAATATACCACAGGTATGCTATTAGGAGGACTTTCTAAATGCAAGTATACCATAGTTATGCTATTAGGAGGACTTTCTAAATGCAGTTATACCACAGATATGCTATAAGGAGGAATTTCTAAATGCAAACTAGACCACACATATGCTATTAGAACGTCTTTCTAAATGCAATTATTCCACAGATATGCTATTAGGAGGACTTTCTGAATGCAATTGTACCACAGAATGCTATTAGGAGGACTTTCTAAATGCAATTATACCATAGCATGCTATTAGGAGGACTTTCTAAATGCAGACTAGACCACAAATATGCTATTAGGAGGACTTTCTAAATGTAAATATACCACAGGTATGCTATTAGGAGGACTTTCTAAATGCAGACTAGACCACAGATATGCTATTAGGAGGACTTTTTAAATGCAATTACACCACAGATATGCTATTTGTCACACTTTCTAAATGCATTTATTCCACAGATATGCTATTTAGCAAACATTCAAAATGTAACTACACTGTGGTGCCGGAGGACTTTCTAAATGCAAACTAGACCACAGACATGCTGTTAGGAGGACTTTATAAATGCAGACTAGACCACATATATGCTATTAGGAGGACTTTCTAAATGCACACTAGACCACAGATATGCTATTAGGAGGACTTTCTAAATGCAATTATAACACAGATATGCTATTACGAGGACTTTCTGAATGCAATTATACCACAGATATCCTATTAGGAGGACTTTCTGAATGCAATTATACCACAGATATGCTTTTAGGAGGACTTTCTAAATGCAATTAGATCACAGATATGCTGTTAGGAGGACTTTCTAAATGCAACTAGACCACAGATATGTGTTAGGAGGACTTTCTAAATGCAATTATACCACAGATATGCTACTAGGAGGACTTTCTGACTGCAATTATTCCACAGATATGCTATTAGGAGGACTTTCTAAATGCAGACTAGACCACAGATATGCTGTTAGGAGGACTTTCTAAATGCAATTAGACCACAGATATGCTGTTAGGAGGACTTTCTAAATGTAATTATACCACAGATATGCTACTAGGAGGACTTTCTGACTGCAATTATACCACAGATATGCTATTAAGAGGACTTTATAAATGCAATTAGATCACAGATTTGCTGTTAGGAGGACTTTCTACATGCAAACTAGACCACAGATAAGCATTTAGGAGGACTTTCTAGATGCAGACTAGACCACAGATATGCTATTAGGAGGACTTTCTAAATACAGACTACCACATATATGCTATTAGGGGGACTTTCTAAATGCAGACTAGACCATAGATATGCTATTAAGAGGACTTTCTAAATTCAGACTACACCACAAATATGCTATTGGGAGTACTTTCTAAATGCATATTAGACCACAGATATGCCCTTAAAAGGACTTTCTAAACGCAATTATTCCATAGCATGCTATTAGGAGGACTTTCTAAATGCAGACTAGACCACAAATATGCTATTAGGAGGACTTTCTTAATGTAAATATACCACAGGTATGCTATTAGGAGGACTTTCTAAATGCAATTGTACCACAGATATGCTATTAGGAGGACTTTCTAAATGCAGACTAGACCACAGATATGCTATTAGGAGGACTTTCTAAATGCAATTATTCCACAGATATGCTATTAGGAGGACTTTCTAAATGCAGACTAGACCACAGATATGCTATTAGGAGGACTTTCTAAATGCAATTACACCACAGATATGCTATTTGTCACACTTTCTAAATGCAAACTAGACCACAGATATGCTATTAGGAGGACTTTCTAAATGCCCACTAGACCACAGATATGCTATTAGGAGGACTTTCTAAATGCAATTATAACACAGATATGCTATTACGAGGACTTTCTGAATGCAATTATACCACAGATATGCTATTAGGAGGACTTTCTGAATGCAATTATACCACAGATATGCTTTTAGGAGGACTTTCTAAATGCAATTAGATCACAGATATGCTGTTAGGAGGACTTTCTAAATGCAATTATTCCACAGATATGCTATTAGGAGGACTTTCTAAATGCAGACTAGACCACAGATATGCTATTAGGAGGACTTTCTAAATGCAATTACACCACAGATATGCTATTTGTCACACTTTCTAAATGCATTTATTCCACAGATAAGCTATTTAGCAAACTTTCAAAATGTAACTACACCTGGTGCCGGAGGACTTTCTAAATGCACACTAGACCACAGATATGCTGTTAGGAGGACTTTCTAAATGCAGACTAGACCACATATATGCTATTAGGAGGACTTTCTAAATGCACACTAGACCACAGATATGCTATTAGGAGGACTTTCTAAATGCAATTATAACACAGATATGCTATTACGAGGACTTTCTGAATGCAATTATACCACAGATATTCTATTAGGAGGACTTTCTGAATGCAATTATACCACAGATATGCTTTTAGGAGGACTTTCTAAATGCAATTAGATCACAGATATGCTGTTAGGAGGACTTTCTAAATGCAATTAGACCACAGATATGCTGTTAGGAGGACTTTCTAAATGCAATTATACCACAGATATGCTACTAGGAGGACTTTGTGACTGCAATTATACCACAGATATGCTATTAGGAGGACTTTATAAATGCAATTAGATCACAGATATGCTGTTAGGAGGACTTTCTAAATGCAAACTAGACCACAGATATGCATTTAGGAGGACTTTCTAAATGCAAGTATACCATAGTTATGCTATTAGGAGGACTTTCTAAATGCAGTTATACCACAGATATGCTATAAGGAGGAATTTCTAAATGCAAACTAGACCACACATATGCTATTAGAACGTCTTTCTAAATGCAATTATTCCACAGATATGCTATTAGGAGGACTTTCTAAATGCAATTATTCCACAGATATGCTATTAGTAGGACTTTCTAGATGCAGACTAGACCACAGATATGCTATTAGGAGGACTTTCTAAATACAGACTAGACCACATATATGCTATTAGGGGGACTTTCTAAATGCAGACTAGACCATACATATGCTATTAAGAGGACTTTCTAACTTCAGACTACACCACAAATATGCTATTAGGAGTACTTTCTAAATGCATATTAGACCACAGATATGCCCTTAGGAGGACTTTCTAAACGCAATTATACCATAGCATGCTATTAGGAGGACTTTCTAAATGCAGACTAGACCACAAATATGCTATTAGGAGGACTTTCTAAATGCAGACTAGACCACAGATGTGCTATTAGGAGGACTTTCTAAATGCAATTACACTACAGAATTGATATTTGTCACACTTTCTAAATGCATTTATTCCATAGATATGCTATTTAGCAAACATTCAAAATGTAACTACACCGTGGTGCCGGAGGACTTTCTAAATGCAAACTAGACCACAGATATGCTGTTAGAAGGACTTTCTAAATGCAGACTAGACCACAGATATGCTATTAGGAGGACTTTCTAAATGCAATTGTACCACAAAATGCTATTTGGAGGACTTTCTAGATGCAGGCTAGACCACAAATATGCTATTAGGAGGACTTTCTAAATGCAATTATACCACAGAATGCTATTATAAGGACTTTCTAAATGCAGGTTAGACCACAGATATGCTATTAGGAGGACTTTCTAAGTGCAATTATACCACATATATGCTATTAGGAGGACTTTCTAAATACAGACTAGACTACAGATATGCTATTAGGGGGACTTTCTAAATGCGCACTAGACCATAGATATGCTATTAAGAGGACTTTCTAAATTCACACTACACCACAAATATGCTATTAGGAGTACTTTCTAAATGCAGATTAGACCACGTATATGCTATTAGGAGGACTTTCTAAACGCAATTATACCATAGCATGCTATTAGGAGGACTTTCTAAATGCAGACTAGACCACAAATATGCTATTAGGAGGACTTTCTAAATGTAATTATACCACAGGTATGCTATTAGGAGGACTTTCTAAATGCAATTATACCACAGATATGCTATTAGGAGGACTTTCTAAATGCAGACTAGACCACAGATATGCTATTGGGAGGACTTTCTAAATGTAATTATACCACAGGTATGCTATTAGGAGGACTTTCTAAATGCAATTATTCCACAGATATGCTATTAAAAGGACTTTCTAAATGCAGACTAGACCACAGATATGCCATTAGGAGGACTTTTTAAATGCAATTAAACCACAGATATGCGATTTGTCACACTTTCTAAATGCATTTATTCCTCAGATATGCTATTTAGCACACTTTCAAAATGTAACTACACCGTGGTGCAGGAGGACTTTCTAAATGCAAACTACACCACAGATATGCTGTTAGGAGGGCTTTCTAAATGCAGACTAGACCACATATATACTATTAGGAGGACTTTCTAAATGCAGACTAGACCACAGATATTCTATTAGGAGGACTTTCTAAATGCAATTATAACACAGATATGCTATTAGGAGGACTTTCTGAATGCAATTATACCACATATATGCTATTAGGACGACTTTCTAAATGCAATTCTACCACAGAATGCTATTAGAAGGACTTTCTAAATGCAGACTAGACCACAGATATGCTATTGGGAGGACTTTCTAAATGCAATTATACCACAGAATGCTATTAGGAGGACTTTCTGACTGCAATTATACCACAGATATGCTATTAGGAGGACTTTCTAAATGCAATTGTACCACAGAATGCTATTAGAAGGACTTTCTAAATGCAGACTAGACCACAGATATGCTATTGGGAGGACTTTCTAAATGCAGATTAGACCACAGATATGCTATTAGGAGGACTTTCTAAATGTAATTAAACCACAGAATGCTATTAGGAGGACTTTCTAGATGCAGACTAGACCACAGATATGATATTAGGAGGACTTTCTAAATACAGACTAGAACATAGATATGCTATTAAGAGGACTTTCTAAATGCAGACTAGACCACAAATATGCTATTAGGAGGACTTTCTAAATGTAAATATACCACAGGTATGCTATTAGGAGGACTTTCTAAATGCAAGTATACCATAGTTATGCTATTAGGAGGACTTTCTAAATGCAGTTATACCACAGATATGCTATAAGGAGGAATTTCTAAATGCAAACTAGACCACACATATGCTATTAGAACGTCTTTCTAAATGCAATTATTCCACAGATATGCTATTAGGAGGACTTTCTGAATGCAATTGTACCACAGAATGCTATTAGGAGGACTTTCTAAATGCAATTATACCATAGCATGCTATTAGGAGGACTTTCTAAATGCAGACTAGACCACAAATATGCTATTAGGAGGACTTTCTAAATGTAAATATACCACAGGTATGCTATTAGGAGGACTTTCTAAATGCAGACTAGACCACAGATATGCTATTAGGAGGACTTTTTAAATGCAATTACACCACAGATATGCTATTTGTCACACTTTCTAAATGCATTTATTCCACAGATATGCTATTTAGCAAACATTCAAAATGTAACTACACTGTGGTGCCGGAGGACTTTCTAAATGCAAACTAGACCACAGACATGCTGTTAGGAGGACTTTATAAATGCAGACTAGACCACATATATGCTATTAGGAGGACTTTCTAAATGCACACTAGACCACAGATATGCTATTAGGAGGACTTTCTAAATGCAATTATAACACAGATATGCTATTACGAGGACTTTCTGAATGCAATTATACCACAGATATCCTATTAGGAGGACTTTCTGAATGCAATTATACCACAGATATGCTTTTAGGAGGACTTTCTAAATGCAATTAGATCACAGATATGCTGTTAGGAGGACTTTCTAAATGCAACTAGACCACAGATATGTGTTAGGAGGACTTTCTAAATGCAATTATACCACAGATATGCTACTAGGAGGACTTTCTGACTGCAATTATTCCACAGATATGCTATTAGGAGGACTTTCTAAATGCAGACTAGACCACAGATATGCTGTTAGGAGGACTTTCTAAATGCAATTAGACCACAGATATGCTGTTAGGAGGACTTTCTAAATGTAATTATACCACAGATATGCTACTAGGAGGACTTTCTGACTGCAATTATACCACAGATATGCTATTAAGAGGACTTTATAAATGCAATTAGATCACAGATTTGCTGTTAGGAGGACTTTCTACATGCAAACTAGACCACAGATAAGCATTTAGGAGGACTTTCTAGATGCAGACTAGACCACAGATATGCTATTAGGAGGACTTTCTAAATACAGACTACCACATATATGCTATTAGGGGGACTTTCTAAATGCAGACTAGACCATAGATATGCTATTAAGAGGACTTTCTAAATTCAGACTACACCACAAATATGCTATTGGGAGTACTTTCTAAATGCATATTAGACCACAGATATGCCCTTAAAAGGACTTTCTAAACGCAATTATTCCATAGCATGCTATTAGGAGGACTTTCTAAATGCAGACTAGACCACAAATATGCTATTAGGAGGACTTTCTTAATGTAAATATACCACAGGTATGCTATTAGGAGGACTTTCTAAATGCAATTGTACCACAGATATGCTATTAGGAGGACTTTCTAAATGCAGACTAGACCACAGATATGCTATTAGGAGGACTTTCTAAATGCAATTATTCCACAGATATGCTATTAGGAGGACTTTCTAAATGCAGACTAGACCACAGATATGCTATTAGGAGGACTTTCTAAATGCAATTACACCACAGATATGCTATTTGTCACACTTTCTAAATGCAAACTAGACCACAGATATGCTATTAGGAGGACTTTCTAAATGCCCACTAGACCACAGATATGCTATTAGGAGGACTTTCTAAATGCAATTATAACACAGATATGCTATTACGAGGACTTTCTGAATGCAATTATACCACAGATATGCTATTAGGAGGACTTTCTGAATGCAATTATACCACAGATATGCTTTTAGGAGGACTTTCTAAATGCAATTAGATCACAGATATGCTGTTAGGAGGACTTTCTAAATGCAATTATTCCACAGATATGCTATTAGGAGGACTTTCTAAATGCAGACTAGACCACAGATATGCTATTAGGAGGACTTTCTAAATGCAATTACACCACAGATATGCTATTTGTCACACTTTCTAAATGCATTTATTCCACAGATAAGCTATTTAGCAAACTTTCAAAATGTAACTACACCTGGTGCCGGAGGACTTTCTAAATGCACACTAGACCACAGATATGCTGTTAGGAGGACTTTCTAAATGCAGACTAGACCACATATATGCTATTAGGAGGACTTTCTAAATGCACACTAGACCACAGATATGCTATTAGGAGGACTTTCTAAATGCAATTATAACACAGATATGCTATTACGAGGACTTTCTAAATGCAATTATACCACAGATATTCTATTAGGAGGACTTTCTGAATGCAATTATACCACAGATATGCTTTTAGGAGGACTTTCTAAATGCAATTAGATCACAGATATGCTGTTAGGAGGACTTTCTAAATGCAATTAGACCACAGATATGCTGTTAGGAGGACTTTCTAAATGCAATTATACCACAGATATGCTACTAGGAGGACTTTCTGACTGCAATTATACCACAGATATGCTATTAGGAGGACTTTATAAATGCAATTAGATCACAGATATGCTGTTAGGAGGACTTTCTAAATGCAAACTAGACCACAGATATGCATTTAGGAGGACTTTCTAAATGCAAGTATACCATAGTTATGCTATTAGGAGGACTTTCTAAATGCAGTTATACCACAGATATGCTATAAGGAGGAATTTCTAAATGCAAACTAGACCACACATATGCTATTAGAACGTCTTTCTAAATGCAATTATTCCACAGATATGCTATTAGGAGGACTTTCTAAATGCAATTATTCCACAGATATGCTATTAGGAGGACTTTCTAGATGCAGACTAGACCACAGATATGCTATTAGGAGGACTTTCTAAATACAGACTAGACCACATATATGCTATTAGGGGGACTTTCTAAATGCAGACTAGACCATACATATGCTATTAAGAGGACTTTCTAAATTCAGACTACACCACAAATATGCTATTAGGAGTACTTTCTAAATGCATATTAGACCACAGATATGCCCTTAGGAGGACTTTCTAAACGCAATTATACCATAGCATGCTATTAGGAGGACTTTCTAAATGCAGACTAGACCACAAATATGCTATTAGGAGGACTTTCTAAATGCAGACTAGACCACAGATGTGCTATTAGGAGGACTTTCTAAATGCAATTACACTACAGAATTGATATTTGTCACACTTTCTAAATGCATTTATTCCATAGATATGCTATTTAGCAAACATTCAAAATGTAACTACACCGTGGTGCCGGAGGACTTTCTAAATGCAAACTAGACCACAGATATGCTGTTAGAAGGACTTTCTAAATGCAGACTAGACCACAGATATGCTATTAGGAGGACTTTCTAAATGCAATTGTACCACAAAATGCTATTTGGAGGACTTTCTAGATGCAGGCTAGACCACAAATATGCTATTAGGAGGACTTTCTAAATGCAATTATACCACAGAATGCTATTATAAGGACTTTCTAAATGCAGGTTAGACCACAGATATGCTATTAAGAGGACTTTCTAAATTCACACTACACCACAAATATGCTATTAGGAGTACTTTCTAAATGCAGATTAGACCACGTATATGCTATTAGGAGGACTTTCTAAACGCAATTATACCATAGCATGCTATTAGGAGGACTTTCTAAATGCAGACTAGACCACAAATATGCTATTAGGAGGACTTTCTAAATGTAATTATACCACAGGTATGCTATTAGGAGGACTTTCTAAATGTAATTATACCACAGATATGCTATTAGGAGGACTTTCTAAATGCAGACTAGACCACAGATATGCTATTGGGAGGACTTTCTAAATGTAATTATACCACAGGTATGCTATTAGGAGGACTTTCTAAATGCAATTATTCCACAGATATGCTATTAAAAGGACTTTCTAAATGCAGACTAGACCACAGATATGCCATTAGGAGGACTTTTTAAATGCAATTAAACCACAGATATGCGATTTGTCACACTTTCTAAATGCATTTATTCCTCAGATATGCTATTTAGCACACTTTCAAAATGTAACTACACCGTGGTGCAGGAGGACTTTCTAAATGCAAACTACACCACAGATATGCTGTTAGGAGGGCTTTCTAAATGCAGACTAGACCACATATATACTATTAGGAGGACTTTCTAAATGCAGACTAGACCACATATATTCTATTAGGAGGACTTTCTAAATGCAATTATAACACAGATGTGCTATTAGGAGGACTTTCTGAATGCAATTATACCACATATATGCTATTAGGACGACTTTCTAAATGCAATTCTACCACAGAATGCTATTAGAAGGACTTTCTAAATGCAGACTAGACCAGAGATATGCTATTGGGAGGACTTTCTAAATGCAATTATACCACATAATGCTATTAGGAGGACTTTCTGACTGCAATTATACCACAGATATGCTATTAGGAGGACTTTCTAAATGCAATTGTACCACAGAATGCTATTAGAAGGACTTTCTAAATGCAGACTAGACCACAGATATGCTATTGGGAGGACTTTCTAAATGCAGATTACACCACAGATATGCTATTAGGAGGACTTTCTAAATGTAATTAAACCACAGAATGCTATTAGGAGGACTTTCTAGATGCAGACTAGACCACAGATATGCTATTAGGAGGACTTTCTAAATACAGACTAGAACATAGATATGCTATTAAGAGGACTTTCTAAATGCAGACTAGACCACAAATATGCTATTAGGAGGACTTTCTAAATGTAAATATACCACAGGTATGCTATTAGGAGGACTTTCTAAATGCAATTGTACCACAGATATGAAATTAGGAGGACTTTCTAAATGCAGACTAGACCACAGATATGCTATTAGGAGGACTTTCTAAATGCAATTATTCAACAGATATGCTATTAGGAGGACTTTCTAAATGCAGACTAGACCACAGATATGCTATTAGGAGGACTTTCTAAATGCAATTACACCACAGATATGCTATTTGTCACACTTTCTAAATGCATTTATTCCACAGATAAGCTATTTAGCAATCTTTCAAAATGTAACTACTCTGTGGTGCCAGAGGACTTTCTAAATGCAAACTAGACCACAGATATGCTGTTAGGAGGACTTTCTAAATGCAGACTAGACCACATATATGCTATTAGGAGGACTTTCTAAATGCACACTAGACCACAGATATGCTATTAGGAGGACTTTCTAAATGCAATTATAACACAGATATGCTATTAGGAGGAATTTCTGAATGCAATTATACCACAGATATGCTATTAGGAGGACTTTCTGAATGCAATTTTACCACAGATATGCTTTTAGGAGGACTTTCTAAATGCAATTAGATCACAGATATGCTGTTAGGAGGACTTTCTAAATGCAATTAGACCACAGATATGCTGTTAGGAGGACTTTCTAAATGCAATTATACCACAGATATGCTACTAGGAGGACTTTCTGACTGCAATTATACCACAGATATGCTATTAGGAGGACTTTATAAATGCAATTAGATCACAGATATGCTGTTAGGAGGACTTTCTAAATGCAAACTATACCACAGATATGCATTTAGGAGGACTTTCTAAATGCAAGTATACCATAGTTATGCTATTAGGAGGACTTTCTAAATGCAGTTATACCACAGATATGCTATAAGGAGGAATTTCTAAATGCAAACTAGACCACACATATGCTATTAGGAGGTCTTTCTTAATGCAATTATTCCACAGATATGCTATTAGGAGGACTTTCTAACTGCAATTGTACCACAGAATGCTATTAGGAGGACTTTCTAGATGCAGTCTAGACCACAGATATGCTATTAGGAGGACTTTCTAAATGCAGTTATACCAAAGAATGCTATTTGGAGGACTTTCTAAATGCAGATTAGACCACAGATATGCTATTAGGAGGACTTTCTAAATTCAATTATACCACAGCTATGCTATTAGGAGGACTTTCTAAATACAGACTAGACCACAGATATGCTATTAAGAGGACTTTCTAAATTCAGACTACACCACAAATATGCTGTTAGGAGGACTTTCTAAATGTAATTAAAACACAGATATGCTATTAGGAGGACATTCTAAATGCAATTGTACCACAAAATGCTATTTGGAGGACTTTCTAGATGCAGATTAGACCACAGATATGATATTAGGAGGACTTTTAAATGCAATTATACCACAGATATGCTATTAGGGGGACTTTCTAAATGCAGACTAGACCATAGATATGCTATTAAGAGGACTTTCTAAATTCAGACTACACCACAAATATGCTCTTAGGAGGACTTTCTAAATGTAATTAAAACACAGATAAGCTATTAGGAGGACTTTCTAAATGCAATTGTACCACAAAATGCTATTAGGAGGACTTTCTAGATGCAGATTAGACCACAGATATGCTATTAGGAGGACTTTTAAATGCAATTATACCACAGATATGCTATTAGGTGGACTTTCTAAATGCAGACTAGACCATAGATATGCTATTAAGAGGACTTTCTAAATTCAGACTACACCACAAATATGCTGTTAGGAGGACTTTCTAAATGTAATTAAAACACATATATGCTATTAGGAGGACTTTCTAAATGCACACTAGACCACAGATATGCTATTAGGAGGACTTTCTAAATGCAATTATAACACAGATATGCTATTACGAGGACTTTCTGAATGCAATTATACCACAGATATGCTATTAGGAGGACTTTCTGAATGCAATTATACCACAGATATGCTTTTAGGAGGACTTTCTAAATGCAATTAGACCACAGATATGCTGTTAGGAGGACTTTCTAAATGCAATTATACCACAGATATGCTACTAGGAGGACTTTCTGACTGCAATTATACCACAGATATGCTATTAGGAGGACTTTATAAATGCAATTAGATCACAGATATGCTGTTAGGAGGACTTTCTAAATGCAAACTAGACCACAGACATGCATTTAGGAGGACTTTCTAAATGCAAGTATACCATAGTTATGCTATTAGGAGGACTTTCTAAATGCAGTTATACCACAGATATGCTATAAGGAGGAATTTCTAAATGCAAACTAGACCACACATATGCTATTAGAACGTCTTTCTAAGTGCAATTATTCCACAAATATGCTATTAGGAGGACTTTCTGAATGCAATTGTACCACAGAATGCTATTAGGAGGACTTGCTAAATGCAATTATACCATAGCATGATATTAGGAGGACTTTCTAAATGCAGACTAGACCACAAATATGCTATTAGGAGGACTTTCTAAATGTAATTATTCCACAGGTATGCTATTAGGAGGACTTTCTAAATGCAATTAGAAAACAGATATGCTATTAGGAGGACTTTCTAAATGCAGACTAGACCACAGATATGCTATTAGGAGGACTTTCTAAATGCAATTATACCACAGATATGCTATTAGGAGGACTTTATAAATGCAATTAGATCACAGATATGCTGTTAGGTGGACTTTCTAAATGCAAACTAGACCACAGATATGCATTTAGGAGGACTATCTAAATGCAAGTATAAAATAGTTATGCTATTAGGAGGACTTTCTAAATGCAGTTATACCACAGATATGCTATAAGGAGGAATTTCTAAATGCAAACTAGTCCACACATATGCTATTAGGAGGTCTTTCTAAATGCAATTATTCCACAGATATGCTATTAGGAGGACTTTCTAAATGCAATTGTACCACAGAATGCTATTAGGAGGACTTTCTAGATGCAGACTAGACCACAGATATGCTATTAGGAGGACTTTCTAAATACAGACTAGACCACAAATATGCTATTAGGGGGACTTTCTAAATGCAGACTAGACCATAGATATGCTATTAAGAGGACTTTCTAAATTCAGACTACACCACAAATATGCTATTAGGAGTACTTTCTAAATGCATATTAGACCACAGATATGCCCTTAGGAGGACTTTCTAAACGCAATTATACCATAGCATGCTATTAGGAGGACTTTCTAAATGCAGACTAGACCGCAAATATGCTATTAGGAGGACTTTCTAAATGTAAATATACCACAGGTATGCTATTAGGAGGACTTTCTAAATGCAATTGTACCACAGATATGAAATTAGGAGGACTTTCTAAGTGCAGACTAGACCACAGATATGCTATTAGGAGGACTTTCTGAATGCAATTAGTCAACAGATATGCTATTAGGAGGACTTTCTAAATGCAGACTAGACCACAGATATGCTATTAGGAGGACTTTCTAAATGCAATTACACCACAGATATGCTATTTGTCACACTTTCTAAATGCATTTATTCCACAGATAGGCTATTTAGCAATCTTTCAAAATGTAACTACACTGTGGTGCCGGAGGACTTTCTAAATGCAAACTAGACCACAGATATGCTGTTAGGAGGACTTTCTAAATGCAGACTAGACCACATATATGCTATTAGGAGGACTTTCTAAATGCACACTAGACCACAGATATGCTATTAGGAGGACTTTCTAAATGCAATTACAACACAGATATGCTATTACGAGGACTTTCTGAATGCAATTATACCACAGATATGCTATTAGGAGGACTTTCTGAATGCAATTATACCACAGATATGCTTTTAGGAGGACTTTCTAAATGCAATTAGATCACAGATATGCTGTTAGGAGGACTTTCTAAATGCAATTATACCACAGATATGCTATTAGGAGGACTTTATAAATGCAATTAGATCACAGATATGCTGTTAGGAGGACTTTCTAAATGCAAACTAGACCACAGACATGCATTTAGGAGGACTTTCTAAATGCAAGTATACCATAGTTATGCTATTAGGAGGACTTTCTAAATGCAGTTATACCACAGATATGCTATAAGGAGGAATTTCTAAATGCAAACTAGACCATACATATGCTATTGGGAGGTCTTTCTAAATGCAATTATTCCACAGATATGCTATTAGGAGGACTTTCTAAATGCAGACTAGACCACAAATATGCTATTAGGAGGACTTTCTAAATGTAAATATACCACAGGTATGCTATTAGGAGGACTTTCTAAATGCAATTGTACCACAGATATGAAATTAGGAGGACTTTCTAAGTGCAGACCAGACCACAGATATGCTATTAGGAGGACTTTCTGAATGCAATTAGTCAACAGATATGCTATTAGGAGGACTTTCTAAATGCAGACTAGACCACAGATATGCTATTAGGAGGACTTTCTAAATGCAATTACACCACAGATATGCTATTTGTCACACTTTCTAAATGCATTTATTCCACAGATAAGCTATTTAGCAATCTTTCAAAATGTAACTACACTGTGGTGCCGGAGGACTTTCTAAATGCAAACTAGACCACAGATATGCTGTTAGGAGGACTTTCTAAATGCAGACTAGACCACATATATGCTATTAGGAGGACTTTCTAAATGCACACTAGACCACAGATATGCTATTAGGAGGACTTTCTAAATGCATTTATTCCACAGATAAGCTATTTAGCAATCTTTCAAAATGTAACTACACTGTGGTGCCGGAGGACTTTCTAAATGCAAACTAGACCACAGATATGCTGTTAGGAGGACTTTCTAAATGCAGACTAGACCACATATATGCTATTAGGAGGACTTTCTAAATGCACACTAGACCACAGATATGCTATTAGGAGGACTTTCTAAATGCAATTATAACACAGATATGCTATTACGAGGACTTTCTGAATGCAATTATACCACAGATATGCTATTAGGAGGACTTTCTGAATGCAATTATACCACAGATATGCTTTTAGGAGGACTTTCTAAATGCAATTAGATCACAGATATGCTGTTAGGAGGACTTTCTAAATGCAATTATACCACAGATATGCTATTAGGAGGACTTTATAAATGCAATTAGATCACAGATATGCTGTTAGGAGGACTTTCTAAATGCAAACTAGACCACAGACATGCATTTAGGAGGACTTTCTAAATGCAAGTATACCATAGTTATGCTATTAGGAGGACTTTCTAAATGCAGTTATACCACAGATATGCTATAAGGTGGAATTTCTAAATGCAAACTAGACCACACATATGCTATTAGAACGTCTTTCTAAATGCAATTATTCCACAAATATGCTATTAGGAGGACTTTCTGAATGCAATTGTACCACAGAATGCTATTAGGAGGACTTTCTGAATGCAATTATACCACAGATATGCTATTAGGAGGACTTTCTAAATGCAGACTAGACCACAGATATGCTATTAGGAGGACTTTCTAAATGCAATTATACCACAGATATGCTATTAGGAGGACTTTCTAAATGTAATTATTCCACAGGTATGCTATTAGGAGGACTTTCTAAATGCAATTATACCACAGATATGCTATTAGGATGACTTTCTAAATGCAGACTAGACCACAGATATGCTATAAGGAGGACTTTCTAAATGCAATTATACCACAGATATGCTATTAGGAGGACTTTATAAATGCAATTAGATCACAGATATGCTGTTAGGTGGACTTTCTAAATGCAAACTAGACCACAGATATGCATTTAGGAGGACTTTCTAAATGCAAGTATACCATAGTTATGCTATTAGGAGGACTTTCTAAATGCAGTTATACCACAGATATGCTATAAGGAGGAATTTCTAAATGCAAACTAGACCACACATATGCTATTAGGAGGTCTTTCTAAATGCAATTATTCCACAGATATGCTATTAGGAGGACTTTCTAAATGCAATTGTACCACAGAATGCTATTAGGAGGACTTTCTAGATGCAGACTAGACCACAGATATGCTATTAGGAGGACTTTCTAAATACAGACTAGACCACATATATGCTATTAGGGGGACTTTCTAAATGCAGACTAGACCATAGATATGCTATTAAGAGGACTTTCTAAATTCAGACTACACCACAAATATGCTATTAGGAGTACTTTCTAAATGCATATTAGACCACAGATATGCCCTTAGGAAGACTTTCTAAACGCAATTATACCATAGCATGCTATTAGGAGGACTTTCTAAATGCAGACTAGACCACAAATATGCTATTAGGAGGACTTTCTAAATGTAAATATACCACAGGTATGCTATTAGGAGGACTTTCTAAATGCAATTGTACCACAGATATGAAATTAGGAGGACTTTCTAAGTGCAGACTAGACCACAGATATGCTATTAGGAGGACTTTCTGAATGCAATTAGTCAACAGATATGCTATTAGGAGGACTTTCTAAATGCAGACTAGACCACAGATATGCTATTAGGAGGACTTTCTAAATGCAATTACACCACAGATATGCTATTTAGCAATCTTTCAAAATGTAACTACACTGTGGTGCCGGAGGACTTTCTAAATGCAAACTAGACCACAGATATGCTGTTAGGAGGACTTTCTAAATGCAGACTAGACCACATATATGCTATTAGGAGGTCTTTCTAAATGCACACTAGACCACAGATATGCTATTAGGAGGACTTTCTAAATGCAATTAGACCACAGATATGCTGTTAGGAGGACTTTCTAAATGCAATTATACCACAGATATGCTACTAGGAGGACTTTCTGACTGCAATTATACCACAGATATGCTATTAGGAGGACTTTATAAATGCAATTAGATCACAGATATGCTGTTAGGAGGACTTTTTAAATGCAAACTAGACCACAAATATGCTATTAGGAGGACTTTCTAAATGTAATTATACCACATGTATGCTATTAGGAGGACTTTCTAAATGCAATTATACCACAGATATGCTATTAGGAGGACTTTCTAAATGCAGACTAGACCACAGATATGCTATTAGGATGACTTTCTAAATGCAATTATACCACAGATATGCTATTAGGAGGACTTTCTGACTGCCATTATACCACAGATATGCTATTAGGAGGACTTTATAAATGCAATTAGATCACAGATATGCTGTTAGGAGGACTTTCTAAATGCAAACTAGACCACAGATATGCATTTAGGAGGACTTTCTAAATGCAAGTATACCATAGTTATGCTATTAGGAGGACTTTCTAAATGCAGTTATACCACAGATATGCTATAAGGAGGAATTTCTAAATGCAAACTAGACCACACATATGCTATTGGGAGGTCTTTCTAAATGCAATTATTCCACAGATATGCTATTAGGAGGACTTTCTAAATGCAATTGTACCACAGAATGCTATTAGGAGGACTTTCTAGATGCAGACTAGACCACAGATATGCTATTAGGAGGACTTTCTAAATACAGACTAGACCACATATATGCTATTAGGGGGACTTTCTAAATGCAGACTAGACCATAGATATGCTATTAAGAGGACTTTCTAAATTCAGACTACACCACAAATATGCTATTAGGAGTACTTTCTAAATGCATATTAGACCACAGATATGCCCTTAGGAGGACTTTCTAAACACAATTATACCATAGCATGCTATTTGGAGGACTTTCTAAATGCGGACTAGACCACAAATATGCTATTAGGAGGACTTTTTAAATGTAAATATACCACAGGTATGCTATTAGGAGGACTTTCTAAATGCAATTGTACCACAGATATGAAATAAGGAGGACTTTCTAAATGCAGACTAGACCACAGATATGCTATTAGGAGGACTTTCTAAATGCAGACTAGACCACAGATATGCTATTAGGAGGACTTTCTAAATGCAGACTAGACCACAGATATGCTATTAGGAGGACTTTCTAAATGCAATTACACCACAGATATGCTATTTGTCACACTTTCTAAATGCATTTATTCCACAGATAAGCTATTTAGCAATCTTTCAAAATGTAACTACGCTGTGGTGCTGGAGGACTTTCTAAATGCAAACTAGACCACAGATATGCTGTTAGGAGGACTTTCTAAATGCAGACTAGACCACATATATGCTATTAGGAGGACTTTCTAAATGCACACTAGACCACAGATATGCTATTAGGAGGACTTTCTAAATGCAATTATAACACAGATATGCTATTACGAGGACTTTCTAAATGCAATTATACCACAGATATGCTATTAGGAGGACTTTCTGAATGCAATTTTACCACAGATATGCTTTTAGGAGGACTTTCTAAATGCAATTAGATCACAGATATGCTGTTAGGAGGACTTTCTAAATGCAATTAGACCACAGATATGCTGTTAGGAGGACTTTCTAAATGCAATTATACCACAGGTATGCTACTAGGAGGACTTTCTGACTGCAATTATACCACAGATATGCTATTAGGAGGACTTTATAAATGCAATTAGATCACAGATATGCTGTTAGGAGGACTATCTAAATGCAAACTATACCACAGATATGCATTTAGGAGGACTTTCTAAATGCAAGTATACCATAGTTATGCTATTAGGAGGACTTTCTAAATGCAGTTATACCACAGATATGCTATAAGGAGGAATTTCTAAATGCAAACTAGACCACACATATGCTATTAGAACGTCTTTCTAAATGCAATTATTACACAGATATGCTATTAGGAGGACTTTCTGAATGCAATTGTACCACAGAATGCTATTAGGAGGACTTTCTAAATGCAGACTAGACCACAGATATGCTATTAGGAGGACTTTCTAAATACAGACTAGACCACATATATGCTATTAGGGGGACTTTCTAAATGCAGACTAGACAATAGATATGCTATTAAGAGAAATTTCTAAATTCAGACTACACCACAAATATGCTATTACGAGTACTTTCTAAATGCATATTAGACCACATATATGCCCTTAGGAGGACTTTCTAAACGCAATTATACCATAGCATGCTATTAGGAGGACTTTCTAAATGCAGACTAGACCACAAATATGATATTAGGAGGACTTTCTAAATGTAAATATACCACAGGTATGCTATTAGGAGGACTTTCTAAATGCAATTATACCACAGATATGCTATTAGGAGGACTTTCTAAATGCAGACTAGACCACAGATATGCTATTAGGAGGACTTTCTAAATGCAATTATTCCACAGATATGCTATTAGGAGGACTTTCTAAATGCAGACTAGACCACAGATATGCTATTAGGAGGACTTTCTAAATGCAATTACACCACAGATATGCTAATTGTCACACTTTCTAAATGCATTTATTCCACAGATAAGCTATTTAGCAAACTTTCAAAATGTAACTACACTGTGGTGCCGGAGGACTTTCTAAATGCAAACTAGACCACAGATATGCTGTTAGGAGGACTTTCTAAATGCAGACTAGACCACAGATATGCTATTAGGAGGACTTTCTAAATGCAATTACACCACAGATATGCTAATTGTCACACTTTCTAAATGCATTTATTCCACAGATAAGCTATTTAGCAATCTTTCAAAATGTAACTACGCTGTGGTGCTGGAGGACTTTCTAAATGCAAACTAGACCACAGATATGCTGTTAGGAGGACTTTCTAAATGCAGACTAGACCACATATATGCTATTAGGAGGACTTTCTAAATGCACACTAGACCACAGATATGCTATTAGGAGGACTTTCTAAATGCAATTATAACACAGATATGCTATTACGAGGACTTTCTAAATGCAATTATACCACAGATATGCTATTAGGAGGACTTTCTGAATGCAATTTTACCACAGATATGCTTTTAGGAGGACTTTCTAAATGCAATTAGATCACAGATATGCTGTTAGGAGGACTTTCTAAATGCAATTAGACCACAGATATGCTGTTAGGAGGACTTTCTAAATGCAATTATACCACAGATATGCTACTAGGAGGACTTTCTGACTGCAATTATACCACAGATATGCTATTAGGAGGACTTTATAAATGCAATTAGATCACAGATATGCTGTTAGGAGGACTTTCTAAATGCAAACTATACCACAGATATGCATTTAGGAGGACTTTCTAAATGCAAGTATACCATAGTTATGCTATTAGGAGGACTTTCTAAATGCAGTTATACCACAGATATGCTATTAGGAGGACTTTCTAAATGCAGACTAGACCACAGATATGCTATTAGGAGGACTTTCTAAATGCAATTACACCATAGTTATGCTATTAGGAGGACTTTCTAAATGCAATTATTCCACAGATATGCTATTAGGAGGACTTTCTAAATGCAGACTAGACCACAGATATGCTATTAGGAGGACTTTCTAAATGCAATGACACCACAGATATGCTAATTGTCACACTTTCTAAATGCATTTATTCCACAGATAAGCTATTTAGCAATCTTTCAAAATGTAACTACGCTGTGGTGCTGGAGGACTTTCTAAATGCAAACTAGACCACAGATATGCTGTTAGGAGGACTTTCTAAATGCAGACTAGACCACATATATGCTATTAGGAGGACTTTCTAAATGCACACTAGACCACAGATATGCTATTAGGAGGACTTTCTAAATGCAATTATAACACAGATATGCTATTACGAGGACTTTCTAAATGCAATTATACCACAGATATGCTATTAGGAGGACTTTCTGAATGCAATTTTACCACAGATATGCTTTTAGGAGGACTTTCTAAATGCAATTAGATCACAGATATGCTGTTAGGAGGACTTTCTAAATGCAATTAGACCACAGATATGCTGTTAGGAGGACTTTCTAAATGCAATTATACCACAGATATGCTACTAGGAGGACTTTCTGACTGCAATTATACCACAGATATGCTATTAGGAGGACTTTATAAATGCAATTAGATCACAGATATGCTGTTAGGAGGACTTTCTAAATGCAAACTATACCACAGATATGCATTTAGGAGGACTTTCTAAATGCAAGTATACCATAGTTATGCTATTAGGAGGACTTTCTAAATGCAGTTATACCACAGATATGCTATAAGGAGGAATTTCTAAATGCAAACTAGACCACACATATGCTATTAGAACGTCTTTCTAAATGCAATTATTACACAGATATGCTATTAGGAGGACTTTCTGAATGCAATTGTACCACAGAATGCTATTAGGAGGACTTTCTAAATGCAGACTAGACCACAGATATGCTATTAGGAGGACTTTCTAAATACAGACTAGACCACATATATGCTATTAGGGGGACTTTCTAAATGCAGACTAGACAATAGATATGCTATTAAGAGAACTTTCTAAATTCAGACTACACCACAAATATGCTATTACGAGTACTTTCTAAATGCATATTAGACCACATATATGCCCTTAGGAGGACTTTCTAAACGCAATTATACCATAGAATGCTATTAGGAGGACTTTCTAAATGCAGACTAGACCACAAATATGATATTAGGAGGACTTTCTAAATGTAAATATACCACAGGTATGCTATTAGGAGGACTTTCTAAATGCAATTATACCACAGATATGCTATTAGGAGGACTTTCTAAATGCAGACTAGACCACAGATATGCTATTAGGAGGACTTTCTAAATGCAATTATTCCACAGATATGCTATTAGGAGGACTTTCTAAATGCAGACTAGACCACAGATATGCTATTAGGAGGACTTTCTAAATGCAATTACACCACAGATATGCTAATTGTCACACTTTCTAAATGCATTTATTCCACAGATAAGCTATTTAGCAAACTTTCAAAATGTAACTACACTGTGGTGCCGGAGGACTTTCTAAATGCAAACTAGACCACAGATATGCTGTTAGGAGGACTTTCTAAATGCAGACTAGACCACAGATATGCTATTAGGAGGACTTTCTAAATGCAATTATAACACAGATATGCTATTACGAGGACTTTCTGAATGCAATTATACCACAGATATGCTATTAGGAGGACTTTCTGAATGCAATTATGCCACAGATATGCTTTTAGGAGGACTTTCTAAATGCAATTAGATCACAGATATGCTTTTAGGAGGACTTTCCAAATGCAATTATACCACAGATATGCTACTAGGAGGACTTTCTGAATGCAATTAGATCACAGATATGCTGTTAGGAGGACTTCATAAATGCAATTAGATCACAGATATGCTGTTAGGAGGACTTTCTAAATGCCAACTAGACCACAGATATGCATTTAGGAGGACTTTCTAAATGCAAGTATACCATAGTTATGCTATTAGGAGGACTTTCTAAATGCAGTTATACCACAGATATGCTATAAGGAGGAATTTCTAAATGCAAACTAGACCACACATATGCTATTAGGAGGTCTTTCTTAATGCAATTATTCCACAGATATGCTTTTAGGAGGACTTTCCAAATGCAATTATACCACAGATATGCTACTAGGAGGACTTTCTGAATGCAATTAGATCACAGATATGCTGTTAGGAGGACTTTCTAAATGCAATTGTACCACAGAATGCTATTAGGAGGACTTTCTAGATGCAGTCTAGACCACAGATATGCTATTAGGAGGACTTTCTAAATGCAGTTATACTAAAGAATGCTATTAGGAGGACTTTCTAAATGCAGATTAGACCACAGATATGCTATTAGGAGGACTTTCTAAATGCAATTATACCACAGATATGCTATTAGGAGGACTTTCTAAATACAGACTAGACCACAGATATGCTATTAAGAGGACTTTTAAATGCAATTATACCACAGATATGCTATTAGGGGGACTTTCTAAATGCAGACTAGACCATAGATATGCTATTAAGAGGACTTTCTAAATTCAGACTACACCACAAATATGCTGTTAGGAGGACTTTCTAAATGTAATTAAAACACAGATATGCTATTAGGAGGACTTTCTAAATGCAATTGTACCACAAAATGCTATTGGAGGACTTTCTAGATGCAGATTAGACCACAGATATGCTATTAGGAGGACTTTTAAATGCAATTATACCACAGATATGCTATTAGGGGGACTTTCTAAATGCAGACTAGACCATAGATCTGCTATTAAGAGGACTTTCTAAATTCAGACTACACCACAAATATGCTCTTAGGAGGACTTTCTAAATGTGATTAAAACACAGATAAGCTATTAGGAGGACTTTCTAAATGCAATTGTACCACAAAATGCTATTAGGAGGACTTTCTAAATGCAGATTAGACCACAGATATGCTATTAGGAGGACTTTCTAAATGCAATTATACCACAGATATGCTATTAGGGGGACTTTCTAAATGCAGACTAGACCATAGATATGCTATTAAGAGGACTTTCTAAATTCAGACTACACCACAAATATGCTGTTAGGAGGACTTTCTAAATGTAATTAAAACACAGATATGCTATAAGGAGGACTTTCTAAATGCAATTGTACCACAAAATGCTATTTGGAGGACTTTCTAGATGCAGGCTAGACCACAGATATGCTATTAGGAGGACTTTATAAATGCAATTATACCACAGAATGCTATTATAAGGACTTTCTAAATGCAGGTTAGATCACAGATATGCCATTAGGAGGACTTTCTAAGTGCAAATATACCACATATATGCTATTAGGAGGACTTTCTAAATACAGACTAGACTACAGATATGCTATTAGGGGGACTTTCTAAATGCGCACTAGACCATAGATATGCTATTAAGCGGACTTTCTAAATTCAGACTACACCACAAATATGCTGTTAGGAGGACTTTCTAAACGCAATTATACCATAGCATGCTATTAGGAGGACTTTCTAAATGCAGACTAGACCACAAATATGCTATTAGGAGGACTTTCTAAATGTAATTATACCACAGGTATGCTATTAGGAGGACTTTCTAAATGCAATTATACCACAGATATGCTACTAGGAGGACTTTCTGACTGCAATTATACCACAGATGTGCTATTAGGAGGACTTTATAAATGCAATTAGATCACAGATATGCTGTTAGGAGGACTTTCTAAATGCAAACTATACCACAGATATGCATTTAGGAGGACTTTCTAAATGCAAGTATACCATAGTTATGCTATTAGGAGGACTTTCTAAATGCAGTTATACCACAGATATGCTATAAGGAGGAATTTCTAAATGCAAACTAGACCACACATATGCTATTAGAACATCTTTCTAAATGCAATTATTACACAGATATGCTATTAGGAGGACTTTCTGAATGCAATTGTACCACAGAATGCTATTAGGAGGACTTTCTAAATGCAGACTAGACCACAGATATGCTATTAGGAGGACTTTCTAAATGCAATTACACCACAGATATGCTAATTGTCACACTTTCTAAATGCATTTATTCCACAGATAAGCTATTTAGCAATCTTTCAAAATGTAACTACGCTGTGGTGCTGGAGGACTTTCTAAATGCAAACTAGACCACAGATATGCTGTTAGGAGGACTTTCTAAATGCAGACTAGACCACATATATGCTATTAGGAGGACTTTCTAAATGCACACTAGACCACAGATATGCTATTAGGAGGACTTTCTAAATGCAATTATAACACAGATATGCTATTACGAGGACTTTCTAAATGCAATTATACCACAGATATGCTATTAGGAGGACTTTCTGAATGCAATTTTACCACAGATATGCTTTTAGGAGGACTTTCTAAATGCAATTAGATCACAGATATGCTGTTAGGAGGACTTTCTAAATGCAATTAGACCACAGATATGCTGTTAGGAGGACTTTCTAAATGCAATTATACCACAGATATGCTACTAGGAGGACTTTCTGACTGCAATTATACCACAGATATGCTATTAGGAGGACTTTATAAATGCAATTAGATCACAGATATGCTGTTAGGAGGACTTTCTAAATGCAAACTATACCACAGATATGCATTTAGGAGGACTTTCTAAATGCAAGTATACCATAGTTATGCTATTAGGAGGACTTTCTAAATGCAGTTATACCACAGATATGCTATTAGGAGGACTTTCTAAATGCAGACTAGACCACAGATATGCTATTAGGAGGACTTTCTAAATGCAATTACACCATAGTTATGCTATTAGGAGGACTTTCTAAATGCAATTATTCCACAGATATGCTATTAGGAGGACTTTCTAAATGCAGACTAGACCACAGATATGCTATTAGGAGGACTTTCTAAATGCAATGACACCACAGATATGCTAATTGTCACACTTTCTAAATGCATTTATTCCACAGATAAGCTATTTAGCAATCTTTCAAAATGTAACTACGCTGTGGTGCTGGAGGACTTTCTAAATGCAAACTAGACCACAGATATGCTGTTAGGAGGACTTTCTAAATGCAGACTAGACCACATATATGCTATTAGGAGGACTTTCTAAATGCACACTAGACCACAGATATGCTATTAGGAGGACTTTCTAAATGCAATTATAACACAGATATGCTATTACGAGGACTTTCTAAATGCAATTATACCACAGATATGCTATTAGGAGGACTTTCTGAATGCAATTTTACCACAGATATGCTTTTAGGAGGACTTTCTAAATGCAATTAGATCACAGATATGCTGTTAGGAGGACTTTCTAAATGCAATTAGACCACAGATATGCTGTTAGGAGGACTTTCTAAATGCAATTATACCACAGATATGCTACTAGGAGGACTTTCTGACTGCAATTATACCACAGATATGCTATTAGGAGGACTTTATAAATGCAATTAGATCACAGATATGCTGTTAGGAGGACTTTCTAAATGCAAACTATACCACAGATATGCATTTAGGAGGACTTTCTAAATGCAAGTATACCATAGTTATGCTATTAGGAGGACTTTCTAAATGCAGTTATACCACAGATATGCTATAAGGAGGAATTTCTAAATGCAAACTAGACCACACATATGCTATTAGAACGTCTTTCTAAATGCAATTATTACACAGATATGCTATTAGGAGGACTTTCTGAATGCAATTGTACCACAGAATGCTATTAGGAGGACTTTCTAAATGCAGACTAGACCACAGATATGCTATTAGGAGGACTTTCTAAATACAGACTAGACCACATATATGCTATTAGGGGGACTTTCTAAATGCAGACTAGACAATAGATATGCTATTAAGAGAACTTTCTAAATTCAGACTACACCACAAATATGCTATTACGAGTACTTTCTAAATGCATATTAGACCACATATATGCCCTTAGGAGGACTTTCTAAACGCAATTATACCATAGAATGCTATTAGGAGGACTTTCTAAATGCAGACTAGACCACAAATATGATATTAGGAGGACTTTCTAAATGTAAATATACCACAGGTATGCTATTAGGAGGACTTTCTAAATGCAATTATACCACAGATATGCTATTAGGAGGACTTTCTAAATGCAGACTAGACCACAGATATGCTATTAGGAGGACTTTCTAAATGCAATTATTCCACAGATATGCTATTAGGAGGACTTTCTAAATGCAGACTAGACCACAGATATGCTATTAGGAGGACTTTCTAAATGCAATTACACCACAGATATGCTAATTGTCACACTTTCTAAATGCATTTATTCCACAGATAAGCTATTTAGCAAACTTTCAAAATGTAACTACACTGTGGTGCCGGAGGACTTTCTAAATGCAAACTAGACCACAGATATGCTGTTAGGAGGACTTTCTAAATGCAGACTAGACCACAGATATGCTATTAGGAGGACTTTCTAAATGCAATTATAACACAGATATGCTATTACGAGGACTTTCTGAATGCAATTATACCACAGATATGCTATTAGGAGGACTTTCTGAATGCAATTATGCCACAGATATGCTTTTAGGAGGACTTTCTAAATGCAATTAGATCACAGATATGCTTTTAGGAGGACTTTCCAAATGCAATTATACCACAGATATGCTACTAGGAGGACTTTCTGAATGCAATTAGATCACAGATATGCTGTTAGGAGGACTTCATAAATGCAATTAGATCACAGATATGCTGTTAGGAGGACTTTCTAAATGCCAACTAGACCACAGATATGCATTTAGGAGGACTTTCTAAATGCAAGTATACCATAGTTATGCTATTAGGAGGACTTTCTAAATGCAGTTATACCACAGATATGCTATAAGGAGGAATTTCTAAATGCAAACTAGACCACACATATGCTATTAGGAGGTCTTTCTTAATGCAATTATTCCACAGATATGCTTTTAGGAGGACTTTCCAAATGCAATTATACCACAGATATGCTACTAGGAGGACTTTCTGAATGCAATTAGATCACAGATATGCTGTTAGGAGGACTTTCTAAATGCAATTGTACCACAGAATGCTATTAGGAGGACTTTCTAGATGCAGTCTAGACCACAGATATGCTATTAGGAGGACTTTCTAAATGCAGTTATACTAAAGAATGCTATTAGGAGGACTTTCTAAATGCAGATTAGACCACAGATATGCTATTAGGAGGACTTTCTAAATGCAATTATACCACAGATATGCTATTAGGAGGACTTTCTAAATACAGACTAGACCACAGATATGCTATTAAGAGGACTTTTAAATGCAATTATACCACAGATATGCTATTAGGGGGACTTTCTAAATGCAGACTAGACCATAGATATGCTATTAAGAGGACTTTCTAAATTCAGACTACACCACAAATATGCTGTTAGGAGGACTTTCTAAATGTAATTAAAACACAGATATGCTATTAGGAGGACTTTCTAAATGCAATTGTACCACAAAATGCTATTGGAGGACTTTCTAGATGCAGATTAGACCACAGATATGCTATTAGGAGGACTTTTAAATGCAATTATACCACAGATATGCTATTAGGGGGACTTTCTAAATGCAGACTAGACCATAGATCTGCTATTAAGAGGACTTTCTAAATTCAGACTACACCACAAATATGCTCTTAGGAGGACTTTCTAAATGTGATTAAAACACAGATAAGCTATTAGGAGGACTTTCTAAATGCAATTGTACCACAAAATGCTATTAGGAGGACTTTCTAAATGCAGATTAGACCACAGATATGCTATTAGGAGGACTTTCTAAATGCAATTATACCACAGATATGCTATTAGGGGGACTTTCTAAATGCAGACTAGACCATAGATATGCTATTAAGAGGACTTTCTAAATTCAGACTACACCACAAATATGCTGTTAGGAGGACTTTCTAAATGTAATTAAAACACAGATATGCTATAAGGAGGACTTTCTAAATGCAATTGTACCACAAAATGCTATTTGGAGGACTTTCTAGATGCAGGCTAGACCACAGATATGCTATTAGGAGGACTTTATAAATGCAATTATACCACAGAATGCTATTATAAGGACTTTCTAAATGCAGGTTAGATCACAGATATGCCATTAGGAGGACTTTCTAAGTGCAAATATACCACATATATGCTATTAGGAGGACTTTCTAAATACAGACTAGACTACAGATATGCTATTAGGGGGACTTTCTAAATGCGCACTAGACCATAGATATGCTATTAAGCGGACTTTCTAAATTCAGACTACACCACAAATATGCTGTTAGGAGGACTTTCTAAACGCAATTATACCATAGCATGCTATTAGGAGGACTTTCTAAATGCAGACTAGACCACAAATATGCTATTAGGAGGACTTTCTAAATGTAATTATACCACAGGTATGCTATTAGGAGGACTTTCTAAATGCAATTATACCACAGATATGCTACTAGGAGGACTTTCTGACTGCAATTATACCACAGATGTGCTATTAGGAGGACTTTATAAATGCAATTAGATCACAGATATGCTGTTAGGAGGACTTTCTAAATGCAAACTATACCACAGATATGCATTTAGGAGGACTTTCTAAATGCAAGTATACCATAGTTATGCTATTAGGAGGACTTTCTAAATGCAGTTATACCACAGATATGCTATAAGGAGGAATTTCTAAATGCAAACTAGACCACACATATGCTATTAGAACATCTTTCTAAATGCAATTATTACACAGATATGCTATTAGGAGGACTTTCTGAATGCAATTGTACCACAGAATGCTATTAGGAGGACTTTCTAAATGCAGACTAGACCACAGATATGCTATTAGGAGGACTTTCTAAATACAGACTAGACCACATATATGCTATTAGGGGGACTTTCTAAATGCAGACTAGACAATAGATATGCTATTAAGAGAACTTTCTAAATTCAGACTACACCACAAATATGCTATTACGAGTACTTTCTAAATGCATATTATACCACATATATGCCCTTAGGAGGACTTTCTAAACGCAATTATACCATAGCATGCTATTAGGAGGACTTTCTAAATGCAGACTAGACCACAAATATGATATTAGGAGGACTTTCTAAATGTAAATATACCACAGGTATGCTATTAGGAGGACTTTCTAAATGCAATTATACCACAGATATGCTATTAGGAGGACTTTCTAAATGCAGACTAGACCACAGATATGCTATTAGGAGGACTTTCTAAATGCAATTATTCCACAGATATGCTATTAGGAGGACTTTCTAAATGCAGACTAGACCACAGATATGCTATTAGGAGGACTTTCTAAATGCAATTACACCACAGATATGCTAATTGTCACACTTTCTAAATGCATTTATTCCACAGATAAGCTATTTAGCAAACTTTCAAAATGTAACTACACTGTGGTGCCGGAGGACTTTCTAAATGCAAACTAGACCACAGATATGCTGTTAGGAGGACTTTCTAAATGCAGACTAGACCACAGATATGCTATTAGGAGGACTTTCTAAATGCAATTATAACACAGATATGCTATTACGAGGACTTTCTGAATGCAATTATACCACAGATATGCTATTAGGAGGACTTTCTGAATGCAATTATGCCACAGATATGCTTTTAGGAGGACTTTCTAAATGCAATTAGATCACAGATATGCTTTTAGGAGGACTTTCCAAATGCAATTATACCACAGATATGCTACTAGGAGGACTTTCTGAATGCAATTAGATCACAGATATGCTGTTAGGAGGACTTCATAAATGCAATTAGATCACATATATGCTGTTAGGAGGACTTTCTAAATGCCAACTAGACCACAGATATGCATTTAGGAGGACTTTCTAAATGCAAGTATACCATAGTTATGCTATTAGGAGGACTTTCTAAATGCAGTTATACCACAGATATGCTATAAGGAGGAATTTCTAAATGCAAACTAGACCACACATATGCTATTAGGAGGTCTTTCTTAATGCAATTATTCCACAGATATGCTTTTAGGAGGACTTTCCAAATGCAATTATACCACAGATATGCTACTAGGAGGACTTTCTGAATGCAATTAGATCACAGATATGCTGTTAGGAGGACTTTCTAAATGCAATTGTACCACAGAATGCTATTAGGAGGACTTTCTAGATGCAGTCTAGACCACAGATATGCTATTAGGAGGACTTTCTAAATGCAGTTATACTAAAGAATGTTATTAGGAGGACTTTTTAAATGCAGATTAGACCACAGATATGCTATTAGGAGGACTTTCTAAATGCAATTATACCACAGATATGCTATTAGGAGGACTTTCTAAATACAGACTAGAACACAGATATGCTATTAAGAGGACTTTCTAAATTCAGACTACACCACAAATATGCTGTTGGGAGGACTTTCTAAATGTAATTAAAACACAGATATGCTATTAGGAGGACTTTCTAAATGCAATTGTACCACAAAATGCTATTTGGAGGACTTTCTAGATGCAGATTAGACCACAGATATGCTATTAGGAGGACTTTTAAATGTAATTATACCACAGATATGCTATTAGGGGGACTTTCTAAATGCAGACTAGACCATAGATATGCTATTAAGAGGACTTTCTAAATTCAGACTACACCACAAATATGCTCTTAGGAGGACTTTCTAAATGTAGTTAACACACAGATAAGCTATTAGGAGGACTTTCTAAATGCAATTGTACCACAAAATGCTATTAGGAGGACTTTCTAAATGCAGATTAGACCACAGATATGCTATTAGGAGGACTTTCTAAATGCAATTATACCACAGATATGCTATTAGGGGGACTTTCTAAATGCAGACTAGACCATAGATATGCTATTAAGAGGACTTTCTAAATTCAGACTACACCACAAATATGCTGTTAGGAGGACTTTCTAAATGTAAATAAAACACAGATATGCTATTAGGAGGACTTTCTAAATGCAATTGTACCACAAAATGCTATTTGGAGGACTTTCTAGATGCAGGCTAGACCACAGATATGCTATTAGGAGGACTTTCTAAATGCAATTATACCACAGAATGCTATTATAAGGACTTTCTAAATGCAGGTTAGATCACAGATATGCCATTAGGAGGACTTTCTAAGTGCAATTATACCACATATATGCTATTAGGAGGACTTTCTAAATACAGACTAGACTACAGATATGCTATTAGGGGGGCTTTCTAAATGCGCACTAGACCATAGATATGCTATTAAGCGGACTTTCTAAATTCAGACTGCACCACAAATATGCTATTAGGAGTACTTTCTAAATGCAGATTGGACCACATATATGCTATTAGGAGGACTTTCTAAACGCAATTATACCATAGCATGCTATTAGGAGGACTTTCTAAATGCAGACTAGACCACAAATATGCTATTAGGAGGACTTTCTAAATGTAATTATACCACAGGTATGCTATTAGGAGGACTTTCTAAATGCAATTATACCACAGATATGCTACTAGGAGGACTTTCTGACTGCAATTATACCACAGATATGCTATTAGGAGGACTTTATAAATGCAATTAGATCACAGATATGCTGTTAGGAGGACTTTCTAAATGCAAACTATACCACAGATATGCATTTAGGAGGACTTTCTAAATGCAAGTATACCATAGTTATGCTATTAGGAGGACTTTCTAAATGCAGTTATACCACAGATATGCTATAAGGAGGAATTCCTAAATGCAAACTAGACCACACATATGCTATTAGAACGTCTTTCTAAATGCAATTATTCCACAGATATGCTATTAGGAGGACTTTCTGAATGCAATTGTACAACAGAATGCTATTAGGAGGACTTTCTAAATGCAGACTAGACCACAGATATGCTATTAGGAGGACTTTCTAAATACAGACTAGACCACATATATGCTATTAGGGGGACTTTCTAAATGCAGACTAGACAATAGATATGCTATTAAGAGAACTTTCTAAATTCAGACTACACCACAAATATGCTATTACGAGTACTTTCTAAATGCATATTAGACCACAGATATGCCCTTAGGAGGATGTTCTAAACGCAATTATACCATAGCATGCTATTAGGAGGACTTTCTAAATGCAGACTAGACCACAAATATGATATTAGGAGGACTTTCTAAATGTAAATATACCACAGGTATGCTATTAGGAGGACTTTCTAAATGCAGACTAGACCACAGATATGCTATTAGGAGGACTTTCTAAATGCAATTATTCCACAGATATGCTATTAGGAGGACTTTCTAAATGCAGACTAGACCACAGATATGCTATTAGGAGGACTTTCTAAATGCAATTACACCACAGATATGCTATTTGTCACACTTTCTAAATGCATTTATTCCACAGATAAGCTATTTAGCAAACTTTCAAAATGTAACTACACTGTGGTGCCGGAGGACTTTCTAAATGCAAACTAGACCACAGATATACTGTTAGGAGGACTTTCTAAATGCAGACTAGACCACAGATATGCTATTAGGAGGACTTTCTAAATGCAATTATAACACAGATATGCTAATACGAGGACTTTCTGAATGCAATTATACCACAGATATGCTATTAAGAGGACTTTCTGAATACAATTATGCCACAGATATGCTTTTAGGAGGACATTCTAAATGCAATTAGATCACAGATATGCTGTTAGGAGGACTTTCTAAATGCAATTATACCACAGATATGCTACTAGGAGGACTTTCTGACTGCAATTATACCACAGATATGCTATTAGGAGGACTTTCTAAATGCAGACTAGACCACAGATATGCTATTAGGAGGACTTTCTAAATGCAATTATTCCACAGATATGCTATTAGGAGGACTTTCTAAATGCAGACTAGACCACAGATATGCTATTAGGAGGACTTTCTAAATGCAATTACACCACAGATATGCTATTTGTCACACTTTCTAAATGCATTTATTCCACAGATAAGCTATTTAGCAAACTTTCAAAATGTAACTACACTGTGGTGCCGGAGGACTTTCTAAATGCAAACTAGACCACAGATATACTGTTAGGAGGACTTTCTAAATGCAGACTAGACCACAGATATGCTATTAGGAGGACTTTCTAAATGCAATTATAACACAGATATGCTAATACGAGGACTTTCTGAATGCAATTATACCACAGATATGCTATTAAGAGGACTTTCTGAATACAATTATGCCACAGATATGCTTTTAGGAGGACATTCTAAATGCAATTAGATCACAGATATGCTGTTAGGAGGACTTTCTAAATGCAATTATACCACAGATATGCTACTAGGAGGACTTTCTGACTGCAATTATACCACAGATATGCTATTAGGAGGACTTTATAAATGCAATTAGATCACAGATATGCTGTTAGGAGGACTTTCTAAATGCCAACTACACCACAGATATGCATTTAGGAGGACTTTCTAAATGCAAGTATACCATAGTTATGCTATTAGGAGGACTTTCTAAATGCAGTTATACCACAGATATGCTATAAGGAGGAATTTCTAAATGCAAACTAGACCACACATATGCTATTAGGAGGTCTTTCTTAATGCAATTATTCCACAGATATGCTATTAGGAGGACTTTCTAAATGCAATTGTACCACAGAATGCTATTAGGAGGACTTTCTAGATGCAGACTAGACCACAGATAAGCTATTAGGAGGACTTTCTAAATGCAGTTATACCAAAGAATGCTATTAGGAGGACTTTCTAAATGCAGATTAGACCACAGATATGCTATTAGAAGGACTTTCTAAATGCAATTATACCACAGATATGCTATTAGGAGGACTTTCTAAATACAGACTAGACCACAGATATGCTATTAAGAGGACTTTCTAAATTCAGACTACACCACAAATATGCTGTTAGGAGGACTTTCTAAATGTAACTAAAACACGGATATGCTATTAGGAGGACTTTCTAAATGCAATTGTACCACAAAATGCTATTTGGAGGACTTTCTAAATGCAGATTAGACCACAGATATGCTATTAGGAGGACTTTCTAAATGCAATTATACCACAGATATGCTATTAAGAGGACTTTCTAAATTCAGACTACACCACAAATATGCTGTTAGGAGGACTTTCTAAATGTAATTAAAACACAGATATGCTATTAGGAGGACTTTCTAAATGCAATTGTACCACAAAATGCTATTTGGAGGACTTTCTAGATGCAGGCTAGACCACAGATATGCTATTAGGAGGACTTTCTAAATGCAATTATACCACAGAATGCTATTATAAGGACTTTCTAAATGCAGGTTAGACCACAGATATGCCATTAGGAGGACTTTCTAAGTGCAATTATACCACATATATGCTATTAGGAGGACTTTCTAAATGCAGACTAGACCACAGATATGCTATTAGGAGGACTTTCTAAATGCAATTATTCCACAGATATGCTATTAGGAGGACTTTCTAAATGCAGACTAGACCACAGATATGCTATTAGGAGGACTTTCTAAATGCAATTACACCACAGATATGCTATTTGTCACACTTTCTAAATGCATTTATTCCACAGATAAGCTATTTAGCAAACTTTCAAAATGTAACTACACTGTGGTGCCGGAGGACTTTCTAAATGCAAACTAGACCACAGATATGCTGTTAGGAGGACTTTCTAAATGCAGACTAGACCACAGATATGCTATTAGGAGGACTTTCTAAATGCAATTATAACACAGATATGCTAATACGAGGACTTTCTGAATGCAATTATACCACAGATATGCTATTAGGAGGACTTTCTGAATGCAATTATGCCACAGATATACTTTTAGGAGGACATTCTAAATGCAATTAGATCACAGATATGCTGTTAGGAGGACTTTCTAAATGCAATTATACCACAGATATGCTACTAGGAGGACTTTCTGACTGCAATTATACCACCGATATGCTATTAGGAGGACTTTATAAATGCAATTAGATCACAGATATGCTGTTAGGAGGACTTTCTAAATGCCAACTAGACCACAGATATGCATTTAGGAGGACTTTCTAAATGCAAGTATACCATAGTTATGCTATTAGAAGGACTTTCTAAATGCAGTTATACCACAGATATGCTATAAGGAGGAATTTCTAAATGCAAACTAGACCACACATATGCTATTAGGAGGTCTTTCTTAATGCAATTATTCCACAGATATGCTATTAGGAGGACTTTCTAAATGCAATTGTACCACAGAATGCTATTAGGAGGACTTTCTAGATGCAAACTAGACCACAGATATGCTATTAGGAGGACTTTCTAAATGCAGTTATACCAAAGAATGCTATTAGGAGGACTTTCTAAATGCAGATTAGACCACAGATATGCTGTTAGGAGGACATTCTAAATTCAATTATACCACAGAATTGCTATTAGGAGGACTTTTTGAATGCAATTATACCACAGATATGCTATTAGGAGGACTTTCTGAATAGAATTATACCACAGATATGCTTTTAGGAGGCCTTTCTAAATACAATTAGATCACAGCTATGCTGTTAGGAGGACTTTCTAAATGTAATTAGACCACAGATATGCTGTTAGGAGGACTTTCTAAATGCAATCATACCACAGATATGCTATTAGGAGGACTTTCTGACTGCAATTATACCACAGATATGCTATTAGGAGGACTTTCTAAATGCAATTGTACCACAGAATGCTATTAGAAGGACTTTCTAAATGCAATTATACCACAGAATGCTATTAGGAGGACTTTCTAAACGCAGAGTATACCACAGATATGCTATTAGGAGGACTTTCTAAATGCAGTTATACCACAGATATGCTATTGGGAGGACTTTCTAAATGCAATTATACCACAGAATGCTATTAGGAGGACTTTCTAAACGCAGAGTATACCACAGATATGCTATTGGGAGGACTTTCTAAATGCAGTTATACCCCAGAATGATATTAGAAGGACTTTCTAAATGCAATTATACCACAGATATGTTATTAGGAGGACTTTCTAAATGCAAATAGATCACAGATATGCTATTATACCAAAGATATGATATTAGGAGGAGATATGCTATTAGGAGGACTTCCTAAATGCAATTATACCACAGATATGCTATTCGGAGAACTTTCTAAATGCAAATATTCCACAGATATGCTATTATGAGGACTTTCTAAATGCAATTATACCACAGAATGCTATTAGGAGGACTTTCTAAATGCAGACTAGACCACAGATATGCTATCAGGAGGACAATCTAAATGCAAATATGCCTAAGAATGCTATTCGAGGACTTTCTAAATGTAAACTAGATCACATATGTGCTATAAGGAGGCCTTTCTAAATGCAATTTTACCACAGATATGCTATTAGGAGGACTTTCTAAATGCAATTATACCACCGATATGCTACTAGGAGGACTTTCTAAATGCCGACTAGACCATAGATATGCTATAAGGAGGACTTTCTAAATGCAGTTATACCCCAGAATGATATTAGGAGGACTTTCTAAATGCAATTATACCACAGATATGCTATTAGGAGGACTTTCTAAATGCAATTAATTCACATATATGCTGTTAGGAGGACTTTCTAAATGTAATTATACCAAAGATATGTTATTAGGATGAGATATGCTATTAGGTGGGCTTCCTAAATACAATTATACCACAGAATGCTATTAGGAGGACTTTCTAAATGCAGACTAGACCACAGATATGCTATTATGATGACTTTCTAAATGCAATTATACCACAGATGTGCTATTATGAGGACTTTCTAAATGAAGACTAGACCACAGATATGCTATTTGGAGGACTTTCTAAATGCAGACTAGACCACAGATATGCTATTAGGAGGACTTTCTAAATGCAGACTAGACCACAGATATGCTGTAAGGAGGACTTTCTAAATACAATTATACCACAGATATGCTATTAGGAGGACTTTCTAAATGCATACTAGACCACATATATGCTATTAGTAAGACTTTCTAAATGCTGACTAGACCACAGATATGCTATTAGGAGGACTTTGTAAATGCAGACTAGACCACAGATATGCTGTTAGGAGGACTTTCTAAATACAATTGTACCACAGATATGCTATTAGGAGGACTTTCTGAATTCAATTATACCACAGATATGCTATTAGGAGGACTTTCTGACTGCAATTATACCACAGATATGCTGTTAGGAGGACTTACTAAATGCAAACTAGTCCACAGATATGCATTTAGGAGGACTTTCTAAATGCAAGTATACCATAGTTATGCTATTAGGAGGACTTTCTAAATGCAGTTATACAACAGATATGCTATAAGGAGCAATTTCTAAATGCAAACTAGAGCACAGATATGCTATTAGAAGGTCTATCTAAATGCAATTATTCCACAGATATGCTATTAGGAGGACTTTCTAAATACAATTGTACCACAGAATGCTTTTAGGAGGACTTTCAAAATGCAATTATACCACAGAATGCTTCTAGGAGGACTTTCTAAATGCAATTAGATCACAGATATGCTGTTAGGAGGATTTTCCAAATGCAAACTAGCCCACCGATATGCTAATAGGAGGACTATCTAAATGCAATAATACCACAGATTTGCTATTTGGAGTACTTTCTAAATGCAATTATACCACAGATATGCTATTAGGAGGACTTTCTAAATGCAAACTAGACCACAGATATCCTATTAGGAGAACATTCTAAAGGCAATTATTCCACAGATATGCTATTAGGAGGACTTTCTAAATGCAATTATACCACAGAATGCCATTAGGAGGACTTTCTAAATGCAGACTAGACCACAGATATGCTAATAGGAGGACTTCTAAACGCAATAATACCATAGAATGTTATTAGGAGGACTTTCTAAATGTAGACTAGACCACAGATATGCTATTAGGAGGACTTTCTAAATGCAATTATAACACAGGTATGCTATTAGGAGTACTTTCTAAATGCAAATATACCACAGATATGCTATTAGGAGGACTTTCTAAATGCAGATTAGACCACAAATATGCTATTAGGAGGACTTTCTAAATGCAATTATTCCACAGATATGCTATTGGGACGACTTTCTAAATGCAGACTAGACCACAGATATGCTATTAGGAGGACTTTCTAAATGCAGACTAGACCAAATATCTGCGATTAGGAGGACTTTCGAAATGCAATTATACCACAGATATGCTATTAGGAGGACTTTCTAAATGCAGTTATCCCCCAGAATGATATTAGGAAGACTTTCTAAATGCAATTATACCACAGATATTCTATTAGGAGGACTTTCTAAATGCAATTAGATCATAGATATGCTGTTAGGAGGACTTTCTAAATGCAATTATACCAAAGATATACTATTAGGAGGAGATATGCAATTAGGAGGACTTCCTAAATGCAATTATACCACAGATATGCTATTCGGAGAACTTTCTAAATGCAAACTAGACCAGAGATATGCTATTAGCAGGACTTTTTAAATGCAATTATTCCACATATATGCTACTAGGAGGACTTTCTAAAGGAAATTATACCACAAAATGCTATTAGGAGGACTTTCTAGATGCAGACTAGACCACAGATATGCTATTAGGAGGACTTTCTAAATTAAATTATACCACAAAATGCTATTAGGAGGACTTAATAAATGTAGACTAGACCACAGATATGCTATTAGAAAGACTTTTTAAATGCAATTATACCACAGATATGCTATTATGAGGACTTTCTAAATGCAATTATACCACAGATATGCTATTAGGAGGACTTTCTAGATGAAGACTGGACCACAGATATGCTATTTGGAGGACTTTCTAAATGCAGACTAGACCACATATATGCTATTAGGAAGACTTTCTAAATGCAAACTAGACCACAGATATGCTATAAGGAGGACTTTGTAAATGCAGTCTAGACCACAGATATGCTGTTATGAGGACTTTCTAATTGCAATTATACCATAGATATGCTATTAGGAGGACTTTCTAAATGCAATTATACCACATATATGCTGTTAGGAGGACTTTTTAAAAGCAGACTAGACCACAGTTAGGCTATTTGGAGGACTTTCTAAATGCAGACTAGACCAGAGATATGCTATTAGGAGGACTTTCTAAATGCAGACTATACACCAGATATGCTGTTATGAGGACTTTCTAAATGCAGACTAGACCACAGATATGCGCTTAGGAGGACTTTCTAAATTCAGACTAGACCACAGATATGCTATTAGGAGGACTTTCTAAATGCAGACTAGACCACAGATATGCTGTTATGAGGACATTCTAAATGCAGACTAGACCACAGATATGCGCTTAGGAGGACTTTCTAAATTCAGACTAGACCACAGATATGCTATTAGGAGGACTTTCTAAATGCAGACTAGATCACAGATATGCTGTAAGGAGGACTTTCTAAATGCAGACTAGACCACAGATATGCTATTAGGAGGACTTTCTAAATGCAGACTAGACCACAGATATGCTGTTAGGAGGACATTCTAAATTCAATTATACCACAGAATTGCTATTAGGAGGACTTTTTGAATGCAATTATACCACAGATATGCTATTAGGAGGACTTTCAAAATGCAAATATTCCACAGATATGCTATTATGAGGACTTTCTAAATGCAATTATACCACAGAATGCTATTAGGAGGACTTTCTAAATGCAGACTAGACCACAGATATGCTATCAGGAGGACTTTCTAAATGCAGTTATACCACAGATATGCTATTAGGAGGACTTTCTAAATGCAGACTAGACCACAGATATGCTATTAGGAGGACTTTCTAAATGCAGGCTAGACCACATATATGCTATTAGGAAAACTTTCTAAATGCTGACTAGACCACAGATATGCTATTAGGAGGACTTTGTAAATGCAGACTAGAACACAGATATGCTGTTAGGAGGACTTTCCAAATGCAATTATACCACAGATATACTATTAGGAGGACTTTTTGAATGCAATTATACCACATGTATGCTATTAGGAGGACTGTCTGACTGCAATTATACCACAGATATGCTATTAGGAGGACTTTATAAATGCAATTAGATCACAGATATGCTGTTAGGATGACTTTCTAAATGCAAACTAGACCACAGATATGCATTTAGGAGGACTTTCTAAATGCAAGTATACCATCGTTATGCTATTAGGAGGACTTTCTAAATGCAATTATACCACAGAATGCTATTAGGAGGACTTTCTAAATGTGGACTAGACCACAGATATGCTGATAGGAGGACTTTCTAAATGCAGAATAGACCACATATATGCTATTAGGAAAACTTTCTAAATGCTGACTAGACCACATATATGCTATTAGGAAGACTTTGTAAATGCAGACTAGACCACAGATATGCTGTTAGGAGGACTTTCTAAATGCAATTATACCACAGATATGCTATTAGGAGGACTTTCTGAATGCAATTATACCACATGTATGCTATTAGGAGGACTTTCTGACTGCAATTATACCACAGATATGCTATTAGGAGGACTTTATAAATGCAATTAGATCACAGATATGCTGTTAGGAGGACTTTCCAAATGCAAACTAGACCACAGATATGCATTTAGGAGGACTTTCTAAATGCAAGTATACCATAGTTATGCTATTAGGAAGACTTTCTAAATGCAATGATACCACAGAATGCTATTAGGAGGACTTTCTAAATGCAGACTAGACCACAGATATGCTATTAGGAGGACATTCTAAATGCAATTATACCTTAGAATGCTATTCGGAGGACTTTCTAAATGCAAACTATACCACATATATGCTATAAGGAGGCCTTTCTAAATGGAATTATACCATAGATATGCTATTAGGAGGACTTTCTAAATGCAATGATACCACCAATATGCTACTAGGAGGACTTTCTAAATGCAGGCATGACCATAGATATGCTATAAGGAGTACTTTCTAAATGAAGTTATACCATAGATATGCTATTAGGAGGACTTTCTAAATGCAGACTAGAACACAGATATGCTATTAGGAGGAATTTCTAAATGCAGACTAGACCACATATATGCTATTAGGAAGACTTTCTAAATGCTGACTAGAACACAGATATGCTATTAGGAGGACTTTGTAAATGCAGACTAGACCACAGATATGCTGTTAGGAGGACTTTCTAAATGCAATTATACCACAGGTATGCTATTAGGAGGACTTTCTGAATGCAATTATACCACATGTATGCTATTAGGAGGACTTTTTGACTGCAATTATACCACAGATATGCTATTAGGAGGACTTTATAAATGCAATTAGATCACAGATATGCTGTTGGGATGTCTTTCTAAATGCAAACTAGACCACAGATATGCATTTAGGAGGACTTTCTAAATGCAAGTATACCATAGTTATGCTATTAGGAGGACTTTCTAAATGCAATTATACCACAGAATGCTATTAGGAGGACTTTCTAAATGTAGACTAGACCACAGATATGCTAATAGGAGGACTTTCTAAATGCAGAATAGACCACATATATGCTATTAGGAAAACTTTCTAAATGCTGACTAGACCACATATATGCTATTAGGAAGACTTTGTAAATGCAGACTAGACCACAGATATGCTGTTAGGAGGACTTTCTAAATGCAATTATACCACAGATATGCTATTAGGAGGACTTTCTGAATGCAATTATACCACATGTATGCTATTAGGAGGACTTTCTGACTGCAATTATACCACAGATATGCTATTAGGAGGACTTTATAAATGCAATTAGATCACAGATATGCTGTTAGGAGGACTTTCCAAATGCAAACTAGACCACAGATATGCATTTAGGAGGACTTTCTAAATGCAAGTACACCATAGTTATGCTATTAGGAAGACTTTCTAAATGCAATGATACCACAGAATGCTATTAGGAGGACTTTCTAAATGCAGACTAGACCACAGATATGCTATTAGGAGGACATTCTAAATGCAATTATACCTTAGAATGCTATTCGGAGGACTTTCTAAATGCAAACTATACCACATATATGCTATAAGGAGGCCTTTCTAAATGGAATTATACCATAGATATGCTATTAGGAGGACTTTCTAAATGCAATGATACCACCAATATGCTACTAGGAGGACTTTCTAAATGCAGACATGACCATAGATATGCTATAAGGAGTACTTTCTAAATGAAGTTATACCATAGATATGCTATTAGGAGGACTTTCTAAATGCAGACTAGAACACAGATATGCTATTAGGAGGACTTTCTAAATGCAGACTAGACCACATATATGCTATTAGGAAGACTTTCTAAATGCTGACTAGACCACAGATATGCTATTAGGAGGACTTTGTAAATGCAGACTAGACCACAGATATGCTGTTAGGAGGACTTTCTAAATGCAATTATACCACAGGTATGCTATTAGGAGGACTTTCTGAATGCAATTATACCACATGTATGCTATTAGGAGGACTTTTTGACTGCAATTATACCACAGATATGCTATTAGGAGGACTTTATAAATGCAATCAGATCACAGATATGCTGTTAGGAGGACTTTCTAAATGCAAACTAGACCACAGATATGCATTTAGGAGGACTTTCTAAATGCAAGTATACCATAGTTATGCTATTAGGAGGACTTTCTAAATGCAGTTATACCACAGATATGCTATAAGGAGGAATTTCTAAATGCAAACTAGACCACAGATATGCTATTAGGAGGTCTATCTAAATGCAATTGTACCACAGAATGCTATTAGGAGGACTTTCTAGATGCAGACTAGACCACAGATATGCTATTAGGAGGACTGTCTACATGCAATTATACCAGAGAATGCTTCTAGGAGGACTTTCTAAATGCAGATTAGACCACAGATATGCTATTAGGAGGACTTTCTAAATGCAATTATACCGCAGATATGCTATTAGGAGTTCTTTCTAAATACAGACTAGACCACAGATATGCTATTAGGGGGACTTTCTAAATGCAGACTAGACCACAGATATGCTATTAAGAGGACTTTCTAAATTCAGACTACACCACAAATACGCTGTTAGGAGGACTTTCTAAATGTAATTAAACCACAGATATGCTATTAGGAGGACTTTCTGAATGCAGTTATACCACAGATGTGCTATTAGGAGATCTTTCTAAATGCAATTAGATCACAGCTATGCTGTTAGGAGGACTTTCCAAATGCAAACTAGCCCACCGATATGCTAATAGGAGGACTTACTAAATGCAATTATACCACATATTTGCTATTTGGAGGACTTTCTAAATGCAGACTAGACCACAGATATGCTATTAGGAGGACTTTCTAAATGCAATTATTCCACAGATATGCTATTAGGAGGACTTTCTAAATGCAGACTAGACCACAGATATGCTATTAGGAGGACTTTCTAAATGCAATTACACCACAGATATGCTATTTGTCACACTTTCTAAATGCATTTATTCCACAGATAAGCTATTTAGCAAACTTTCAAAATGTAACTACACTGTGGTGCCGGAGGACTTTCTAAATGCAAACTAGACCACAGATATGCTGTTAGGAGGACTTTCTAAATGCAGACTAGACCACAGATATGCTATTAGGAGGACTTTCTAAATGCAATTATAACACAGATATGCTAATACGAGGACTTTCTGAATGCAATTATACCACAGATATGCTATTAGGAGGACTTTCTGAATGCAATTATGCCACAGATATACTTTTAGGAGGACATTCTAAATGCAATTAGATCACAGATATGCTGTTAGGAGGACTTTCTAAATGCAATTATACCACAGATATGCTACTAGGAGGACTTTCTGACTGCAATTATACCACCGATATGCTATTAGGAGGACTTTATAAATGCAATTAGATCACAGATATGCTGTTAGGAGGACTTTCTAAATGCCAACTAGACCACAGATATGCATTTAGGAGGACTTTCTAAATGCAAGTATACCATAGTTATGCTATTAGAAGGACTTTCTAAATGCAGTTATACCACAGATATGCTATAAGGAGGAATTTCTAAATGCAAACTAGACCACACATATGCTATTAGGAGGTCTTTCTTAATGCAATTATTCCACAGATATGCTATTAGGAGGACTTTCTAAATGCAATTGTACCACAGAATGCTATTAGGAGGACTTTCTAGATGCAAACTAGACCACAGATATGCTATTAGGAGGACTTTCTAAATGCAGTTATACCAAAGAATGCTATTAGGAGGACTTTCTAAATGCAGATTAGACCACAGATATGCTGTTAGGAGGACATTCTAAATTCAATTATACCACAGAATTGCTATTAGGAGGACTTTTTGAATGCAATTATACCACAGATATGCTATTAGGAGGACTTTCTGAATAGAATTATACCACAGATATGCTTTTAGGAGGCCTTTCTAAATACAATTAGATCACAGCTATGCTGTTAGGAGGACTTTCTAAATGTAATTAGACCACAGATATGCTGTTAGGAGGACTTTCTAAATGCAATCATACCACAGATATGCTATTAGGAGGACTTTCTGACTGCAATTATACCACAGATATGCTATTAGGAGGACTTTCTAAATGCAATTGTACCACAGAATGCTATTAGAAGGACTTTCTAAATGCAATTATACCACAGAATGCTATTAGGAGGACTTTCTAAACGCAGAGTATACCACAGATATGCTATTAGGAGGACTTTCTAAATGCAGTTATACCACAGATATGCTATTGGGAGGACTTTCTAAATGCAATTATACCACAGAATGCTATTAGGAGGACTTTCTAAACGCAGAGTATACCACAGATATGCTATTGGGAGGACTTTCTAAATGCAGTTATACCCCAGAATGATATTAGAAGGACTTTCTAAATGCAATTATACCACAGATATGTTATTAGGAGGACTTTCTAAATGCAAATAGATCACAGATATGCTATTATACCAAAGATATGATATTAGGAGGAGATATGCTATTAGGAGGACTTCCTAAATGCAATTATACCACAGATATGCTATTCGGAGAACTTTCTAAATGCAAATATTCCACAGATATGCTATTATGAGGACTTTCTAAATGCAATTATACCACAGAATGCTATTAGGAGGACTTTCTAAATGCAGACTAGACCACAGATATGCTATCAGGAGGACAATCTAAATGCAAATATGCCTAAGAATGCTATTCGAGGACTTTCTAAATGTAAACTAGATCACATATGTGCTATAAGGAGGCCTTTCTAAATGCAATTTTACCACAGATATGCTATTAGGAGGACTTTCTAAATGCAATTATACCACCGATATGCTACTAGGAGGACTTTCTAAATGCCGACTAGACCATAGATATGCTATAAGGAGGACTTTCTAAATGCAGTTATACCCCAGAATGATATTAGGAGGACTTTCTAAATGCAATTATACCACAGATATGCTATTAGGAGGACTTTCTAAATGCAATTAATTCACATATATGCTGTTAGGAGGACTTTCTAAATGTAATTATACCAAAGATATGTTATTAGGATGAGATATGCTATTAGGTGGGCTTCCTAAATACAATTATACCACAGAATGCTATTAGGAGGACTTTCTAAATGCAGACTAGACCACAGATATGCTATTATGATGACTTTCTAAATGCAATTATACCACAGATGTGCTATTATGAGGACTTTCTAAATGAAGACTAGACCACAGATATGCTATTTGGAGGACTTTCTAAATGCAGACTAGACCACAGATATGCTATTAGGAGGACTTTCTAAATGCAGACTAGACCACAGATATGCTGTAAGGAGGACTTTCTAAATACAATTATACCACAGATATGCTATTAGGAGGACTTTCTAAATGCATACTAGACCACATATATGCTATTAGTAAGACTTTCTAAATGCTGACTAGACCACAGATATGCTATTAGGAGGACTTTGTAAATGCAGACTAGACCACAGATATGCTGTTAGGAGGACTTTCTAAATACAATTGTACCACAGATATGCTATTAGGAGGACTTTCTGAATTCAATTATACCACAGATATGCTATTAGGAGGACTTTCTGACTGCAATTATACCACAGATATGCTGTTAGGAGGACTTACTAAATGCAAACTAGTCCACAGATATGCATTTAGGAGGACTTTCTAAATGCAAGTATACCATAGTTATGCTATTAGGAGGACTTTCTAAATGCAGTTATACAACAGATATGCTATAAGGAGCAATTTCTAAATGCAAACTAGAGCACAGATATGCTATTAGAAGGTCTATCTAAATGCAATTATTCCACAGATATGCTATTAGGAGGACTTTCTAAATACAATTGTACCACAGAATGCTTTTAGGAGGACTTTCAAAATGCAATTATACCACAGAATGCTTCTAGGAGGACTTTCTAAATGCAATTAGATCACAGATATGCTGTTAGGAGGATTTTCCAAATGCAAACTAGCCCACCGATATGCTAATAGGAGGACTATCTAAATGCAATAATACCACAGATTTGCTATTTGGAGTACTTTCTAAATGCAATTATACCACAGATATGCTATTAGGAGGACTTTCTAAATGCAAACTAGACCACAGATATCCTATTAGGAGAACATTCTAAAGGCAATTATTCCACAGATATGCTATTAGGAGGACTTTCTAAATGCAATTATACCACAGAATGCCATTAGGAGGACTTTCTAAATGCAGACTAGACCACAGATATGCTAATAGGAGGACTTCTAAACGCAATAATACCATAGAATGTTATTAGGAGGACTTTCTAAATGTAGACTAGACCACAGATATGCTATTAGGAGGACTTTCTAAATGCAATTATAACACAGGTATGCTATTAGGAGTACTTTCTAAATGCAAATATACCACAGATATGCTATTAGGAGGACTTTCTAAATGCAGATTAGACCACAAATATGCTATTAGGAGGACTTTCTAAATGCAATTATTCCACAGATATGCTATTGGGACGACTTTCTAAATGCAGACTAGACCACAGATATGCTATTAGGAGGACTTTCTAAATGCAGACTAGACCAAATATCTGCGATTAGGAGGACTTTCGAAATGCAATTATACCACAGATATGCTATTAGGAGGACTTTCTAAATGCAGTTATCCCCCAGAATGATATTAGGAAGACTTTCTAAATGCAATTATACCACAGATATTCTATTAGGAGGACTTTCTAAATGCAATTAGATCATAGATATGCTGTTAGGAGGACTTTCTAAATGCAATTATACCAAAGATATACTATTAGGAGGAGATATGCAATTAGGAGGACTTCCTAAATGCAATTATACCACAGATATGCTATTCGGAGAACTTTCTAAATGCAAACTAGACCAGAGATATGCTATTAGCAGGACTTTTTAAATGCAATTATTCCACATATATGCTACTAGGAGGACTTTCTAAAGGAAATTATACCACAAAATGCTATTAGGAGGACTTTCTAGATGCAGACTAGACCACAGATATGCTATTAGGAGGACTTTCTAAATTAAATTATACCACAAAATGCTATTAGGAGGACTTAATAAATGTAGACTAGACCACAGATATGCTATTAGAAAGACTTTTTAAATGCAATTATACCACAGATATGCTATTATGAGGACTTTCTAAATGCAATTATACCACAGATATGCTATTAGGAGGACTTTCTAGATGAAGACTGGACCACAGATATGCTATTTGGAGGACTTTCTAAATGCAGACTAGACCACATATATGCTATTAGGAAGACTTTCTAAATGCAAACTAGACCACAGATATGCTATAAGGAGGACTTTGTAAATGCAGTCTAGACCACAGATATGCTGTTATGAGGACTTTCTAATTGCAATTATACCATAGATATGCTATTAGGAGGACTTTCTAAATGCAATTATACCACATATATGCTGTTAGGAGGACTTTTTAAAAGCAGACTAGACCACAGTTAGGCTATTTGGAGGACTTTCTAAATGCAGACTAGACCAGAGATATGCTATTAGGAGGACTTTCTAAATGCAGACTATACACCAGATATGCTGTTATGAGGACTTTCTAAATGCAGACTAGACCACAGATATGCGCTTAGGAGGACTTTCTAAATTCAGACTAGACCACAGATATGCTATTAGGAGGACTTTCTAAATGCAGACTAGACCACAGATATGCTGTTATGAGGACATTCTAAATGCAGACTAGACCACAGATATGCGCTTAGGAGGACTTTCTAAATTCAGACTAGACCACAGATATGCTATTAGGAGGACTTTCTAAATGCAGACTAGATCACAGATATGCTGTAAGGAGGACTTTCTAAATGCAGACTAGACCACAGATATGCTATTAGGAGGACTTTCTAAATGCAGACTAGACCACAGATATGCTGTTAGGAGGACATTCTAAATTCAATTATACCACAGAATTGCTATTAGGAGGACTTTTTGAATGCAATTATACCACAGATATGCTATTAGGAGGACTTTCAAAATGCAAATATTCCACAGATATGCTATTATGAGGACTTTCTAAATGCAATTATACCACAGAATGCTATTAGGAGGACTTTCTAAATGCAGACTAGACCACAGATATGCTATCAGGAGGACTTTCTAAATGCAGTTATACCACAGATATGCTATTAGGAGGACTTTCTAAATGCAGACTAGACCACAGATATGCTATTAGGAGGACTTTCTAAATGCAGGCTAGACCACATATATGCTATTAGGAAAACTTTCTAAATGCTGACTAGACCACAGATATGCTATTAGGAGGACTTTGTAAATGCAGACTAGAACACAGATATGCTGTTAGGAGGACTTTCCAAATGCAATTATACCACAGATATACTATTAGGAGGACTTTTTGAATGCAATTATACCACATGTATGCTATTAGGAGGACTGTCTGACTGCAATTATACCACAGATATGCTATTAGGAGGACTTTATAAATGCAATTAGATCACAGATATGCTGTTAGGATGACTTTCTAAATGCAAACTAGACCACAGATATGCATTTAGGAGGACTTTCTAAATGCAAGTATACCATCGTTATGCTATTAGGAGGACTTTCTAAATGCAATTATACCACAGAATGCTATTAGGAGGACTTTCTAAATGTGGACTAGACCACAGATATGCTGATAGGAGGACTTTCTAAATGCAGAATAGACCACATATATGCTATTAGGAAAACTTTCTAAATGCTGACTAGACCACATATATGCTATTAGGAAGACTTTGTAAATGCAGACTAGACCACAGATATGCTGTTAGGAGGACTTTCTAAATGCAATTATACCACAGATATGCTATTAGGAGGACTTTCTGAATGCAATTATACCACATGTATGCTATTAGGAGGACTTTCTGACTGCAATTATACCACAGATATGCTATTAGGAGGACTTTATAAATGCAATTAGATCACAGATATGCTGTTAGGAGGACTTTCCAAATGCAAACTAGACCACAGATATGCATTTAGGAGGACTTTCTAAATGCAAGTATACCATAGTTATGCTATTAGGAAGACTTTCTAAATGCAATGATACCACAGAATGCTATTAGGAGGACTTTCTAAATGCAGACTAGACCACAGATATGCTATTAGGAGGACATTCTAAATGCAATTATACCTTAGAATGCTATTCGGAGGACTTTCTAAATGCAAACTATACCACATATATGCTATAAGGAGGCCTTTCTAAATGGAATTATACCATAGATATGCTATTAGGAGGACTTTCTAAATGCAATGATACCACCAATATGCTACTAGGAGGACTTTCTAAATGCAGGCATGACCATAGATATGCTATAAGGAGTACTTTCTAAATGAAGTTATACCATAGATATGCTATTAGGAGGACTTTCTAAATGCAGACTAGAACACAGATATGCTATTAGGAGGAATTTCTAAATGCAGACTAGACCACATATATGCTATTAGGAAGACTTTCTAAATGCTGACTAGAACACAGATATGCTATTAGGAGGACTTTGTAAATGCAGACTAGACCACAGATATGCTGTTAGGAGGACTTTCTAAATGCAATTATACCACAGGTATGCTATTAGGAGGACTTTCTGAATGCAATTATACCACATGTATGCTATTAGGAGGACTTTTTGACTGCAATTATACCACAGATATGCTATTAGGAGGACTTTATAAATGCAATTAGATCACAGATATGCTGTTGGGATGTCTTTCTAAATGCAAACTAGACCACAGATATGCATTTAGGAGGACTTTCTAAATGCAAGTATACCATAGTTATGCTATTAGGAGGACTTTCTAAATGCAATTATACCACAGAATGCTATTAGGAGGACTTTCTAAATGTAGACTAGACCACAGATATGCTAATAGGAGGACTTTCTAAATGCAGAATAGACCACATATATGCTATTAGGAAAACTTTCTAAATGCTGACTAGACCACATATATGCTATTAGGAAGACTTTGTAAATGCAGACTAGACCACAGATATGCTGTTAGGAGGACTTTCTAAATGCAATTATACCACAGATATGCTATTAGGAGGACTTTCTGAATGCAATTATACCACATGTATGCTATTAGGAGGACTTTCTGACTGCAATTATACCACAGATATGCTATTAGGAGGACTTTATAAATGCAATTAGATCACAGATATGCTGTTAGGAGGACTTTCCAAATGCAAACTAGACCACAGATATGCATTTAGGAGGACTTTCTAAATGCAAGTACACCATAGTTATGCTATTAGGAAGACTTTCTAAATGCAATGATACCACAGAATGCTATTAGGAGGACTTTCTAAATGCAGACTAGACCACAGATATGCTATTAGGAGGACATTCTAAATGCAATTATACCTTAGAATGCTATTCGGAGGACTTTCTAAATGCAAACTATACCACATATATGCTATAAGGAGGCCTTTCTAAATGGAATTATACCATAGATATGCTATTAGGAGGACTTTCTAAATGCAATGATACCACCAATATGCTACTAGGAGGACTTTCTAAATGCAGACATGACCATAGATATGCTATAAGGAGTACTTTCTAAATGAAGTTATACCATAGATATGCTATTAGGAGGACTTTCTAAATGCAGACTAGAACACAGATATGCTATTAGGAGGACTTTCTAAATGCAGACTAGACCACATATATGCTATTAGGAAGACTTTCTAAATGCTGACTAGACCACAGATATGCTATTAGGAGGACTTTGTAAATGCAGACTAGACCACAGATATGCTGTTAGGAGGACTTTCTAAATGCAATTATACCACAGGTATGCTATTAGGAGGACTTTCTGAATGCAATTATACCACATGTATGCTATTAGGAGGACTTTTTGACTGCAATTATACCACAGATATGCTATTAGGAGGACTTTATAAATGCAATCAGATCACAGATATGCTGTTAGGAGGACTTTCTAAATGCAAACTAGACCACAGATATGCATTTAGGAGGACTTTCTAAATGCAAGTATACCATAGTTATGCTATTAGGAGGACTTTCTAAATGCAGTTATACCACAGATATGCTATAAGGAGGAATTTCTAAATGCAAACTAGACCACAGATATGCTATTAGGAGGTCTATCTAAATGCAATTGTACCACAGAATGCTATTAGGAGGACTTTCTAGATGCAGACTAGACCACAGATATGCTATTAGGAGGACTGTCTACATGCAATTATACCAGAGAATGCTTCTAGGAGGACTTTCTAAATGCAGATTAGACCACAGATATGCTATTAGGAGGACTTTCTAAATGCAATTATACCGCAGATATGCTATTAGGAGTTCTTTCTAAATACAGACTAGACCACAGATATGCTATTAGGGGGACTTTCTAAATGCAGACTAGACCACAGATATGCTATTAAGAGGACTTTCTAAATTCAGACTACACCACAAATACGCTGTTAGGAGGACTTTCTAAATGTAATTAAACCACAGATATGCTATTAGGAGGACTTTCTGAATGCAGTTATACCACAGATGTGCTATTAGGAGATCTTTCTAAATGCAATTAGATCACAGCTATGCTGTTAGGAGGACTTTCCAAATGCAAACTAGCCCACCGATATGCTAATAGGAGGACTTACTAAATGCAATTATACCACATATTTGCTATTTGGAGGACTTTCTAAATGCAGACTAGACCACAGATATGCTATTTGGAGTACTTTCTAAATGCAATTATACCACAGATATGCTATTAAGAGGAGTTTCTAAATGAAGACTAGACCACATATGTGCTATTTGGAGGACTTTCTAAATGCAGACTAGACCACAGATATGCTATTAGGAGGACTTTCTAAATGCAAGTATACCATAGTTATGCTATTAGGAGGACTTTCTACATGCAGTTATACAACAGATATGCTATAAGGAGCAATTTCTAAATGCAAACTAGAGCACAGATATGCTATTAGAAGGTCTATCTAAATGCAATTATTCCACAGATATGCTATTAGGAGGACTTTCTAAATACAATTGTACCACAGAATGCTTTTAGGAGGACTTTCGAAATGCAATTATACCACAGAATGCTTCTAGGAGGACTTTCTAAATGCAGATTAGACCACAGATATGCTATTAGGAGGACTTTCTAAATGCAATTATACCACAGATATGCTATTAGGAGGACTTTCTAAATACAGACTAGACCACAGATCTGCTATTGGGGGGACTTTCTAAATGCAGACTATAGCACAGTTATGCTATTAAGAGGACTTTCTAAATTCAGACTACACCACAAATATGCTGTTAGGAGGACTTTCTAAATGTAATTAAACCACAGATATGCTATTAGGAGGACTTTCTGAATGCAGTTATACCACAGATATGCTATTAGGAGGACTTTCTAAATGCGATTAGATCGCAGCTATGCTGTTAGGAGGACTTTCCAATTGCAAACTAGCCCACCAATATGCTAATAGGAGGACTTTCTAAATGCAATTATACCACATATTTGCTATTTGGAGTACTTTCTAAATGCAATTATACCACAGATATGCTATTAGGAGGACTTTCTAAATGCAAACTAGACCACAGATATTCTATTAGGAGAACATTCTAAAGGCAATTATTCCACAGATATGCTATTAGGAGGACTTTCTAAATGCAATTATACCACAGAATGCTATTAGGAGGACTTTCTAAATGCAGACTAGACCACAGATATTCTAATAGGAGGACTTTCTAAATGCAATTATATCACAGGTATGCTATTAGGAGTACTTTCTAAATGCAGATTAGACCACAAATATGCTATTAGGAGGACTTTCTAAATGCAATTATTCCACAGATATGCTATTGGGAGGACTTTCTAAATGCAGACTAGACCAAAGATATGCTATTAGGAGGACTTTCTAAATGCAGACTAGACCAAATATCTGCGATTAGGAGGACTTTCGAAATGCAATTATACCACAGATATGCTATTAGGAGGACTTTCTAAATGCAGTTATCCCCCAGAATGATATGAGGAAGACTTTCTAAATGCAATTATACCACAGATATGTTATTAGGAGGACTTTCTAAATGCAATTAGATCACAGATATGCTGTTAGGAGGACTTTCTACATGCAATTATACCAAAGATATACTATTAGGAGGAGATATGCAATTAGGAGGACTTCCTCAATGCAATTATACCACAGATATGCTATTCGGACAACTTTCTAAATGCAAACTAGACCAGAGATATGCTATTAGCAGGACTTTTTAAATGCAATTATTCCACATATATGCTATTAGGAGGACTTTCTAAATGCAATTATACCACAAAATGCTATTAGGAGGACTTTCTAGATGCAGACTAGGCCACAGATATGCTATTAGGACTTTCTAAATGCAATTATACAACAGAATGCTATTAGGAGGACTTTCTAAATGAAGACTGGGCCACAGATATGCTATTTGGAGGACTTTCTAAATGCAGACTAGACCACATATATGCTATTAGGAAGACTTTCTAAATGCAGACTAGACCACAGATATGCTATTAGGAGGACTTTGTAAATGCAGACTAGACCACAGATATGCTGTTAGGAGGACTTTCTAAATGCAATTATACCATAGATATGCTATTAGTAGGACTTTCTAAATGCAATTATACCACATATATGCTCTTAGGAGGACTTCTTAAATGTAGACTAGACCACGGTTATGCTATTTGGAGGACTTTCTAAATGCAGACTAGACCACAGATATGCTATTAGGAGGACTTTCTAAATGCAGACTATACACCAGATATGCCGTAAGGGGGACTTTCTAAATGCAATTATACCACAGATATGCTATTAGGAGGACTTTCTAAATGCAGACTAGACCACAGATATGCTATTAGGAGGACTTTCTAAATGCAGACTAGACCACAGATATGCTGTTAGGAGGACTTTCTAAATGCAGACTAGACCACAGATATGCTGTTAGGAGGACTTAAATTCAGACTAGACCACAGATATGCTATTAGGAGGACTTTCTAAATGCAGACTAGATCACAGATATGCTGTAAGGAGGACTTTCTAAATGCAATTATACCACAGATATGCTATTAGGAGGACTTTCTGAATGCAATTATACCACAGATATGCTATTAGGAGGACTTTCTAAATGCAGACTTGACCGTATATATGCTATTAGGAAGACTTTCTAAATGCAGACTAGACCACACATATGCTATTAGGAGGACTTTCTAAATGCAGACTAGACCACAGATATGCTATCAGGAGGACATTCTAAATGCAATTATACCTTAGAATGCTATTCGGAGGACTTTCTAAATGCAAACTAGATCACATATATGCTATAGGGAGGCCTTTCTAAATGCAATTATACCACAGATATGCTATTAGGAGGACTTTCTAAATGCAATTATACCACCGATATGCTACTAGAAGGACTTTCTAAATGCCGACTAGACCATAGATATGCTATAAGGAGGACTTTCTAAATGCAGTTATACCACAGATATGCTATTAGGAGGACTTTCTAAATGCAGACTAGACCACAGATATGCTATTAGGAGGACTTTCTACATACAGACTAGACCACATATATGCTATTAGGAAGACTTTCTAAATGCTGACTAGACCACAGATATGCTATTAGGAGGACTTTGTAAATGCAGACTAGACCACAGATATGCTGTTAGGAGGACTTTCTAAATGCAATTATACCACAGATATGCTATTAGGAAGACTTTCTAAATGCAGACTAGACCACACATATGCTATTAGGAGGACTTTCTAAATGCAGACTAGACCACAGATATGCTGTTAGGAGGACATTCTAAATTCAATTATACCACAGAATTGCTATTAGGAGGACTTTTTGAATGCAATTATACCACAGATATGCTATTAGGAGGACTTTCTAAATGCAATTATTCCACAGATATGCTATTATGAGGACTTTCTAAATGCAATTATACCACAGAATGCTATTAGGAGGACTTTCTAAATGCAGACTAGACCACAGATATGCTATCAGGAGGACATTCTAAATGCAATTATACCTTAGAATGCTATTCGGAGGACCTCCTAAATGCAAACTAGATCACATATATGCTATAAGGAGGCCTTTCTAAATGCAATTATACCACAGATATGCTATTAGGAGGACTTTCTAAATGCAATTATACCACCGATATGCTACTAGAAGGACTTTCTAAATGCCGACTAGACCATAGATATGCTATAAGGAGGACTTTCTAAATGCAGTTATACCACAGATATGCTTTTAGGAGGACTTTCTAAATGCAGACTAGACCACAGATATGCTATTAGGAGGACTTTCTAAATGCAGACTAGACCACATATATGCTATTAGGAAGACTTTCTAAATGCTGACTAGACCACAGATATGCTATTAGGAGGACTTTGTAAATGCAGACTAGACCACAGATATGCTGTTAGGAGGACTTTCTAAATGCAATTATACCACAGATATGCTATTAGGAGGACTTTATGAATGCAATTATACCACATGTATGCTATTAGGAGGACTTTCTGACTGCAATTATACCACAGATATGCTATTAGGAGGACTTTATAAATGCAATTAGATCACAGATATGCTGTTGGGAGGACTTTCTAAATGAAAACTAGACCACAGATAAGCATTAAGGAGGACTTTCTAAATGCAAGTATACCATAGTTATGCTATTTGGAGGACTTTCTAAATGCAATTATACCACAGAATGCTATTAGGAAGACTTTCTAAATGCAGACTAGACCACAGATATGCTATTAGGAGGACATTCTCAATGCAATTATACCTTAGAATGCTATTCGGAGGACTTTCTAAATGCAAACTAGACCACATATATGCTATAAGGAGGCCTTTCTAAATGCAATTATACCACAGATATGCTATTAGGAGGACTTTCTAAATGCAATGATACCACCGATATGCTACTAGGAGGACCTTCTAAATGCAGACTAGACCATAGATATGCTATAAGGAGTACTTTCTAAATGCAGTTATACCATAGATATGCTATTAGGAGGACTTTGTAATTGCAGACTAGACCACAGATATGCTATTAGGAGGATTTTCTAAATGCAGACTAGACCACATATATGCTATTAGGAAGGCTTTCTAAATGCTGACTAGACCACAGATATGCTATTAGGAGGACTTTGTAAACACAGACTAGACCACAGATATGCTGTTAGGAGGACTTTCTAAATGTAATTAAACCACAGATATGCTATTAGTAGGACTTTCTGAATGCAGTTGTACCACAGATATGCTATTAGGAGGACTTTCTAAATGAAGACTGGACCACAGATATGCTATTTGGAGGACTTTCTAAATGCAGACTAGACCACATATATGCTATTAGGAGGACTTTCTAAATGCAGACTAGACCACAGATATGCTGTTAGGAGGACTTTCTAAATTCAGACTAGACCACAGATATGCTATTAGGAGGACTTTCTAAATGCAGACTAGATCACAGATATGCTGTAAGGAGGACTTTCTAAATGCAATTATACCACAGATATGCTATTAGGAGGACTTTCTGAATGCAATTATACCACAGATATGCTATTAGGAGGACTTTCTAAATGCAGACTAGACCACATATATGCTATTAGGAAGACTTTCTAAATGCAGACTAGACCACACATATGCTATTAGGAGGACTTTCTAAATGCAGACTAGACCACAGATATCCTGTTAGGAGGACATTCTAAATTCAATTATACCACAGAATTGCTATTAGGAGGACTTTTCGAATGCAATTATACCACAGATATGCTATTAGGAGGACTTTCTAAATGCAATTATTCCACAGATATGCTATTATGAGGACTTTCTAAATGCAATTATACCACATAATGCTATTAGGAGGACTTTCTAAATGCAGACTAGACCACAGATATGCTATCAGGAGGACATTCTAAATGCAATTATACCTTAGAATGCTATTCGGAGGACTTTATAAATGCAAACTAGATCACATATATGCTATAAGGAGGCCTTTCTAAATGCAATTATACCACAGATATGCTATTAGGAGGACTTTCTAAATGCAATTATACCACCGATATGCTACTAGAAGGACTTTCTAAATGCTGACTAGACCATAGATATGCTATAAGGAGGACTTTCTAAATGCAGTTATACCACAGATATGCTATTAGGAGGACTTTCTAAATGCAGACTAGACCACAGATATGCTATTAGGAGGACTTTCTAAATGCAGACTAGACCACATATATGCTATTAGGAAGACTTTCTAAATGCTGACTAGACCACAGATATGCTATTAGGAGGACTTTGTAAATGCAGACAAGACCACAGATATGCTGTTAGGAGGACTTTCTAAATGCAATTATACCACAGATATGCTATTAGGAGGACTTTCTGAATGCAATTATACCACATGTATGCTATTAGGAGGACTTTCTGACTGCAATTATACCACAGATATGCTATTAGGAGGACTTTATACATGCAATTAGATCACAGATATGCTGTTAGGAGGACTTTCTAAATGCAGACTAGACCACATATATGCTATTAGGAGGACTTTCTAAATGCAGACTATACACCAGATATGCTGTAAGGGGGACTTTCTAAATGCAATTATACCACAGATATGCTATTAGGAGGACTTTCTAAATGCAGACTAGACCACAGATATGCTATTAGGAGGACTTTCTAAATGCAGACTAGACCACAGATATGCTGTTAGGAGGACTTTCTAAATGCAGACTAGACCACAGATATGCTGTTAGGAGGACTTTCTAAATTCAGACTAGACCACAGATATGCTATTAGGAGGACTTTCTAAATGCAGACTAGATCACAGATATGCTGTAAGGAGGACTTTCTAAATGCAATTATACCACAGATATGCTATTCGGAGGTCTTTCTGAATGCAATTATACCACAGATATGCTATTAGGAGGACTTTCTAAATGCAGACTAGACCACATATATGCTATTAGGAAGACTTTCTAAATGCAGACTAGACCACAAATATGCTATTAGGAGGACTTTCTAAATGCAGACTAGACCACAGATATGCTGTTAGGAGGACATTCTAAATTCAATTATACCACAGAATTGCTATTAGGAGGACTTTTTGAATGCAATTATAACACAGATATGCTATTAGGAGGACTTTCTAAATGCAATTATACCACAGAATGCTATTAGGAGGACTTTCTAAATGCAGACTAGACCACAGATATGCTATCAGGAGGACATTCTAAATGCAATTATACCTTAGAATGCTATTCGGAGGACTTTCTAAATGCAACCTAGATCACAGATATGCTATAAGGAGGCCTTTCTAAATGCAATTATACCACATATATGCTATTAGGAGGACTTTCTAAATGCAATTATACCACCGATATGCTACTAGAAGGACTTTCTAAATGCCGACTAGACCATAGATATGCTATAAGGAGGACTTTCTAAATGCAGTTATACCACAGATATGCTATTAGGAGGACTTTCTAAATGCAGACTAGACCACAGATATGCTATTAGGAGGACTTTCTAAATGCAGACTAGACCACATATATGCTATTAGGAAGACTTTCTAAATGCTGACTAGACCACAGATATGCTGTTAGGAGGACTTTGTAAATGCAGACTAGACCACAGATATGCTGTTAGGAGGACTTTCTAAATGCAATTATACCACAGATATGCTATTAGGAGGACTTTCTGAATGCAATTATACCACATGTATGCTATTATGAGGACTTTCTGACTGCAATTATACCACAGATATGCTATTAGGAGGACTTGATAAACGCAATTAGATCACAGATATGCTGTTGGGAGGACTTTCTAAATGCAAACTATACCACAGATAAGCATTTAGGAGGACTTTCTAAATGCAAGTATACCATAGTTATGCTATTTGGAGGACTTTCTAAATGCAATTATACCACAGAATGCTATTGGGAAGACTTTCTAAATGCAGACTAGACCACAGATATGCTATTAGGAGGACATTCTCAATGCAATTATACCTTAGAATGCTATTCGGAGGACTTTCTAAATGCAAACTAGACCACATATATGCTATAAGGAGGCCTTTCTAAATGCAATTATACCACAGATATGCTATTAGGAGGACTTTCTAAATGCAATGATACCACCGATATGCTACTAGGAGGACTTTCTAAATGCAGACTAGACCATAGATATGCTATAAGGAGTACTTTCTAAATGCAGTTATACCATAGATATGCTATTAGGAGGACTTTGTAATTGCAGACTAGACCACAGATATGCTAATAGGAGGATTTTCTAAATGCAGACTAGACCACATATATGCTATTAGGAAGCCTTTCTAAATGCTGACTAGACCACAGATATGCTATTAGGAGGACTTTGTAAACGCAGACTAGACCACAGATATGCTGTTAGGAGGACTTTCTAAATGTAATTAAACCACAGATATGCTATTAGGAGGACTTTCTGAATGCAGTTATACCACAGATATGCTATTAGGAGGACTTTCTAAATGCTATTATACCACAGATTTGCTATTTGGAGTACTTTCTAAATGCAATTATACCACAGATATGCTATTAGGAGGACTTTCTAAATGCAAACTAGACCACAGATATCCTATTAGGAGAACATTCTAAAGGCAATTATTCCACAGATATGCTATTAGGAGGACTTTCTAAATGCAATTATATCACAGAATGTGTAACGCTCACCTGGTTCCCACGGAGGCGCGGCGTCGAAGGCGCAGAACTCTGAAGATGGACAGGAAGGGCCCCTCTATTCTGGCTTCCCTGGCTCGTTGGATACCCTCCTGTGCGTGAAAAGGGAGTATTACCAACTGTGGAACAATGCTCAAGCCTCCCACTCCCTTCCAACCCTCCACGATACCTCCTCCACGATTCCCCGTGAAGCCTCACCTTAGGGTTTGGAAGGATGAGCTCTCCATCCTGCTTCTGATGCAGGGGCGCGTTGAAACCCAGTTACTTCACTGGATTGAGGATTGATGGGAGTTCAGGTAAGCTTGACTGTTCAGGTAAGGCGCTGTAAAAGTTCTGTTCAAAAGTTCAAGCTTAATAATAATGTTCGTTGTCTAATTGCAGCAAGCGCTAATGCTTATGTCTTTTTCCCCTTAGGGGCCGGGGTTCGGAGTGCCGGAGATATGGCGCCGACCCGAAGTGAAACAGTTCTGGATGAGCGCTCAGGTAATGTCTTTGCATTCGCTCATTCAATGTCTTTGTCTTTTTTCCCCATAGGGGCCGGGGTACGGAGATGCCAGGAAGCGGCAGGACCCGAAATGCAATGGGAATAATCCAACAGGTAAGACTTAAAAGGAAACTGAGCTTTCCTTATTCCTTTTCTCCCTCTCACCTTTGTTCTTGTCTTTTTTCCTCTAGGCGCCGGGGCGTAGCTGAATCCGGAAGATTGCTGCTGAAGATGGAAGCGCCTTGCAAAGGTGAGTAAAATGCAGCGCTGCAGCGATCGAAACAAAATGCCTTTAAAATGATGTCTTCCTTTTCAGGGCCGTTGGAGAAATGACTCCGGGATGCAGATTTAGCAGGTAAGGGCTTTTCTTCTCCTATTCTCTTCCTTTCTCCCCTTGCAGGTGTTCCAGGGTGCTGGCAGGCGTGGCTGAAGTCAGGATGCAGGAGCTGACACGGTGAGCGTCCAGCTGCTAGGTGCAGAACAACGCGAAGCATGTGTGGCTGTTCGGGTGGGGTTTAAATAGCCTTGGAAGAAGTTCCTGGTATGTATCCTTCCACCAATCAGGTATGTATCCTTCCCCGACCACACCCGGGTGGTGAAGTAGTCCTACAGGTTAAGTAGTCCCATTCAGGCCTCAAGAGGGCCTGGATGAAGCAGCAAGGTCTGCATCAGGTAAGTGTGCACCCAAGCACTTAAACACATATCCTCTTCTATGAGCCTGGCGCCTAAGGCGCCAGGACTGGCGTCCGCTATGAGCCTGGCGCCTAAGGCGCCAGGACTGAGTCCAAAGGGCCCCGACTTGGGCCCGCTGAGACTTCCCTGGGGAAAATGATGTCTGCCTCTGGGGTTGCTGGGCCCGTCCTGGCTCCTTAGAGGTAGGCATCATGACAGAATGCTATTAGGAGGACTTTCTAAATGCAGACTAGACCACAGATATGCTAATAGGAGGACTTTCTAAATGCAATAATACCATAGAATGTTATTAGGAGGACTTTCTAAATATAGACTAGACCAAAGATATGCTATTAGGAGGACTTTCTAAATGCAATTATAACACATGTATGCTATTAGGAGTACTTTCTAAATGCAAATATCCCACAGATATGCTATTAGGAGGACTTTCTAAATGCAGATTAGACCACAAATATGCTATTAGGAGGACTTTCTAAATGCAATTATTCCACAGACATGCTATTGGGAGGACTTTCTAAATGCAGACTAGACCACAGATATGCTATTAGGAGGACTTTCTAAATGCAGACTAGACCAAATATCTGTGATTAGGAGGACTTTCGAAATGCAATTATACCACAGATATGCTATTAGGAGGACTTTCTAAATGCAGTTATCCCCCAGAATGATATTAGGAAGACTTTCTAAATGCAATTATACGACAGATATACTATCAGGAGGAGATATTCAATTAGGAGGACTTCCTAAATGCAATTATACCACAGATATGCTATTCGGAGAACTTTCTAAATGCAAACTAGACGAGAGATATGCTATTAGCAGGACTTTTTAAATGCAATTATTCCACATATTTGCTACTAGGAGGACTTTCTAAATGCAATTATACCACAAAATGATATTAGGAGGACTTTCTAAATGAAATTAGATCACAGATATGCTGTTAGGAGGACGTTCTAAATGCAATTATACCATAGATATACTATTAGGAGGAGATATGCAATTAGGAGGACTTCCTAAATGCAATTATACCACAGATATGCTATTCGGAGAACTTTCTAAATGCAAACTAGACCAGAGATATGCTATTAGCAGGACTTTTTAAATGCAATTATTCCACATATATGCTACTAGGAGGACTTTCTAAATGCAATTATACCACAAAATGCTATTAGGAGGACTTTCTAAATGCAATTAGATCACAGATATGCTGTTAGGAGGACTTTCTAAATGCAATTATACCAAAGATATACTAATAGGAGGAGATATGCAATTAGGAGGACTTCCTAAATGCAATTATACCACAGATATGCTATTTAGAGAACTTTCTAAATGCAAACTAGACTAGAGATATGCTATTAGCAGGACTTTTTAAATGCAATTATTCCACATATATGCTACTAGGAGGACTTTCTAAATGCAATTATACAACAAAATGCTATTAGGAGGACTTTCTAGATGCAGACTAGACCACAGATATGCTATTAGGAGGACTTTCAAAATGAAATTATACCACAGAATGCTATTAGGAGGACTTAATAAATGTAGACTAGACCACAGATATGCTATTAGGAAGACTTTCTAAATGCAATTATACCACAGATATGCTATTATGAGGACTTTCTAAATGCAATTATACCACGGATATGCTATTAGGAGGACTTTCTAAATGAAGACTGGTCCACAGATATGCTGCAAGGAGGACTTTCTAAATGCATTCATACCACTGATATGCTAATAGGAGGACTTTCTAAATGAAGACTGGACCACAGATATGCTATTTGGAGGACTTTCTAAATGCAGACTAGACCACATATATGCTATTAGGAAGACTTTCTAAATGCAAACTAGACCACATATATGCTATTAGGAGGACTTTCTAATTGCAATTATACCATAGATATGCTATTAGGAGGACTTTCTAAATGCAATTATACTACATATATGCTATTAGGAGGACTTTTTAAATGCAGACTAGACCACAGTTATGCTATTTGGAGGACTTTCTAAATGCAGACTGGACCACAGATATGCTGTTAGGAGGACTTTCTAATTGCAATTATACCATAGATATGCTATTAGGAGGACTTTCTAAATGCAATTATACTACATATATGCTATTAGGAGGACTTTTTAAATGCAGACTAGACCACAGTTATGCTATTTGGAGGACTTTCTAAAAGCAGACTAGACCACATATATGCTATTAGGAGGACTTTCTAAATGCAGACTATACACCAGATATGCTGTAAGGGGGACTTTCTAAATGCAATTATACCACATATATGCTATTAGGAGGACTTTCTAAATGCAGACTAGACCACAGATATGCTATCAGGAGGACTTTCTAAATGTAGACTAGACCACAGATATGCTGTAAGGAGGACTTTATAAATGCATTTATACCACTGATATGCTATTAGGAGGACTTTCTAAATGAAGACTGGACCACAGATATGCTATTTGGAGGACTTTCTAAATGCAGACTAGACCACATATATGCTATTAGGAAGACTTTCTAAATGCAAACTAGACCACATATATGCTATTAGGAGGACATTCTAATTGCAATTATACCATAGATATGCTATTAGGAGGACTTTCTAAATGCAATTATACTACATATATGCTATTAGGAGGACTTTTTAAATGCAGACTAGACCACAGTTATGCTATTTAGAGGACTTTCTAAATGCAGACTGGACCACAGATATGCTGTTGGGAGGACTTTCTAATTGCAATTATACCATAGATATGCTATTAGGAGGACTTTCTAAATGCAATTATACTACATATATGCTATTAGGAGGACTTTTTAAATGCAGACTAGACCACAGTTATGCTATTTGGAGGACTTTCTAAAAGCAGACTAGACCACATATATGCTATTAGGAGGACTTTCTAAATGCAGACTATACACCAGATATGCTGTAAGGGGGACTTTCTAAATGCAATTATACCACATATATGCTATTAGGAGGACTTTCTAAATGCAGACTAGACCACAGATATGCTATTAGGAGGACTTTCTAAATGCAGACTAGACCACATATATGCTGTTAGGAGGACTTTCTAAATGCAGTCTAGACCACAGATATGCTGTTAGGAGGACTTTCTAAATGCAGACTAGACCACAGATATGCTATTAGGAGTACTTTCTAAATGCAGACTAGACCACAGATATGCTGTTAGGAGGACTTTCTAAATGCAATTATACCACATATATGCTATTAGGAGGACTTTCTGAATGCAATTATACCACAGATATGCTATTAGGAGGACTTTCTAAATGCAGACTAGACCACATACATGCTATTAGGAAGACTTTCTAAATGCAGACTAGACCACAGATATGCTATTAGGAGTACTTTCTAAATGCAGACTAGACCACAGATATGCTGTTAGGAGGACATTCTAAATTCAATTATACCACAGAATTGCTATTAGGAGGACTTTTTGAATGCAATTATACCACCGATATGCTATTAGGAGGACTTTCTAAATGCAGACTAGACCACAGATATGCTATTAGGAGGACTTTCTAAATGCAGACTAGACCACAGATATGCTGTAAGGAGGACTTTCTAAATGCATTTATACCACTGATATGCTATTAGGAGGACTTTCTAAATGAAGACTGGACCACAGATATGCTATTTGGAGGACTTTCTAAATACAGACTAGACCACATATATGCTATTAGGAAGACTTTCTAAATGCAAACTAGACCACATATATGCTATTAGGAGGACTTTCTAATTGCAATTATACCATAGATATGCTATTAGGAGGACTTTCTAAATGCAATTATACTACATATATGCTATTAGGAAGACTTTTTAAATGCAGACTAGACCACAGTTATGCTATTTGGAGGACTTTCTAAATGCAGACTGGACCACAGATATGCTGTTAGGAGGACTTTCTAATTGCAATTATACCATAGATATGCTATTAGGAGGACTTTCTAAATGCAATTATACTACATATATGCTATTAGGAGGACTTTTTAAATGCAGACTAGACCACAGTTATGCTATTTGGAGGACTTTCTAAAAGCAGACTAGACCACATATATGCTATTAGGAGGACTTTCTAAATGCAGACTATACACCAGATATGCTGTAAGGGGGACTTTCTAAATGCAATTATACCACATATATGCTATTAGGAGGACTTTCTAAATGCAGACTAGACCACATATATGCTGTTAGGAGGACTTTCTAAATGCAGTCTAGACCACAGATATGCTGTTAGGAGGACTTTCTAAATGCAGACTAGACCACATATATGCTATTAGGAAGACTTTCTAAATGCAAACTAGACCACATATATGCTATTAGGAGGACTTTCTAATTGCAATTATACCATAGATATGCTATTAGGAGGACTTTCTAAATGCAATTATACTACATATATGCTATTAGGAAGACTTTTTAAATGCAGACTAGACCACAGTTATGCTATTTGGAGGACTTTCTAAATGCAGACTGGACCACAGATATGCTGTTAGGAGGACTTTCTAATTGCAATTATACCATAGATATGCTATTAGGAGGACTTTCTAAATGCAATTATACTACATATATGCTATTAGGAGGACTTTTTAAATGCAGACTAGACCACAGTTATGCTATTAGGAAGACTTTCTAAATGCAGACTAGACCACAGATATGCTATTAGGAGTACTTTCTAAATGCAGACTAGACCACAGATATGCTGTTAGGAGGACATTCTAAATTCAATTATACCACAGAATTGCTATTAGGAGGACTTTTTGAATGCAATTATACCACAGATATGCTATTAGGAGGACTTTCTAAATGCAATTATTCCACAGATATGCTATTATGAGGACTTTCTAAATGCAATTATACCACAGAATGCTATTAGGAGGACTTTCTAAATGCAGACTAGACCACAGATATGCTATCAGGAGGACAATCTAAATGCAAATATACCTTAGAATGCTATTCGGAGGACTTTCTAAATGAAAACTAGATCACATATATGCTATAAGGAGGCCTTTCTAAATGCAATTATACCACAGATATGCTATTAGGAGGACTTTCTAAATGCAATTATACCACCGATATGCTACTAGGAGGACTTTCTAAATGCCGACTAGACCATAGATATGCTATAAGGAGGACTTTCTAAATGCAGTTATACCACAGATATGGTATTAGGAGGACTTTCTAAATGCAGACTAGACCACAGATATGCTATTAGGAGGACTTTCTAAATGCAGACTAGACCACATATATGCTATTAGGAAAACTTTCTAAATGCTGACTAGACCACAGATATGCTATTAGGAGGACTTTGTAAATGCAGACTAGATCACAGATATGCTAGGAGGACTTTCTAAATGCAATTATACCACAGATATGCTATTAGGAGGACTTTCTGAATACAATTGTACCACATGTATGCTATTAGGAGGACTTTCTGACTGCAATTATACCACAGATATGCTATTAGGAGGACTTTATAAATGCAATTAGATCACAGATATGCTGTTATGAGGACTTTCTAAATGCAAACTAGACCACAGATATGCATTTAGGAGGACTTTTCAAATGCAAGTATACCATAGTTATGCTATTAGGAGGACTTTCTAAATGCAATTATACCACAGAATGCTATTAGGAGGACTTTCTAAATGCAGACTAGACCACAGATATGCTATTAGGAGGACATTCTAAATGCAATTATACCTTAGAATGCTATTCGGAGGACTTTCTAAATGCAAACTAGACCACATATATGCTATAAGGAGGCCTTTCTAAATGCAATTATACCACAGATATGCTATTAGGAGAACTCTCTAAATGTAATGATACCACCGATATGCTACTAGGAGGACTTTCTAAATGCAGACTAGACCATAGATATGCTATAAGGAGTACTTTCTAAATCCAGTTATACCATAGATATGCTATTAGGAGGACTTTCTAAATCCAGACTAGACCACAGATATGCTATTAGGAGGACTTTCTAAATGCAGACTAGACCACATATTTGATATTAGGAAGCCTTTCTAAATGCTGACTAGACCACAGATATGCTATTAAGAGGACTTTGTAAATGCAGACTAGCAGATATGCTGTTAGGAGGACTTTCTAAATGCAATTATACCACAGATATGCTATTAGGAGGACTTTCTGAATGCAATTATACCACATGTATGCTATTAGAAGGACTTTCTGACTGCAATTATTCCACAGATGTGCTGTTAGGAGGACTTTATAAATGCAATTAGATCACAGATATGCTGTTAGGATGACTTTCTAAATGCAAACTAGACCACAGATATGCATTTAGGAGGACTTTCTAAATGCAAGTATACCATAGTTATGCTATTAGGAGGACTTTCTAAATGCAGTTATACCACAGATATGCTATAAGGAGGAATTTCTAAATGCAAACTAGACCACAGATATGCTATTAGGAGGTCTATCTAAATGCAATTATTCCACAGACATGCTATTAGGAGGACTTTCTAAATGCAATTGTACCACAGAATGCTATTAGGAGGACTTTCTAGATGCAGACTAGACCACAGATATGCTATTAGGAGGACTTTCTAAATGCAATTATACCACATAATGCTTCTAGGAGGACTTTCTAAATGCAGATTAGACCACAGATATGCTATTAGGAGGACTTCCTAAATGCAATTATACCACAGATATGCTATTCGGAGAACTTTCTAAATGCAAACTAGACCAGAGATATGCTATTAGCAGGACTTTTTAAATGCAATTATTCCACATATATGCTACTAGGAGGACTTTCTAAATGCAATTATACCACAAAATGCTATTAGGAGGACTTTCTAAATGCAATTAGATCACAGACATGCTGTTAGGAGGACTTTCTAAATGCAATTATACCAAAGATATACTATTAGGAGGAGATATGCAATTAGGAGGACTTCCTAAATGCAATTATACCACAGATATGCTATTCGGAGAACTTTCTAAATGCAAACTAGACCAGAGATATGCTATTAGCAGGACTTTTTAAATGCAATTATTCCACATATATGCTACTAGGAGGACTTTCTAAATGCAATTATACCACAAAATGCTATTAGGAGGACTTTCTAAATGCAATTAGATCACAGATATGCTGTTAGGAGGACTTTCTAAATGCAATTATACCAAACATATACTAATAGGAGGAGATATGCAATTAGGAGGACTTCCTAAATGCAATTATACCACAGATATGCTATTCGGAGAACTTTCTAAATGCAAACTAGACTAGAGATATGCTATTAGCAGGACTTTCTAAATGCAATTATACCACAAAATGCTATTAGGAGGACTTTCTAGATGCAGACTAGACCACAGATATGCTATTAGGAGGACTTTCTAAATGAAATTATACCACAGAATGCTATTAGGAGGACTTAATAAATGTAGACTAGACCACAGATATGCTATTAGGAAGACTTTCTAAATGCAATTATACCACAGATATGCTATTATGAGGACTTTCTAAATGCAATTATACCACGGATATGCTATTAGGAGGACTTTCTAAATGAAGACTGGACCACAGATATGCTATTTGGAGGACTTTCTAAATGCAGACTTGACCACAGATATGCTATTAGGAGGACTTTCTAAATGCAGACTAGACCACAGATATGCTGTAAGGAGGACTTTCTAAATGCATTTATACCACTGATATGCTATTAGGAGGACTTTCTAAATGAAGACTGGACCACAGATATGCTATTTGGAGGACTTTCTAAATGAAGATTAGACCACATATACGCTATTAGGAGGACTTTCTAATTGCAATTATACCATAGATATGCTATTAGGAGGACTTTCTAAATGCAATTATACTACAACTGTGCTATTAGGAGGACTTTTTAAATGCAGACTAGACCACAGTTATGCTATTTGGAGGACTTTCTAAATGCACACTGGACCACAGATATGCTGTTAGGAGGACTTTCTAATTGCAATTATACCATAGATATGCTATTAGGAGGACTTTCTAAATGCAATTATACTACATATATGCTATTAGGAGGACTTTTTAAATGCAGACTAGACCACAGTTATGCTATTTGGAGGACTTTCTAAATGCAGACTAGAGCACAGATATGCTATTAGGAGGACTTTCTAAATGCAGACTATACACCAGATATGCTGTAAGGGGGACTTTCTAAATGCAATTATACCACAGATATGCGATTAGGAGGACTTTCTAAATGCAGACTAGACCACAGATATGCTATTAGGAGGACTTTCTAAATGCAGACTAGACCACAGATATGCTGTTAGGAGGACTTTCTAAATGCAGACTAGACCACACATATGCTGTTAGGAGGACTTTCTAAATTCAGACTAGACCACAGATATGCTATTAGGAGGACTTTCTAAATGCAGACTAGATCACAGATATGCTGTAAGGAGGATTTTCTAAATGCAATTATACCACATATATGCTATTAGGAGGACTTTCTGAATGCAATTATACCACAGATATGCTATTAGGAGGACTTTCTAAATGCAGACTAGACCACATACATGCTATTAGGAAGACTTTCTAAATGCAGACTAGACCACAGATATGCTATTAGGAGGACTTTCTAAATGCAGACTAGACCACAGATATGCTGTTAGGAGGACATTCTAAATTCAATTATACCACAGAATTGCTATTAGGAGGACTTTTTGAATGCAATTATACCACAGATATGCTATTAGGAGGACTTTCTGAATGCAATTATTCCACAGATATGCTATTATGAGGATTTTCTAAATGCAATTATACCACAGAATTCAATTAGGAGGACTTTCTAAATGCAGACTAGACCACAGATATGCCATCAGGAGGACAATCTAAATGCAAATATACCTTAGAATGCTATTCGGAGGACTTTCTAAATGAAAACTAGATCACATATATGCTATAAGGAGGCCTTTCTAAATGCAATTATACCACAGATATGCTATAAGGAGGCCTTTCTAAATGCAATTTTATACCACAGATATGCTACTAGGAGGACTTTCTAAATGCCGACTAGACCATAGATATGCTATAAGAAGGACTTTCTAAATGCAGTTATACCACAGATATGGTATTAGGAGGACTTTCTAAATGCAGACTAGACCACAGATATGCTATTAGGAGGACTTTCTAAATGCAGACTAGACCACATATATGCTATTAGGAAAACTTTCTAAATGCTGACTAGACCACAGATATGCTATTAGGAGGACTTTGTAAATGCAGACTAGACCACAGATATGCTAGGAGGACTTTCTAAATGCAATTATACCACAGATATGCTATTAGGAGGACTTTCTGAATGCAATTGTACCACATGTATGCTATTAGGAGGACTTTCTGACTGCAATTATACCACAGATATGCTATTAGGAGGACTTTATAAATGCAATTAGATCACAGATATGCTGTTAGGAGGACTTTCTAAATGCAAACTAGACCAAAGATATGCATTTAGGAGGACTTTTCAAATGCAAGTATACCATAGTTATGCTATTAGGAGGACTTTCTAAATGCAATTATACCACAGAATGCTATTAGGAGGACTTTCTAAATGCAGACTAGACCACAGATATGCTATTAGGAGGACATTCTAAATGCAATTATACCTTAGAATGCTATTCGGAGGACTTTCTAAATGCAAACTAGACCACATATATGCTATAAGGAGGCCTTTCTAAATGCAATTATACCACAGATATGCTATTAGGAGGACTGTCTAAATGCAATGATACCACCGATATGCTACTAGGAGGACTTTCTAAATGCAGACTAGACGATAGATATGCTATAAGGAGTACTTTCTAAATCCAGTTATACCACAGATATGCTATTAGGAGGACTTTCTAAATGCAGACTAGACCACATATATGCTATTAGGAAGACTTTCTAAATGCTGACTAGACCACAGATATGCTATTAAGAGGACTTTGTAAATGCAAACTAGACCAGAGATATGCTAATAGGAGGACTTTCTAAATGCAATTATACCACAGATATGCTATTTGGAGGACTTTCTAAATGCAATTATAACACAGATATGCTATTAGGAGGACTTTCTAAATGCAAACTAGACCACAGATATCCTATTAGGAGAACTTTCTAAAGGCAATTATTCCACAGATATGCTATTAGGAGGACTTTCTAAATGCAATTATACCACAGAATGCTACTAGGAGGACTTTCTAAATGCAGACTCGACCACAGATATGCTAATAGGAGGACTTTCTCAAAGCAATAATACCATAGAATGTTATTAGGATGACTTTCTAAATGTAGACTAGACCACAGATATGCTATTAGGAGGACTTTCTAAATGCAATTATAACACAGGTATGCTATTAGGAGTACTTTCTAAATGCAAATATACCACAGATATGCTATTAGGAGGACTTTCTAAATGCAGACTAGACTACAGATATGCCATTAGGAGGACTTTCTAAATGCAATTATTCCGCAGATATGCTATTGGGAGGACTTTCTAAATGCAGACTAGACCACAGATATGCTATTAGGAGGACTTTCTAAATGCAGACTAGACCACAGATCTGCTATTAGGAGGACTTTCAAAATGCAATTATACCACAGATATGCTATTAGGAGGACTTTCTAAATGCAATTAGATCACAGATATGCTGTTAGGAGGACTTTCTAAATGCAATTATACCAAAGATATGCTATTAGGATGAGATATGCTATTAGGTGGACTTCCTAAATTCAATTATACCACAGAATGCTATTAGGAGGACTTTCTAAATGCAGACTAGACCACGGATATGCTATTATGAGGACTTTCTAAATGCAATTATACCACAGATGTGCTATTAGGAGGACTTTCTAATTGAAGACTAGACCAAAGATATGCTATTTGGAGGACCTTCTAAATGCAGACTAGACCACAGATTTGCTATTAGGAGGACTTTCTAAATGCAGACTAGACCACAGATATGCTGTAATGAGGACTTTCTAAATACAATTATACCACAGATATGCTATTAGGAGGACTTTCTAAATGCAGACTAGACCACATATATGCTATTAGGAAGACTTTCTAAATGCTGACTAGACCACAGATATGCTATTTGGAGGACTTTGTAAATGCAGACTAGACCACAGATATGCTGTTAGGAGGACTTTCTAAATGCAATTATACCACACATATGCTATTAGGAGGGAGGACTTTCTGACTGCAATTATACCACAGATATGCTATTAGGAGGACTTTCTGACTGCAATTATACCACAGATATGCTATTAGGAGGACTTTCAAAATACAGACTAGACAAAAGATATGCTATTATGGGGACTTTCTAAATGCAGACTAGACCACAGATATGCTATTAAGAGGACTTTCTAAATTCAGACTACACCACAAATATGCTGTTAGGAGGACTTTCTAAATGTAATTAAACCACAGATATGCTATTAGGAGGACTTTCTGAATGCAGTTATACCACAGATATGCTATTAGGACGACTTTCTAAATGCAATTAGATCACAGCTATGCTGTTAGGAGGACTTTCCAAATGCAAACTAGCCCACCGATATGCTAATAGGAGGACTTTCTAAATGCAATTATACCACAGATTTGCTATTTGGAGTACTTTCTAAATGCAATTATACCACAGATATGTTATTAGGAGGACTTTCTAAATGCAAATTAGACCACAGATATCCTATTAGGATAACATTCTAAAGGCAATTATTCCACATATATGCTATTATGAGGACTTTCTAAATGCAATTATACCACAGAATGCCATTAGGAGGACTTTCTAAATGCAGACTAGACCACAGATATGCTAATAGGAGGACTTTCTAAACACAATAATACCATAGAATGTTATTAGGAGGACTTTCTAAATGTAGACTAGACCACAGATATGCTATTAGGAGGACTTTCTAAATGCAATTATAACACAGATATGCTATTAGGAGTACTTTCTAAATGCAAATATACTACAGATATGCTACTAGGAGGACTTTCTAAATGCAGATTAGACCACAAATATGCTATTAGGAGGACTTTCTAAATGCAATTATTCAACAGATATGCTATTGGGAGGACTTTCTAAATGCAGACTCGACCACAGATATGCTGTTAGGAGGACTTTCTAAATGCAGACTAGACCACATATCTGCTATTAGGAGGACTTTCGAAATGCAATTATACCACATATATGCTATTAGGAGGACTTTCTAAATGCAGTTATCCCCCAGAATGATATTAGGAAGACTTTCTAAATGCAATTATACTACAGATATGCTATTAGGAGAACTTTCTAAATGCAAACTAGACCACAGATATGCTATTAGCAGGACTTTCTAAATGCAAATATTCCACAGATATGCTATTAGGAGGACTTTCTAAATGCAATTATACCACAAAATGCTGTTAGGAGGACTTTCTAGATACAGACTAGACCACAGATATGCTATTAGGAGGATTTTCTAAATGCAATTATACCACAGATATGCTATTATGAGGACTTTCTAAATGCAATTATACCACGGATATGCTATTAGGAGGACTTCCTAAATGAAGACTGGACCACAGATATGCTATTTGGAGGACTTTCGAAATGCAGACTAGACCACATATATGCTATTAGGAGGTCTTTCTAAATGCAGACTATACCACAGATATGCTGCAAGGAGGACTTTCTAAATGCATTTATACCACTGATATGCTATTAGGAGGACTTTCTAAATGCAGACTAGACCACATATATGCTATTAGGAAGACTTTCTAAATGTAGACTAGACCACAGATATGCTATTAGGAGGACTTTGTAAATGCAGACTAGACCACAGATATGCTCTTAGGAGGACTTAATAAATGCAATTATACCATAGATATGCTATTAGGAGGACTTTCTAAATGCAATTATACCACATATTTGCTATTAGGAGGACTTTTTAAATGCAGACTAGACCACAGTTATGCTATTTGGAGGACTTTCTAAATGCAGACTAGACCACATATATGCTATTAGGAGGACTTTCTAAATGCAGACTATACACCATATATGCTGTAAGGGTGGACTTTCTAAATGCAATTATACCACTGATATGCTATTAGGAGGACTTTCTAAATGCAATTATACCACAGATATGCTATTATGAGAACTTTCTAAATGCAATTATACCACGGATATGCTATTAGGAGGACTTCCTAAATGAAGACTGGACCACAGATATGCTATTTGGAGGTCTTTCTAAATGCAGACTAGACCACAGATATGCTGTTAGGAGGACTTTCTAAATGCATTTATACCACTGATATGCTATTAGGAGGACTTTCTAAATGCAGACTAGACCACATATATGCTATTAGGAAGACTATCTAAATGTAGACTAGACCACAGATATGCTATTAGGAGGACTTTGTAAATGCAGACTAGACCACAGATATGCTGTTAGGAGGACTTTCTAAATGCAATTATACCATAGATATGCTATTAGGAGGACTTTCTAAATGCAATTATACCACATATTTGCTATTAGGAGGACTTTTTAAATGCAGACTAGACCACAGTTATGCTATTTGGAGGACTTTCTAAATGCAGACTAGACCACATATATGCTATTAGGAGGACTTTCTTAATGCAGACTATACACCAGATATGCTGTAAGGGGGGACTTTCTAAATGCAATTATACCACTGATATGCTATTAGGAGGACTTTCTAAATGCAATTATACCACAGATATGCTATTATGAGAACTTTCTAAATGCAATTATACCACGGATATGCTATTAGGAGGACTTCCTAAATGAAGACTGGACCACAGAAATGCTATTTGGAGGTCTTTCTAAATGCAGACTAGACCACAGATATGCTGTTAGGAGGACTTTCTAAATGCATTTATACCACTGATATGCTATTAGGAGGACTTTCTAAATGCAGACTAGACCACATATATGCTATTAGGAAGACTTTCTAAATGTAGACTAGACCACAGATATGCTATTATGAGGACTTTGTAAATGCAGACTAGACCACAGATATGCTGTTAGGAGGACTTTCTAAATGCCATTATACCATAGATATGCTATTAGGAGGACTTTCTAAATGCAATTATACCACATATTTGCTATTAGGAGGACTTTTTAAATGCAGACTAGACCACATATATGCTATAGGAGGACTTTCTAAATGCAGACTAGACCACATATATGCTATTAGGAGGACTTTCTAAATGCAGACTATACACCAGATATGCTGTAAGGGGGACTTTCTAAATGCAATTATACCACCGATATGCTATTAGGAGGACTTTCTAAATGCAATTATACCACAGATATGCTATTAGGAGGACTTTCTAAATGCAGACTAGACCACATATATGCTATTAGGAAGACTTTCTAAATGCAGACTAGACCACAGATATGCTATTAGGAGGATTTTCTAAATGCAGACTAGACCACAGATATGCCGTTAGGAGGACATTCTAAATTCAATTATACCACATAATTGCTATTAGGAGGACTTTTTGAATGCAATTATACCACAGATATGCTGTTAGGAGGACTTTCTAAATGCAATTATACCACCGATGTGCTATTAGGAGGACTTTCTAAATGCAATTATACCACAGATATGCTATTAGGAGGACTTTCTAAATGCAGACTAGACCACAGATATGCTATTAGGAGGACTTTCTAAATACAGACTAGACCACAGATATGCTGTTAGGAGGACTTTCTAAATGCAGACTAGACCACAGATATGCTACTAGGAGGACTTTCTAAATGCAGACTAGACCACAGATATGCTGTAAGGAGGACTTTCTAAATGCAATTATATCACAGATATGCTATTAGGAGGACTTTCTGAATGCAGACTAGACCACAGATATGCTGTTAGGAGGACATTCTAAATTCAATTATACCACATAATTGCTATTAGTAGGACTTTTTGAATGCAATTATACCACAGATATGCTGTTAGGAGGACTTTCTAGATGCAATTATCCCACAGATATGCTATTATGAGGACTTTCTAAATGCAATTATACCACAGAATGCTATTAGGAGGACTTTCTAAATGCAGACTAGACCACAGATATGCTATTACGAGGACATTCTAAATGCAATTATACCTTAGAATGCTATTCGGAGCACTTTCTAAATGCAAACTAGACCACATATATGCTATAAGGAGGCCTTTCTAAATGCAACTATCCCACCGATATGCTACTAGGAGGACTTTCTAAATGCAGACTAGACCATAGATATACTATAAGGAGGACTTTTTTAAACGCAGTAATACCACAGATATGCTATTAGGAGGATTTTCTAAATGCAGACTAGACCACAGATATGCTATTAGGAGGACTTTCTAAATGCAGACTAGACCACAGATTTGCTGTTAGGAAGACTTTTTAAATGCAATTATACCACAGATATGCTATTAGGAGGACTTTCTGAATGCAAGTATACCACTGATATGCTATTAGGAGGACTTTCTAAATGCAGACTAGACCACAGATATGCTATTAGGAGGACTTTCTAAATGCAGACTAGACCACAGATATGCTGTTAGGAGGACATTCTAAATTCAATTATACCACAGAATTGCTATTAGGAGGACTTTTTGAATGCAATTATACCACAGATATGCTATTAGGAGGACTTTCTAAATGCAATTATTCCACAGATATGCTATTATGAGGACTTTCTAAATGCAATTATACCACAGAATGCTATTAGTAGGACTTTCTAAATGCAGACTAGACCACAGATATGCTATCAGGAGGACATTCTAAATGCAATTATACCTTATAATGCTATTCGGAGGACTTTCTAAATGCAATTATACCACAGATATGCTATTAGGAGGACTTTCTAAATGCAATTATACCACCGATATGCTACTAGGAGGACTTTCTAAATGCCGACTAGACCATAGATATGCTATAAGGAGGACTTTCTAAATGCAGTTATACCACAGATATGCTATTAGGAGGACTTTCTAAATGCAGACTAGACCACAGATATGCTATTAGGAGGACTTTCTAAATGCAGACTAGACCACATATATGCTGTTAGGAAGACTTTCTAAATGCTGACTAGACCACAGATATGCTATTAGGAGGACTTTGTAAATGCAGACTAGACCACAGATATGCTGTTACGAGGACTTTCTAAATGCAATTATACCACAGATATGCTATTAGGAGGACTTTCTGAATGCAATTATACTACATGTATGCTATTAGGAGGACTTTCTGACTGCAATTATACCACAGATATGCTATTAGGAGGACTTTATAAATGCAGACTAGACCACAGATATGCTATTAGGAGGACATTCGAAATGCAATTATACCTTAGTATGCTATTCGGAGGACTTTCTAAATGCAAAGTAGACCACATATATGCTATTAGGAGGCCTTTCTAAATGCAATTATACCACAGATATGCTATTAGGAGGACTTTCTAAATGCAATGATACCACCGATATGCTACTAGGAGGACTTTCTAAATGCAGACTAGACCATAGATATGCTATAAGGAGTACTTTCTAAATGCAGTTATACCATAGATATGCTATTAGGAGGACTTTCTAATTGCAGACTAGACCACAGATATGCTATTAGGAGGATTTTCTAAATGCAGACTAGACCACATATTTGCTATTAGGACGACTTTCTAAATGCTCACTAGACCACAGATATGCTATTAGGAGGACTTTGGAAAATCCAGACTAGACCACAGATATGCTGTTAGGAGGACTTTTTAAATGCAATTATACCACAGATATGCTATTAGGAGGACTTTCTGAATGCAATTATACCACATGTATGCTATTAGGAGGACTTTCTGACTGCAATTATACCACAGATATGCTATTAGGAGGACTTTATAAATGCAATTAGATCACAGATATGCTGTTAAGAGAACTTTCTAAATGCAAACTAGACCACAGATATGCATTTAGGAGGACTTTCTAATTGCAGACTAGACCACAGATATGCTATAAGGAGGACTTTCTAAATGCAAATATACCACAGAATGCTTCTAGGAGGACTTTCTAAATGCAGATTAGACCACAGATATGCTATTAGGAGGACTTTCTAAATGCAATTATACCACAGATATGCTATTAGGAGGACTTTCTAAATACAGATTAGACCACATATATGCTATTAGGGGGACTTTCTAAATGCAGACTAGACAACAGATATGCTATTAAGAGGACTTTCTAAATTCAGACTACACCACAAATACGCTGTTAGGAGGACTTTCTAAATGTAATTAAACCACAGATATGCTATTAGGAGGACTTTATGAATGCAGTTATACCACAGATATGCTATTAGGAGGACTTTCTAAATGCAATTATTCCACAGATATGCTATTATGAAGACTTTCTAAATGCAATTATACAACAGAATGCTATTCGGAGGACTTTCTAAATGCAAACTAGATAACATATATGCTATAAGGAGGCCTTTCTAAATGCAATTATACCACAGATATGCTATTAGGAGGACTTTCTAAATGCAATTATACCACCGATATGCTACTAGGAGGACTTTCTAAATGCCAACTAAACCATAGATATGCTATAAGGAGGACTTTCTAAATGCAGTTATACCACAGATATGCTATTAGGAGGACTTTCTAAATGCAGACTAGACCACAGATATGCTATTAGGAGGACTTTCTAAATGCAGACTAGACCACATATATGCTATTAGGAAGACTTTCTAAATGCTGACTAGACCACATATATGCTATTAGGAGGACTTTGTAAATGCAGACTAGACCACAGATATGCTGTTATGAGGACTTTCTAAATGCAATTATACCACAGATATGCTATTAGGAGGACTTTCTGAATGCAATTATACTACATGTATGCTATTAGGAGGACTTTCTGACTGCAATTATACCACAGATATGCTATTAGGAGGACTTTATAAATGCAGACTAGACCACAGATATGCTATTAGGAGGACATTCGAAATGCAATTATACCTTAGTATGCTATTCGGAGGACTTTCTAAATGCAAACTAGACCACATATATGCTATAAGGAGGCCTTTCTAAATGCAATAATACCACAGATATGCTATTAGGAGGACTTTCTAAATGCAATGATACCACCGATATGCTACTAGGAGGACTTTCTAAATGCAGACTAGACCATAGATATGCTATAAGGAGTACTTTCTAAATGCAGTTATACCATAGATATGCTATTAGGAGGACTTTCTAATTGCAGACTAGACCACAGATATGCTATTAGGAGGATTTTCTAAATGCAGACTAGACCACATATTTGCTATTAGGAAGACTTTCTAAATGCTGACTAGACCACAGATATGCTATTAGTTGGACTTTGTAAATGCAGACTAGACCACAGATATGCTGTTAGGAGGACTTTCTAAATGCAATTATACCACAGATATGCTATTAGGAGGACTTTCTGAATGCAATTATACCACATGTATGCTATTAGGAGGACTTTCTGACTGCAATTATACCACAGATATGCTATTAGGAGGACTTTATAAATGCAATTAGATCACAGATATGCTGTTAGGAGAACTTTCTAAATGCAAACTAGACCACAGATATGCATTTAGGAGGACTTTCTAATTGCAGACTAGACCACAGATATGCTATAAGGAGGACTTTCTAAATGCAAATATACCACAGAATGCTTCTAGGAGGACTTTCTAAATGCAGATTAGACCACAGATATGCTATTAGGAGGACTTTCTAAATGCAATTATACCACAGATATGCTATTAGGAGGACTTTCTAAATACAGATTAGACCACATATATGCTATTAGGGGGACTTTCTAAATGTAGACTAGACCACAGATATGCTATTAAGAGGACTTTCTAAATTCAGACTACACCACAAATACGCTGTTAGGAGGACTTTCTAAATGTAATTAAAACACAGATATGCTATTAGGAGGACTTTATGAATGCAGTTATACCACAGATATGCTATTAGGAGGACTTTCTAAATGCGATTATTCTACAGATATGCTATTATGAAGACTTTCTAAATGCAATTATACCACAGAATGCTATTAGGAGGACTTTCTAAATGCAGACTAGACCACAGATATACTATCAGGAGGACATTCTAAATGCAATTATACCTTAGAATGCTATTCCAAGGACTTTCTAAATGCAAACTAGATCACATATATGCTATAAGGAGGCCTTTCTAAATGCAATTATACCACAAATATGCTATTAGGAGGACTTTCTAAATTCAGACTAGATCACAGATATGCGGTAAGGAGGACTTTATAAATGCAATTATACCACATATATGCTATTAGGAGGACTTTCTGAATGCAATTATACCACAGATATGCTATTAGGAGGACTTTCTAAATGCAGACTAGACCACATATATGCTATTAGGAAGACTTTCTAAATGCAGACTAGACCATAGATATGCTATTAGTAGGACTTTCTAAATTCAGACTAGACCACAGATATGCTGTAAGGAGGACATTCTAAATTCAATTATACCACAGAATTGCTATTAGGAGGACGTTTTGAATGCAATTATACCACAGATATGCTATTAGGAGGACTTTCTAAATGCAATTATTCCACAGATATGCTATTATGAGGACTTTCTAAATGCAATTATACCACAGAATGCTATTAGTAGGACTTTCTAAATGCAGACTAGACCACAGATATGCTATCAGGAGGACATTCTAAATGCAATTATACCTTATAATGCTATTCGGAGGACTTTCTAAATGCAATTATACCACAGATATGCTATTAGGAGGACTTTCTAAATGCAATTATACCACCGATATGCTACTAGGAGGACTTTCTAAATGCCGACTAGACCATAGATATGCTATAAGGAGGACTTTCTAAATGCAGTTATACCACAGATATGCTATTAGGAGGACTTTCTAAATGCAGACTAGACCACAGATATGCTATTAGGAGGACTTTCTAAATGCAGACTAGACCACATATATGCTGTTAGGAAGACTTTCTAAATGCTGACTAGACCACAGATATGCTATTAGGAGGACTTTGTAAATGCAGACTAGACCACAGATATGCTGTTACGAGGACTTTCTAAATGCAATTATACCACAGATATGCTATTAGGAGGACTTTCTGAATGCAATTATACTACATGTATGCTATTAGGAGGACTTTCTGACTGCAATTATACCACAGATATGCTATTAGGAGGACTTTATAAATGCAGACTAGACCACAGATATGCTATTAGGAGGACATTCGAAATGCAATTATACCTTAGTATGCTATTCGGAGGACTTTCTAAATGCAAAGTAGACCACATATATGCTATTAGGAGGCCTTTCTAAATGCAATTATACCACAGATATGCTATTAGGAGGACTTTCTAAATGCAATGATACCACCGATATGCTACTAGGAGGACTTTCTAAATGCAGACTAGACCATAGATATGCTATAAGGAGTACTTTCTAAATGCAGTTATACCATAGATATGCTATTAGGAGGACTTTCTAATTGCAGACTAGACCACAGATATGCTATTAGGAGGATTTTCTAAATGCAGACTAGACCACATATTTGCTATTAGGACGACTTTCTAAATGCTCACTAGACCACAGATATGCTATTAGGAGGACTTTGGAAAATCCAGACTAGACCACAGATATGCTGTTAGGAGGACTTTTTAAATGCAATTATACCACAGATATGCTATTAGGAGGACTTTCTGAATGCAATTATACCACATGTATGCTATTAGGAGGACTTTCTGACTGCAATTATACCACAGATATGCTATTAGGAGGACTTTATAAATGCAATTAGATCACAGATATGCTGTTAAGAGAACTTTCTAAATGCAAACTAGACCACAGATATGCATTTAGGAGGACTTTCTAATTGCAGACTAGACCACAGATATGCTATAAGGAGGACTTTCTAAATGCAAATATACCACAGAATGCTTCTAGGAGGACTTTCTAAATGCAGATTAGACCACAGATATGCTATTAGGAGGACTTTCTAAATGCAATTATACCACAGATATGCTATTAGGAGGACTTTCTAAATACAGATTAGACCACATATATGCTATTAGGGGGACTTTCTAAATGCAGACTAGACAACAGATATGCTATTAAGAGGACTTTCTAAATTCAGACTACACCACAAATACGCTGTTAGGAGGACTTTCTAAATGTAATTAAACCACAGATATGCTATTAGGAGGACTTTATGAATGCAGTTATACCACAGATATGCTATTAGGAGGACTTTCTAAATGCAATTATTCCACAGATATGCTATTATGAAGACTTTCTAAATGCAATTATACAACAGAATGCTATTCGGAGGACTTTCTAAATGCAAACTAGATAACATATATGCTATAAGGAGGCCTTTCTAAATGCAATTATACCACAGATATGCTATTAGGAGGACTTTCTAAATGCAATTATACCACCGATATGCTACTAGGAGGACTTTCTAAATGCCAACTAAACCATAGATATGCTATAAGGAGGACTTTCTAAATGCAGTTATACCACAGATATGCTATTAGGAGGACTTTCTAAATGCAGACTAGACCACAGATATGCTATTAGGAGGACTTTCTAAATGCAGACTAGACCACATATATGCTATTAGGAAGACTTTCTAAATGCTGACTAGACCACATATATGCTATTAGGAGGACTTTGTAAATGCAGACTAGACCACAGATATGCTGTTATGAGGACTTTCTAAATGCAATTATACCACAGATATGCTATTAGGAGGACTTTCTGAATGCAATTATACTACATGTATGCTATTAGGAGGACTTTCTGACTGCAATTATACCACAGATATGCTATTAGGAGGACTTTATAAATGCAGACTAGACCACAGATATGCTATTAGGAGGACATTCGAAATGCAATTATACCTTAGTATGCTATTCGGAGGACTTTCTAAATGCAAACTAGACCACATATATGCTATAAGGAGGCCTTTCTAAATGCAATAATACCACAGATATGCTATTAGGAGGACTTTCTAAATGCAATGATACCACCGATATGCTACTAGGAGGACTTTCTAAATGCAGACTAGACCATAGATATGCTATAAGGAGTACTTTCTAAATGCAGTTATACCATAGATATGCTATTAGGAGGACTTTCTAATTGCAGACTAGACCACAGATATGCTATTAGGAGGATTTTCTAAATGCAGACTAGACCACATATTTGCTATTAGGAAGACTTTCTAAATGCTGACTAGACCACAGATATGCTATTAGTTGGACTTTGTAAATGCAGACTAGACCACAGATATGCTGTTAGGAGGACTTTCTAAATGCAATTATACCACAGATATGCTATTAGGAGGACTTTCTGAATGCAATTATACCACATGTATGCTATTAGGAGGACTTTCTGACTGCAATTATACCACAGATATGCTATTAGGAGGACTTTATAAATGCAATTAGATCACAGATATGCTGTTAGGAGAACTTTCTAAATGCAAACTAGACCACAGATATGCATTTAGGAGGACTTTCTAATTGCAGACTAGACCACAGATATGCTATAAGGAGGACTTTCTAAATGCAAATATACCACAGAATGCTTCTAGGAGGACTTTCTAAATGCAGATTAGACCACAGATATGCTATTAGGAGGACTTTCTAAATGCAATTATACCACAGATATGCTATTAGGAGGACTTTCTAAATACAGATTAGACCACATATATGCTATTAGGGGGACTTTCTAAATGTAGACTAGACCACAGATATGCTATTAAGAGGACTTTCTAAATTCAGACTACACCACAAATACGCTGTTAGGAGGACTTTCTAAATGTAATTAAAACACAGATATGCTATTAGGAGGACTTTATGAATGCAGTTATACCACAGATATGCTATTAGGAGGACTTTCTAAATGCGATTATTCTACAGATATGCTATTATGAAGACTTTCTAAATGCAATTATACCACAGAATGCTATTAGGAGGACTTTCTAAATGCAGACTAGACCACAGATATACTATCAGGAGGACATTCTAAATGCAATTATACCTTAGAATGCTATTCCAAGGACTTTCTAAATGCAAACTAGATCACATATATGCTATAAGGAGGCCTTTCTAAATGCAATTATACCACAAATATGCTATTAGGAGGACTTTCTAAATTCAGACTAGATCACAGATATGCGGTAAGGAGGACTTTATAAATGCAATTATACCACATATATGCTATTAGGAGGACTTTCTGAATGCAATTATACCACAGATATGCTATTAGGAGGACTTTCTAAATGCAGACTAGACCACATATATGCTATTAGGAAGACTTTCTAAATGCAGACTAGACCATAGATATGCTATTAGTAGGACTTTCTAAATTCAGACTAGACCACAGATATGCTGTAAGGAGGACATTCTAAATTCAATTATACCACAGAATTGCTATTAGGAGGACGTTTTGAATGCAATTATACCACAGATATGCTATTAGGAGGACTTTCTAAATGCAAATATACCACAGATATGCTATTAGGAGGACTTTCTAAATGCAGACTAGACTACAGATATGCCATTAGGAGGACTTTCTAAATGCAATTATTCCGCAGATATGCTATTGGGAGGACTTTCTAAATGCAGACTAGACCACAGATATGCTATTAGGAGGACTTTCTAAATGCAGACTAGACCACAGATCTGCTATTAGGAGGACTTTCAAAATGCAATTATACCACAGATATGCTATTAGGAGGACTTTCTAAATGCAATTAGATCACAGATATGCTGTTAGGAGGACTTTCTAAATGCAATTATACCAAAGATATGCTATTAGGATGAGATATGCTATTAGGTGGACTTCCTAAATTCAATTATACCACAGAATGCTATTAGGAGGACTTTCTAAATGCAGACTAGACCACGGATATGCTATTATGAGGACTTTCTAAATGCAATTATACCACAGATGTGCTATTAGGAGGACTTTCTAATTGAAGACTAGACCAAAGATATGCTATTTGGAGGACCTTCTAAATGCAGACTAGACCACAGATTTGCTATTAGGAGGACTTTCTAAATGCAGACTAGACCACAGATATGCTGTAATGAGGACTTTCTAAATACAATTATACCACAGATATGCTATTAGGAGGACTTTCTAAATGCAGACTAGACCACATATATGCTATTAGGAAGACTTTCTAAATGCTGACTAGACCACAGATATGCTATTTGGAGGACTTTGTAAATGCAGACTAGACCACAGATATGCTGTTAGGAGGACTTTCTAAATGCAATTATACCACACATATGCTATTAGGAGGGAGGACTTTCTGACTGCAATTATACCACAGATATGCTATTAGGAGGACTTTCTGACTGCAATTATACCACAGATATGCTATTAGGAGGACTTTCAAAATACAGACTAGACAAAAGATATGCTATTATGGGGACTTTCTAAATGCAGACTAGACCACAGATATGCTATTAAGAGGACTTTCTAAATTCAGACTACACCACAAATATGCTGTTAGGAGGACTTTCTAAATGTAATTAAACCACAGATATGCTATTAGGAGGACTTTCTGAATGCAGTTATACCACAGATATGCTATTAGGACGACTTTCTAAATGCAATTAGATCACAGCTATGCTGTTAGGAGGACTTTCCAAATGCAAACTAGCCCACCGATATGCTAATAGGAGGACTTTCTAAATGCAATTATACCACAGATTTGCTATTTGGAGTACTTTCTAAATGCAATTATACCACAGATATGTTATTAGGAGGACTTTCTAAATGCAAATTAGACCACAGATATCCTATTAGGATAACATTCTAAAGGCAATTATTCCACATATATGCTATTATGAGGACTTTCTAAATGCAATTATACCACAGAATGCCATTAGGAGGACTTTCTAAATGCAGACTAGACCACAGATATGCTAATAGGAGGACTTTCTAAACACAATAATACCATAGAATGTTATTAGGAGGACTTTCTAAATGTAGACTAGACCACAGATATGCTATTAGGAGGACTTTCTAAATGCAATTATAACACAGATATGCTATTAGGAGTACTTTCTAAATGCAAATATACTACAGATATGCTACTAGGAGGACTTTCTAAATGCAGATTAGACCACAAATATGCTATTAGGAGGACTTTCTAAATGCAATTATTCAACAGATATGCTATTGGGAGGACTTTCTAAATGCAGACTCGACCACAGATATGCTGTTAGGAGGACTTTCTAAATGCAGACTAGACCACATATCTGCTATTAGGAGGACTTTCGAAATGCAATTATACCACATATATGCTATTAGGAGGACTTTCTAAATGCAGTTATCCCCCAGAATGATATTAGGAAGACTTTCTAAATGCAATTATACTACAGATATGCTATTAGGAGAACTTTCTAAATGCAAACTAGACCACAGATATGCTATTAGCAGGACTTTCTAAATGCAAATATTCCACAGATATGCTATTAGGAGGACTTTCTAAATGCAATTATACCACAAAATGCTGTTAGGAGGACTTTCTAGATACAGACTAGACCACAGATATGCTATTAGGAGGATTTTCTAAATGCAATTATACCACAGATATGCTATTATGAGGACTTTCTAAATGCAATTATACCACGGATATGCTATTAGGAGGACTTCCTAAATGAAGACTGGACCACAGATATGCTATTTGGAGGACTTTCGAAATGCAGACTAGACCACATATATGCTATTAGGAGGTCTTTCTAAATGCAGACTATACCACAGATATGCTGCAAGGAGGACTTTCTAAATGCATTTATACCACTGATATGCTATTAGGAGGACTTTCTAAATGCAGACTAGACCACATATATGCTATTAGGAAGACTTTCTAAATGTAGACTAGACCACAGATATGCTATTAGGAGGACTTTGTAAATGCAGACTAGACCACAGATATGCTCTTAGGAGGACTTAATAAATGCAATTATACCATAGATATGCTATTAGGAGGACTTTCTAAATGCAATTATACCACATATTTGCTATTAGGAGGACTTTTTAAATGCAGACTAGACCACAGTTATGCTATTTGGAGGACTTTCTAAATGCAGACTAGACCACATATATGCTATTAGGAGGACTTTCTAAATGCAGACTATACACCATATATGCTGTAAGGGTGGACTTTCTAAATGCAATTATACCACTGATATGCTATTAGGAGGACTTTCTAAATGCAATTATACCACAGATATGCTATTATGAGAACTTTCTAAATGCAATTATACCACGGATATGCTATTAGGAGGACTTCCTAAATGAAGACTGGACCACAGATATGCTATTTGGAGGTCTTTCTAAATGCAGACTAGACCACAGATATGCTGTTAGGAGGACTTTCTAAATGCATTTATACCACTGATATGCTATTAGGAGGACTTTCTAAATGCAGACTAGACCACATATATGCTATTAGGAAGACTATCTAAATGTAGACTAGACCACAGATATGCTATTAGGAGGACTTTGTAAATGCAGACTAGACCACAGATATGCTGTTAGGAGGACTTTCTAAATGCAATTATACCATAGATATGCTATTAGGAGGACTTTCTAAATGCAATTATACCACATATTTGCTATTAGGAGGACTTTTTAAATGCAGACTAGACCACAGTTATGCTATTTGGAGGACTTTCTAAATGCAGACTAGACCACATATATGCTATTAGGAGGACTTTCTTAATGCAGACTATACACCAGATATGCTGTAAGGGGGGACTTTCTAAATGCAATTATACCACTGATATGCTATTAGGAGGACTTTCTAAATGCAATTATACCACAGATATGCTATTATGAGAACTTTCTAAATGCAATTATACCACGGATATGCTATTAGGAGGACTTCCTAAATGAAGACTGGACCACAGAAATGCTATTTGGAGGTCTTTCTAAATGCAGACTAGACCACAGATATGCTGTTAGGAGGACTTTCTAAATGCATTTATACCACTGATATGCTATTAGGAGGACTTTCTAAATGCAGACTAGACCACATATATGCTATTAGGAAGACTTTCTAAATGTAGACTAGACCACAGATATGCTATTATGAGGACTTTGTAAATGCAGACTAGACCACAGATATGCTGTTAGGAGGACTTTCTAAATGCCATTATACCATAGATATGCTATTAGGAGGACTTTCTAAATGCAATTATACCACATATTTGCTATTAGGAGGACTTTTTAAATGCAGACTAGACCACATATATGCTATAGGAGGACTTTCTAAATGCAGACTAGACCACATATATGCTATTAGGAGGACTTTCTAAATGCAGACTATACACCAGATATGCTGTAAGGGGGACTTTCTAAATGCAATTATACCACCGATATGCTATTAGGAGGACTTTCTAAATGCAATTATACCACAGATATGCTATTAGGAGGACTTTCTAAATGCAGACTAGACCACATATATGCTATTAGGAAGACTTTCTAAATGCAGACTAGACCACAGATATGCTATTAGGAGGATTTTCTAAATGCAGACTAGACCACAGATATGCCGTTAGGAGGACATTCTAAATTCAATTATACCACATAATTGCTATTAGGAGGACTTTTTGAATGCAATTATACCACAGATATGCTGTTAGGAGGACTTTCTAAATGCAATTATACCACCGATGTGCTATTAGGAGGACTTTCTAAATGCAATTATACCACAGATATGCTATTAGGAGGACTTTCTAAATGCAGACTAGACCACAGATATGCTATTAGGAGGACTTTCTAAATACAGACTAGACCACAGATATGCTGTTAGGAGGACTTTCTAAATGCAGACTAGACCACAGATATGCTACTAGGAGGACTTTCTAAATGCAGACTAGACCACAGATATGCTGTAAGGAGGACTTTCTAAATGCAATTATATCACAGATATGCTATTAGGAGGACTTTCTGAATACAGACTAGACCACAGATATGCTGTTAGGAGGACATTCTAAATTCAATTATACCACATAATTGCTATTAGTAGGACTTTTTGAATGCAATTATACCACAGATATGCTGTTAGGAGGACTTTCTAGATGCAATTATCCCACAGATATGCTATTATGAGGACTTTCTAAATGCAATTATACCACAGAATGCTATTAGGAGGACTTTCTAAATGCAGACTAGACCACAGATATGCTATTACGAGGACATTCTAAATGCAATTATACCTTAGAATGCTATTCGGAGCACTTTCTAAATGCAAACTAGACCACATATATGCTATAAGGAGGCCTTTCTAAATGCAACTATCCCACCGATATGCTACTAGGAGGACTTTCTAAATGCAGACTAGACCATAGATATACTATAAGGAGGACTTTTTTAAACGCAGTAATACCACAGATATGCTATTAGGAGGATTTTCTAAATGCAGACTAGACCACAGATATGCTATTAGGAGGACTTTCTAAATGCAGACTAGACCACAGATTTGCTGTTAGGAAGACTTTTTAAATGCAATTATACCACAGATATGCTATTAGGAGGACTTTCTGAATGCAAGTATACCACTGATATGCTATTAGGAGGACTTTCTAAATGCAGACTAGACCACAGATATGCTATTAGGAGGACTTTCTAAATGCAGACTAGACCACAGATATGCTGTTAGGAGGACATTCTAAATTCAATTATACCACAGAATTGCTATTAGGAGGACTTTTTGAATGCAATTATACCACAGATATGCTATTAGGAGGACTTTCTAAATGCAATTATTCCACAGATATGCTATTATGAGGACTTTCTAAATGCAATTATACCACAGAATGCTATTAGTAGGACTTTCTAAATGCAGACTAGACCACAGATATGCTATCAGGAGGACATTCTAAATGCAATTATACCTTATAATGCTATTCGGAGGACTTTCTAAATGCAATTATACCACAGATATGCTATTAGGAGGACTTTCTAAATGCAATTATACCACCGATATGCTACTAGGAGGACTTTCTAAATGCCGACTAGACCATAGATATGCTATAAGGAGGACTTTCTAAATGCAGTTATACCACAGATATGCTATTAGGAGGACTTTCTAAATGCAGACTAGACCACAGATATGCTATTAGGAGGACTTTCTAAATGCAGACTAGACCACATATATGCTGTTAGGAAGACTTTCTAAATGCTGACTAGACCACAGATATGCTATTAGGAGGACTTTGTAAATGCAGACTAGACCACAGATATGCTGTTACGAGGACTTTCTAAATGCAATTATACCACAGATATGCTATTAGGAGGACTTTCTGAATGCAATTATACTACATGTATGCTATTAGGAGGACTTTCTGACTGCAATTATACCACAGATATGCTATTAGGAGGACTTTATAAATGCAGACTAGACCACAGATATGCTATTAGGAGGACATTCGAAATGCAATTATACCTTAGTATGCTATTCGGAGGACTTTCTAAATGCAAAGTAGACCACATATATGCTATTAGGAGGCCTTTCTAAATGCAATTATACCACAGATATGCTATTAGGAGGACTTTCTAAATGCAATGATACCACCGATATGCTACTAGGAGGACTTTCTAAATGCAGACTAGACCATAGATATGCTATAAGGAGTACTTTCTAAATGCAGTTATACCATAGATATGCTATTAGGAGGACTTTCTAATTGCAGACTAGACCACAGATATGCTATTAGGAGGATTTTCTAAATGCAGACTAGACCACATATTTGCTATTAGGACGACTTTCTAAATGCTCACTAGACCACAGATATGCTATTAGGAGGACTTTGGAAAATCCAGACTAGACCACAGATATGCTGTTAGGAGGACTTTTTAAATGCAATTATACCACAGATATGCTATTAGGAGGACTTTCTGAATGCAATTATACCACATGTATGCTATTAGGAGGACTTTCTGACTGCAATTATACCACAGATATGCTATTAGGAGGACTTTATAAATGCAATTAGATCACAGATATGCTGTTAAGAGAACTTTCTAAATGCAAACTAGACCACAGATATGCATTTAGGAGGACTTTCTAATTGCAGACTAGACCACAGATATGCTATAAGGAGGACTTTCTAAATGCAAATATACCACAGAATGCTTCTAGGAGGACTTTCTAAATGCAGATTAGACCACAGATATGCTATTAGGAGGACTTTCTAAATGCAATTATACCACAGATATGCTATTAGGAGGACTTTCTAAATACAGATTAGACCACATATATGCTATTAGGGGGACTTTCTAAATGCAGACTAGACAACAGATATGCTATTAAGAGGACTTTCTAAATTCAGACTACACCACAAATACGCTGTTAGGAGGACTTTCTAAATGTAATTAAACCACAGATATGCTATTAGGAGGACTTTATGAATGCAGTTATACCACAGATATGCTATTAGGAGGACTTTCTAAATGCAATTATTCCACAGATATGCTATTATGAAGACTTTCTAAATGCAATTATACAACAGAATGCTATTCGGAGGACTTTCTAAATGCAAACTAGATAACATATATGCTATAAGGAGGCCTTTCTAAATGCAATTATACCACAGATATGCTATTAGGAGGACTTTCTAAATGCAATTATACCACCGATATGCTACTAGGAGGACTTTCTAAATGCCAACTAAACCATAGATATGCTATAAGGAGGACTTTCTAAATGCAGTTATACCACAGATATGCTATTAGGAGGACTTTCTAAATGCAGACTAGACCACAGATATGCTATTAGGAGGACTTTCTAAATGCAGACTAGACCACATATATGCTATTAGGAAGACTTTCTAAATGCTGACTAGACCACATATATGCTATTAGGAGGACTTTGTAAATGCAGACTAGACCACAGATATGCTGTTATGAGGACTTTCTAAATGCAATTATACCACAGATATGCTATTAGGAGGACTTTCTGAATGCAATTATACTACATGTATGCTATTAGGAGGACTTTCTGACTGCAATTATACCACAGATATGCTATTAGGAGGACTTTATAAATGCAGACTAGACCACAGATATGCTATTAGGAGGACATTCGAAATGCAATTATACCTTAGTATGCTATTCGGAGGACTTTCTAAATGCAAACTAGACCACATATATGCTATAAGGAGGCCTTTCTAAATGCAATAATACCACAGATATGCTATTAGGAGGACTTTCTAAATGCAATGATACCACCGATATGCTACTAGGAGGACTTTCTAAATGCAGACTAGACCATAGATATGCTATAAGGAGTACTTTCTAAATGCAGTTATACCATAGATATGCTATTAGGAGGACTTTCTAATTGCAGACTAGACCACAGATATGCTATTAGGAGGATTTTCTAAATGCAGACTAGACCACATATTTGCTATTAGGAAGACTTTCTAAATGCTGACTAGACCACAGATATGCTATTAGTTGGACTTTGTAAATGCAGACTAGACCACAGATATGCTGTTAGGAGGACTTTCTAAATGCAATTATACCACAGATATGCTATTAGGAGGACTTTCTGAATGCAATTATACCACATGTATGCTATTAGGAGGACTTTCTGACTGCAATTATACCACAGATATGCTATTAGGAGGACTTTATAAATGCAATTAGATCACAGATATGCTGTTAGGAGAACTTTCTAAATGCAAACTAGACCACAGATATGCATTTAGGAGGACTTTCTAATTGCAGACTAGACCACAGATATGCTATAAGGAGGACTTTCTAAATGCAAATATACCACAGAATGCTTCTAGGAGGACTTTCTAAATGCAGATTAGACCACAGATATGCTATTAGGAGGACTTTCTAAATGCAATTATACCACAGATATGCTATTAGGAGGACTTTCTAAATACAGATTAGACCACATATATGCTATTAGGGGGACTTTCTAAATGTAGACTAGACCACAGATATGCTATTAAGAGGACTTTCTAAATTCAGACTACACCACAAATACGCTGTTAGGAGGACTTTCTAAATGTAATTAAAACACAGATATGCTATTAGGAGGACTTTATGAATGCAGTTATACCACAGATATGCTATTAGGAGGACTTTCTAAATGCGATTATTCTACAGATATGCTATTATGAAGACTTTCTAAATGCAATTATACCACAGAATGCTATTAGGAGGACTTTCTAAATGCAGACTAGACCACAGATATACTATCAGGAGGACATTCTAAATGCAATTATACCTTAGAATGCTATTCCAAGGACTTTCTAAATGCAAACTAGATCACATATATGCTATAAGGAGGCCTTTCTAAATGCAATTATACCACAAATATGCTATTAGGAGGACTTTCTAAATTCAGACTAGATCACAGATATGCGGTAAGGAGGACTTTATAAATGCAATTATACCACATATATGCTATTAGGAGGACTTTCTGAATGCAATTATACCACAGATATGCTATTAGGAGGACTTTCTAAATGCAGACTAGACCACATATATGCTATTAGGAAGACTTTCTAAATGCAGACTAGACCATAGATATGCTATTAGTAGGACTTTCTAAATTCAGACTAGACCACAGATATGCTGTAAGGAGGACATTCTAAATTCAATTATACCACAGAATTGCTATTAGGAGGACGTTTTGAATGCAATTATACCACAGATATGCTATTAGGAGGACTTTCTAAATGCAATTATTCCACAGATATGCTATTATGAGGACTTTCGAAATGCAATTATACCACAGAATGCTATTAGGAGGACTTTCTAAATGCAGACTAGACCACAGATATGCTATCAGGAGGACATTCTAGATGCAATTATACCTTAGAGTGCTATTGGGAGGACTTTCTAAATGCAAACTAGATCACATATATGCTATAAGGAGGCATTTCTAAATGCAATTATACCACAGATATGCTATTAGGAAGACTTTCCAAATGCAATTATACCACCGATATGCTACTAGGAAGACTTTCTAAATGCCGACTAGACCATAGATATGCTATAAGGAGGACTTTCTAAATGCAGTTATACCACAGATATGCTATTAGGAGGACTTTGTAAATGCAGACTAGACCACAGATATGCTGTTAGGAGGACTTTCTAAATGCAATTATACCACAGATATGCTATTAGCAGGACATTCTGAATGCAATTATACCACATGTATGCTATTAGGAGGACTTTCTGACTGCAATTATACCACAGATATGTTATTAGGAGGACTTTATAAATGCAATTAGATCACAGATATGCTGTAAGGAGGACTTTCTAAATGCAAACTAGACCACAGATATGCATTTAGGAGGACTTTCTAAATGCAAGTATACCATAGTTATGCTATTAGGAGGACTTTCTAAATGCAATTATACCACAGAATGCTATTAGGAGGACTTTAAAAATGCAGACTAGACCACAGATATGGTATTAGGAGGACATTCTAAATGCAATTATACCTTAGAATGTTATTAGGAGGACTTTCTAAATGCAAACTAGACCACATATATGCTATAAGGAGGCCTATCTAAATGCAATTATACCACTGATATGCTACTAGGAGGACTCTCTAAATGCAGACTAGACCATAGATATGCTATAAGGAGTACTTTCTAAATGCAGTTATACCATAGATATGCTATTAGGAGGACTTTCTAAATGCAGACTAGACCACAGATATGCTATTAGGAGGACTTTCTAAATGCAGACTAGACCACATATATGCTATTAGGAAGACTGTCTAAATGCTGACTAGACCACAGATATGCTGTTAGGAGGACTTTCTAAATGCAATTATACCACAGATATGCTAATAGGAGGACTTTCTGAATGCAATTATACCACATGTATGCTATTAGGAGGACTTTCTGACAGCAATTATACCACAGACATGCTATTAGGAGGACATTATAAATGCAATTAGATCACAGATATGCTGTTAGGGGAACTTTCTAAATGCAAACTAGACCACAGATATGCATTTAGGAAGACTTTCTAAATGCAAGTATACCATAGTTATGCTATTAGGAGGACTTTCGAAATGCTATTATACCACAGATATGCTATAAGGAGGAATTTCTAAATGCAAACTAGACCACAGATATGCTATTAGGAGGTCTATCTAAATGCAATTATACCACAGATATGCTATTAGGAGGACTTTCTAAATGCAATTGTACCACAGAATGCTATTAGGAGGACTTTCTAGATGCAGACTAGACCACAGATATGCTATTAGGAGGACTTTCTAAATGCAAATATACCACAGAATGCTTCTAGGAGGACTTTCTAAATGCAGACTAGACCACAGATATGCTATTAAGAGGACTTTCTAAATTCAGACTACACCACAAATACGCTGTTAGGAGGACTTTCTAAATGTAATTAAACCACAGATATGCTTTTAGAAGGACTTTCTGAATGCAGTTATACCACAGATATGCTATTAGGAGGACTTTCTAAATGCAATTAGATCACAGCTATGCTGTTAGGAGGACTTTCCAAATGCAAACTAGCCCACCGATATGCTAATAGGAGGACTTTCTAAATGCAATTATACCACAGATTTGCTATTTGGAATACTTTCTAAATGCAATTATACCACAGATATGCTATTAGGAGGACTTTCTAAATGCAGACTAGACCACATATATGCTATTTGTAGGACTTTCTAAATGCAGACTAGACCAGAGATATGCTATTAGGAGGACTCTCTAAATGCAATTATACCACAGAATGCTATTAGGAGGACTTTCTAAATGCAGACTAGACCACAGATATGCTATTATGAGAACTTTCTAAATGCAATTATACCACAGATATGCTATCAGGAGGACTTTCTAAATGAAGAGTAGACCACATATATGCTATTTGGAGGACTTTCTAAATGCAGACTAGACCACAGATATGCTATAAGGAGGACTTTCTAAATGCAGACTAGATCACAAATATGCTTTTAGGAGGACTTTCTAAATGCAGACTAGACCACATATATGCTATTTGGAGGACTTTCTAAATGCAGACTAGACCACAGATATGCTATTATGAGAACTTTCTAAATGCAATTATACCACAGATATGCTATTAGGAGGACTTTCTAAATGAAGAGTAGACCACATATATGCTATTTGGAGGACTTTCTAAATGAAGAGTAGACCACATATATGCTATTTGGAGGACTTTCTAAATGCAGACTAGACCACAGATATGCTATTAGGAGGACTTTCTAAATGCAGACTAGACCACATATATGCTATTTGGAGGACTTTCTAAATGCAGACTAGACCACAAATATGCCATTAGGAGGACTTTCTAAATGCAATTATTCCGCAGATATGCTATTGGGAGGACTTTCTAAATGCAGATTAGACCACAGATATGCTATTAGGAGGACTTTCTAAATGCAGACTAGACCACAGATCTGCTATTAGGAGGACTTTCAAAATGCAATTATACCACAGATATGCTATTAGGAGGACTTTCTAAATGCAATTAGATCACAGATATGCTGTTAGGAGGACTTTCCAAAAGCAATTATACCAAAGATATGCTATTAGGATGAGATATGCTATTAGGTGGACTTCCTAAATGCAATTATACCACAGAATGCTATTAGGAGGACTTTCTAAATGCAGACTAGACCACAGATATGCTATTATGAGGACTTTCTAAATGCAATTATACCACAGATGTGCTATTAGGAGGACTTTCTAATTGAAGGCTAGATCACAGATATGCTATTTGGAAGACCTTCTAAATGCAGACTAGACCACAGATATGCTATTAGGAGGACTTTCTAAATGCAGACTAGACCACAGATATGCTGTAATGAGGACTTTCTAAATACAATTATACCACAGATATGCTATTAGGAGGACTTTCTAAATGCAGACTAGACCATATATATGCTATTAGGAAGACTTTCTAAATGCTGACTAGACCACAGATATGCTATTTGGAGGATTTTGTAAATGCAGACTAGACCACAGATATGCTGTTAGGAGGACTTTCTAAATGCAATTATACCACACATATGCTATTAGGAGGACTTTCTGAATGCAATTATACCACAGATATGCTATTAGGAGGACTTTCTGACTGCAATTATACCACAGATATGCTATTAGGAGGACTTTCAAAATACAGACTAGACAACAGATATGCATTTATGGGGACTTTCTAAATGCAGACTAGACCACAGATATACTATTAAAGGGACTTTCTAAATTCAGACTACACCACAAATATGCTGTTAGGAGGACTTTCTAAATGTAATTAAACCACATATATGCAATTAGGAGGACTTTCTGAATGCAGTTATACCACAGATATGCTATTAGGAGGACTTTCTAAATGCAATTAGATCACAGCTATGCTGTTAGGAGAACTTTCCAAATGCAAACTAGCCCACCGATATGCTAATAGGAGGACTTTCTAAATGCAATTATACCACAGATTTGCTATTTGGAGTACTTTCTAAATGCAATTATACCACAGATATGCTAATAGGAGGACTTTCTAAACACAATAATACCATAGAATGTTATTAGGAGGACTTTCTAAATGTAGACTAGTCCACAGATATGCTATTAGGAGGACTTTCTAAATGCAATTATAACACAGGTATGCTATTAGGAGTACTTTCTAAATGCAAATATACCACAGATATGCTACTAGGAGGACTTTCTAAATGTAGATTAGACCAAAAATATGCTATTAGGAGGACTTTCTAAATGCAATTATTCCACAGATATGCTATTGGGAGGACTTTCTAAATGCAGACGCAACCACAGATATGCTGTTAGGGGGACTTTCTAAATGCAGACTAGACCACATATCTGCTATTAGGAGGACTTTCGAAATACAATTATACCACAGATATGCTATTAGGAGGACTTTCTAAATGCAGTTATCCCCCAGAATGATATTAGGAAGACTTTCTAAATGCAATTATACCACAGATATGCTATTAGGAGGACTTCCTAAATGCAATTATACCACAGATATGCTACCACAGATATGCTATTAGGAGGACTTCCTAAATGCAATTATTCCACAGATATGCTATTAGGAGAACTTTCTAATTGCAAATTAGACCACCGATATCCTATTAGCAGGACTTTCTAAATGCAATTATTCCACAGATATGCTATTAGGAGGACTTTCTAAATGCAATTATACCACAAAATGCTATTAGGAGGACTTTCTAGATGCAGACTAGACCACAGATATGCTATTAGGAGGACTTTCTAAATGCAATTATACTACAAATATGCTATTATGAGGACTTTCTAAATGCAATTATACCACGGATATGCTATTAGGAGGACTTCCTAAATGGAGACTGGACCACAGATATGCTATTTGGAGGACTTTCTAAATGCAGACTAGACCACAGATATGCTATTAGGAGGTCTTTCTAAATGCAGAGTAGACCACAGATATGCTGTAAGGAGGACTTTCTAAATGCATTTATACCACTGATATGCTATTAGGAGGACTTTCTAAATGCAGACTAGACCACATATATGCTATTAGGAAGACTTTCTAAATGCAGACTAGACCACAGATATGCTATTAGGAGGACTTTGTAAATGCAGACTAGACCACAGATATGCTGTTGGGAGGACTTTCTAAATGCAATTATACCATAGATATGCTATTAGGAGGACTTTCTAAATGCAATTATACCACATATTTGCTATTAGGAGGACTTTTTAAATGCAGACTAGACCACAGTTATGCTATTTGGAGGACTTTCTAAATGCAGACTAGACCACATATATGCTATTAGGAAGACTTTCTAAATGCAGACTATACACCAGATATGCTGTAAGGGGGGCTTTCTAAATGCAATTATACCACCGATATGCTATTAGGAGGACTTTCTAAATGCAATTATACCACAGATATGCTATTAGGACGACTTTCTAAATGCAGACTAGACCACATATATGCTATTTGGAAGACTTTCTAAAGGCAGACTAGACCACAGATATGCTATTAGGAGGACTTTCTAAATACAGACTAGACCACAGATATGCTGTTAGGAGGACTTTCTAAATACAGACTAGACCACAGATATGCTGTTAGGAGGACTTTCCAAATGCAAACTAGCCCACCGATATGCTAATAGGAGGACTTTCTAAATGCAATTACACCACAGATTTGCTATTTGGAGTACTTTCTAAATGCAATTATACCACAGATATGCTATTAGGAGGACTTTCTAAATGCAAATATGCCACAGATATGCTATTAGGAGGACTTTCTAAATGCAATTAGATCACAGATATGCTGTGAGGAGGACTTTCTAAATGCAATTATACCAAAGATATGCTATTAGGATGAGATTTGCTATTAGGTGGACTTCCTAAATGCAATTATACCACAGAATGCTATTAGGAGGACTTTCTAATTGAAGACTAGACCACAGATATGCTATTTGGAGGATCTTCTAAATGCAGACTAGACCACAGATATGCTATTAGGAGGACTTTCTAAATGCAGACTAGACCACAGATATGCTGTAATGAGGACTTTCTAAATACAATTATACCACAGATATGCTATTAGTAGGACTTTCTGAATGCAATTATACCACAGATATGCTATTAGGAGGACTTTCAAAATACAGACTAGACAACAGATATGCCTTTATGGGGACTTTCTAAATGCAGACTAGACCACATATATGCTAATAGGAGGACTTTCTAAACACAATAATACCATAGAATGTTATTAGGAGGACTTTCTAAATGTAGACTAGGCCACAGATATGCTATTAGGAGGACTTTCTAAATGCATTTATTACACAGGTATGCTATTAGGAGTACTTTCTAAATGCAATTATTCCACAGATATGCTATTGGGAGGACTTTCTAAATGCAGACTCGACCACAGATATGCTGTTAGGAGGACTTTCTAATTGCAGACTAGACCACATATCTGCTATTAGGAGGACTTTCGAAATACAATTATACCACATATATGCTATTAGGAGGACTTTCTAAATGCAGTTATCCCCCAGAATGATATTAGGAAGACTTTCTAAATGCAATTATACCACAGATATGCTATTAGGAGTACTTCCTAAATGCAATTATACCACAGATATGCTATTCGGAGAACTTTCTAAATGCAAACTAGACCACCGATATGCTATTAGCAGGACTTTCTAAATGCAAATATTCCACAGATATGCTATTAGGAGGACTTTCTAAATGCAATTATACCACAAAATGCTATTAGGAGGACTTTCTAGATGCAGACTAGACCACAGATATGCTATTAGGATGACTTTCTAAATGCAATTATACCACAGATGTGCTATTATGAGGACTTTCTAAATGCAATTATACCACGGATATGCTATTAGGAGGACTTCCTAAATGAAAACTGGAGCACAGATATGCTATTTGGAGGACTTTCGAAATGCAGACTAGACCACAGATATGCTGTAAGGAGGACTTTCTAAATGCATTTATACCACTGATATGCTATTAGGACTTTCTAAATGCAGACTAGACCACATATATGCTATTAGGAAGACTTTCTAAATGCAGACTAGACCACAGATATGCTATTAGGAGGACTTTGTAAATGCAGACTAGACCACAGATATGCTGTTAGGAGGACTTTCTAAATGCAATTATACCATAGATATGCTATTAGGAGGACTTTCTAAATGCAATTATACCACTGATATGCTATTAGGAGGACTTTCTAAATGCAATTATACCACAGATATGCTATTATGAGAACTTTCTAAATGCAATTATACCACAGATATGCTATTAGGAGGACTTCCTAAATGAAGACTGGACCACAGATATGCTATTTGGAGGTCTTTCTAAATGCAGACTAGACCACAGATATGCTGTTAGGAGGACTTTCTAAATGCATTTATACCACTGATATGCTATTAGGAGGACTTTCTAAATGCAGGCTAGACCACATATATGCTATTAGGAAGACTATCTAAATGTAGACTAGACCACAGATATGCTATTAGGAGGACTTTGTAAATGCAGACTAGACCACAGATATGCTGTTAGGAGGACTTTCTAAATGCAATTATACCATAGATATGCTATTAGGAGGACTTTCTAAATGCAATTATACCACATATTTGCTATTAGGAGGACTTTTTAAATGCAGACTAGACCACAGTTATGCTATTTGGAGGACTTTCTAAATGCAGACTAGACCACATATATGCTATTAGGAGGACTTTCTTAATGCAGACTATACACCAGATATGCTGTAAGGGGGGACTTTCTAAATGCAATTATACCACTGATATGCTATTAGGAGGACTTTCTAAATGCAATTATACCACAGATATGCTATTATGAGAACTTTCTAAATGCAATTATACCACGGATATGCTATTAGGAGGACTTCCTAAATGAAGACTGGACCACAGAAATGCTATTTGGAGGTCTTTCTAAATGCAGACTAGACCACAGATATGCTGTTAGGAGGACTTTCTAAATGCATTTATACCATTGATATGCTATTAGGAGGACTTTCTAAATGCAGACTAGACCACATATATGCTATTAGGAAGACTTTCTAAATGTAGACTAGACCACAGATATGCTATTATGAGGACTTTGTAAATGCAGACTAGACCACAGATATGCTGTTAGGAGGATTTTCTAAATGCCATTATACCATAGATATGCTATTAGGAGGACTTTCTAAATGCAATTATACCACATATTTGCTATTAGGAGGACTTTTTAAATGCAGACTAGACCACATATATGCTATAGGAGGACTTTCTAAATGCAGACTAGACCACATATATGCTATTAGGAGGACTTTCTAAATGCAGACTATACACCAGATATGCTGTAAGGGGGACTTTCTAAATGCAATTATACCACCGATATGCTATTAGGAGGACTTTCTAAATGCAATTATACCACAGATATGCTATTAGGAGGACTTTCTAAATGCAGACTAGACCACATATATGCTATGAGGAAGACTTTCTAAATGCAGACTAGACCACAGATATGCTATTAGGAGGATTTTCTAAATGCAGACTAGACCACAGATATGCCGTTAGGAGGACATTCTAAATTCAATTATACCACATAATTGCTATTAGGAGGACTTTTTGAATGCAATTATACCACAGATATGCTGTTAGGAGGACTTTCTAAATGCAATTATACCACCGATGTGCTATTAGGAGGACTTTCTAAATGCAATTATACCACAGATATGCTATTAGGAGGACTTTCTAAATGCAGACTAGACCACAGATATGCTATTAGGAGGACTTTCTAAATACAGACTAGACCACAGATATGCTGTTAGGAGGACTTTCTAAATGCAGACTAGACCACAGATATGCTACTAGGAGGACTTTCTAAATGCAGACTAGACCACAGATATGCTGTAAGGAGGACTTTCTAAATGCAATTATATCACAGATATGCTATTAGGAGGACTTTCTGAATGCAGACTAGACCACAGATATGCTGTTAGGAGGACATTCTAAATTCAATTATACCACATAATTGCTATTAGTAGGACTTTTTGAATGCAATTATACCACAGAAATGCTGTTAGGAGGACTTTCTAGATGCAATTATCCCACAGATATGCTATTATGAGGACTTTCTAAATGCAATTATACCACAGAATGCTATTAGGAGGACTTTCTAAATGCAGACTAGACCACAGATATGCTATTACGAGGACATTCTAAATGCAATTATACCTTAGAATGCTATTCGGAGCACTTTCTAAATGCAAACTAGACCACATATATGCTATAAGGAGGCCTTTCTAAATGCAACTATCCCACCGATATGCTACTAGGAGGACTTTCTAAATGCAGACTAGACCATAGATATACTATAAGGAGGACTTTTTTAAACGCAGTTATACCACAGATATGCTATTAGGAGGATTTTCTAAATGCAGACTAGACCACAGATATGCTATTAGGAGGACTTTCTAAATGCAGACTAGACCACAGATTTGCTGTTAGGAAGACTTTTTAAATGCAATTATACCACAGATATGCTATTAGGAGGACTTTCTGAATGCAAGTATACCACTGATATGCTATTAGGAGGACTTTCTAAATGCAGACTAGACCACAGATATGCTATTAGGAGGACTTTCTAAATGCAGACTAGACCACAGATATGCTGTTAGGAGGACATTCTAAATTCAATTATACCACAGAATTGCTATTAGGAGGACTTTTTGAATGCAATTATACCACAGATATGCTATTAGGAGGACTTTCTAAATGCAATTATTCCACAGATATGCTATTATGAGGACTTTCTAAATGCAATTATACCACAGAATGCTATTAGTAGGACTTTCTAAATGCAGACTAGACCACAGATATGCTATCAGGAGGACATTCTAAATGCAATTATACCTTATAATGCTATTCGGAGGACTTTCTAAATGCAATTATACCACAGATATGCTATTAGGAGGACTTTCTAAATGCAATTATACCACCGATATGCTACTAGGAGGACTTTCTAAATGCCGACTAGACCATAGATATGCTATAAGGAGGACTTTCTAAATGCAGTTATACCACAGATATGCTATTAGGAGGACTTTCTAAATGCAGACTAGACCACAGATATGCTATTAGGAGGACTTTCTAAATGCAGACTAGACCACATATATGCTGTTAGGAAGACTTTCTAAATGCTGACTAGACCACAGATATGCTATTAGGAGGACTTTGTAAATGCAGACTAGACCACAGATATGCTGTTACGAGGACTTTCTAAATGCAATTATACCACAGATATGCTATTAGGAGGACTTTCTGAATGCAATTATACTACATGTATGCTATTAGGAGGACTTTCTGACTGCAATTATACCACAGATATGCTATTAGGAGGACTTTATAAATGCAGACTAGACCACAGATATGCTATTAGGAGGACATTCGAAATGCAATTATACCTTAGTATGCTATTCGGAGGACTTTCTAAATGCAAAGTAGACCACATATATGCTATAAGGAGGCCTTTCTAAATGCAATTATACCACAGATATGCTATTAGGAGGACTTTCTAAATGCAATGATACCACCGATATGCTACTAGGAGGACTTTCTAAATGCAGACTAGACCATAGATATGCTATAAGGAGTACTTTCTAAATGCAGTTATACCATAGATATGCTATTAGGAGGACTTTCTAATTGCAGACTAGACCACAGATATGCTATTAGGAGGATTTTCTAAATGCAGACTAGACCACATATTTGCTATTAGGACGACTTTCTAAATGCTCACTAGACCACAGATATGCTATTAGGAGGACTTTGGAAAATCCAGACTAGACCACAGATATGCTGTTAGGAGGACTTTTTAAATGCAATTATACCACAGATATGCTATTAGGAGGACTTTCTGAATGCAATTATACCACATGTATGCTATTAGGAGGACTTTCTGACTGCAATTATACCACAGATATGCTATTAGGAGGACTTTATAAATGCAATTAGATCACAGATATGCTGTTAAGAGAACTTTCTAAATGCAAACTAGACCACAGATATGCATTTAGGAGGACTTTCTAATTGCAGACTAGACCACAGATATGCTATAAGGAGGACTTTCTAAATGCAAATATACCACAGAATGCTTCTAGGAGGACTTTCTAAATGCAGATTAGACCACAGATATGCTATTAGGAGGACTTTCTAAATGCAATTATACCACAGATATGCTATTAGGAGGACTTTCTAAATACAGATTAGACCACATATATGCTATTAGGGGGACTTTCTAAATGCAGACTAGACAACAGATATGCTATTAAGAGGACTTTCTAAATTCAGACTACACCACAAATACGCTGTTAGGAGGACTTTCTAAATGTAATTAAACCACAGATATGCTATTAGGAGGACTTTATGAATGCAGTTATACCACAGATATGCTATTAGGAGGACTTTCTAAATGCAATTTTTCCACAGATATGCTATTATGAAGACTTTCTAAATGCAATTATACAACAGAATGCTATTCGGAGGACTTTCTAAATGCAAACTAGATAACATATATGCTATAAGGAGGCCTTTCTAAATGCAATTTTTCCACAGATATGCTATTATGAAGACTTTCTAAATGCAATTATACAACAGAATGCTATTCGGAGGACTTTCTAAATGCAAACTAGATAACATATATGCTATAAGGAGGCCTTTCTAAATGCAATTATACCACAGATATGCTACTAGGAGGACTTTCTAAATGCCAACTAAACCATAGATATGCTATAAGGAGGACTTTCTAAATGCAGTTATACCACAGATATGCTATTAGGAGGACTTTCTAAATGCAGACTAGACCACAGATATGCTATTAGGAGGACTTTCTAAATGCAGACTAGACCACATATATGCTATTAGGAAGACTTTCTAAATGCTGACTAGACCACATATATGCTATTAGGAGGACTTTGTAAATGCAGACTAGACCACAGATATGCTGTTATGAGGACTTTCTAAATGCAATTATACCACAGATATGCTATTAGGAGGACTTTCTGAATGCAATTATACTACATGTATGCTATTAGGAGGACTTTCTGACTGCAATTATACCACAGATATGCTATTAGGAGGACTTTATAAATGCAGACTAGACCACAGATATGCTATTAGGAGGACATTCGAAATGCAATTATACCTTAGTATGCTATTCGGAGGACTTTCTAAATGCAAACTAGACCACATATATGCTATAAGGAGGCCTTTCTAAATGCAATAATACCACAGATATGCTATTAGGAGGACTTTCTAAATGCAATGATACCACCGATATGCTACTAGGAGGACTTTCTAAATGCAGACTAGACCATAGATATGCTATAAGGAGTACTTTCTAAATGCAGTTATACCATAGATATGCTATTAGGAGGACTTTCTAATTGCAGACTAGACCACAGATATGCTATTAGGAGGATTTTCTAAATGCAGACTAGACCACATATTTGCTATTAGGACGACTTTCTAAATGCTGACTAGACCACAGATATGCTATTAGTTGGACTTTGTAAATGCAGACTAGACCACAGATATGCTGTTAGGAGGACTTTCTAAATGCAATTATACCACAGATATGCTATTAGGAGGACTTTCTGAATGCAATTATACCACATGTATGCTATTAGGAGGACTTTCTGACTGCAATTATACCACAGATATGCTATTAGGAGGACTTTATAAATGCAATTAGATCACAGATATGCTGTTAGGAGAACTTTCTAAATGCAAACTAGACCACAGATATGCATTTAGGAGGACTTTCTAATTGCAGACTAGACCACAGATATGCTATAAGGAGGACTTTCTAAATGCAAATATACCACAGAATGCTTCTAGGAGGACTTTCTAAATGCAGATTAGACCACAGATATGCTATTAGGAGGACTTTCTAAATGCAATTATACCACAGATATGCTATTAGGAGGACTTTCTAAATACAGATTAGACCACATATATGCTATTAGGGGGACTTTCTAAATGTAGACTAGACCACAGATATGCTATTAAGAGGACTTTCTAAATTCAGACTACACCACAAATACGCTGTTAGGAGGACTTTCTAAATGTAATTAAAACACAGATATGCTATTAGGAGGACTTTATGAATGCAGTTATACCACAGATATGCTATTAGGAGGACTTTCTAAATGCGATTATTCCACAGATATGCTATTATGAAGACTTTCTAAATGCAATTATACCACAGAATGCTATTAGGAGGACTTTCTAAATGCAGACTAGACCACAGATATACTATCAGGAGGACATTCTAAATGCAATTATACCTTAGAATGCTATTCCAAGGACTTTCTAAATGCAAACTAGATCACATATATGCTATAAGGAGGCCTTTCTAAATGCAATTATACCACAAATATGCTATTAGGAGGACTTTCTAAATTCAGACTAGACCACAGATATGCTATTAGGACGACTTTCTAAATGCAGACTAGATCACAGATATGCTGTAAGGAGGACTTTATAAATGCAATTATACCACATATATGCTATTAGGAGGACTTTCTGAATGCAATTATACCACAGATATGCTATTAGGAGGACTTTCTAAATGCAGACTAGACCACATATATGCTATTAGGAAGACTTTCTAAATGCAGACTAGACCATAGATATGCTATTAGCAGGACTTTCTAAATTCAGACTAGACCACAGATATGCTGTAAGGAGGACATTCTAAATTCAATTATACCACAGAATTGCTATTAGGAGGACGTTTTGAATGCAATTATACCACAGATATGCTATTAGGAGGACTTTCTAAATGCAATTATTCCACAGATATGCTATTATGAGGACTTTCGAAATGCAATTATACCACAGAATGCTATTAGGAGGACTTTCTAAATGCAGACTAGACCACAGATATGCTATCAGGAGGACATTCTAAATGCAATTATACCTTAGAGTGCTATTGGGAGGACTTTCTAAATGCAAACTAGATCACATATATGCTATAAGGAGGCATTTCTAAATGCAATTATACCACAGATATGCTATTAGGAAGACTTTCCAAATGCAATTATACCACCGATATGCTACTAGGAAGACTTTCTAAATGCCGACTAGACCATAGATATGCTATAAGGAGGACTTTCTAAATGCAGTTATACCACAGATATGCTATTAGGAGGACTTTGTAAATGCAGACTAGACCACAGATATGCTGTTAGGAGGACTTTCTAAATGCAATTATACCACAGATATGCTATTAGCAGGACATTCTGAATGCAATTATACCACATGTATGCTATTAGGAGGACTTTCTGACTGCAATTATACCACAGATATGTTATTAGGAGGACTTTATAAATGCAATTAGATCACAGATATGCTGTTAGGAGGACTTTCTAAATGCAAACTAGACCACAGATATGCATTTAGGAGGACTTTCTAAATGCAAGTATACCATAGTTATGCTATTAGGAGGACTTTCTAAATGCAATTATACCACAGAATGCTATTCGGAGGACTTTCTAAATGCAAACTAGATAACATATATGCTATAAGGAGGCCTTTCTAAATGCAATTATACCACAGATATGCTATTAGGAGGACTTTCTAAATGCAATTATACCACCGATATGCTACTAGGAGGACTTTCTAAATGCCAACTAAACCATAGATATGCTATAAGGAGGACTTTCTAAATGCAGTTATACCACAGATATGCTATTAGGAGGACTTTCTAAATGCAGACTAGACCACAGATATGCTATTAGGAGGACTTTCTAAATGCAGACTAGACCACATATATGCTATTAGGAAGACTTTCTAAATGCTGACTAGACCACATATATGCTATTAGGAGGACTTTGTAAATGCAGACTAGACCACAGATATGCTGTTATGAGGACTTTCTAAATGCAATTATACCACAGATATGCTATTAGGAGGACTTTCTGAATGCAATTATACTACATGTATGCTATTAGGAGGACTTTCTGACTGCAATTATACCACAGATATGCTATTAGGAGGACTTTATAAATGCAGACTAGACCACAGATATGCTATTAGGAGGACATTCGAAATGCAATTATACCTTAGTATGCTATTCGGAGGACTTTCTAAATGCAAACTAGACCACATATATGCTATAAGGAGGCCTTTCTAAATGCAATAATACCACAGATATGCTATTAGGAGGACTTTCTAAATGCAATGATACCACCGATATGCTACTAGGAGGACTTTCTAAATGCAGACTAGACCATAGATATGCTATAAGGAGTACTTTCTAAATGCAGTTATACCATAGATATGCTATTAGGAGGACTTTCTAATTGCAGACTAGACCACAGATATGCTATTAGGAGGATTTTCTAAATGCAGACTAGACCACATATTTGCTATTAGGACGACTTTCTAAATGCTGACTAGACCACAGATATGCTATTAGTTGGACTTTGTAAATGCAGACTAGACCACAGATATGCTGTTAGGAGGACTTTCTAAATGCAATTATACCACAGATATGCTATTAGGAGGACTTTCTGAATGCAATTATACCACATGTATGCTATTAGGAGGACTTTCTGACTGCAATTATACCACAGATATGCTATTAGGAGGACTTTATAAATGCAATTAGATCACAGATATGCTGTTAGGAGAACTTTCTAAATGCAAACTAGACCACAGATATGCATTTAGGAGGACTTTCTAATTGCAGACTAGACCACAGATATGCTATAAGGAGGACTTTCTAAATGCAAATATACCACAGAATGCTTCTAGGAGGACTTTCTAAATGCAGATTAGACCACAGATATGCTATTAGGAGGACTTTCTAAATGCAATTATACCACAGATATGCTATTAGGAGGACTTTCTAAATACAGATTAGACCACATATATGCTATTAGGGGGACTTTCTAAATGTAGACTAGACCACAGATATGCTATTAAGAGGACTTTCTAAATTCAGACTACACCACAAATACGCTGTTAGGAGGACTTTCTAAATGTAATTAAAACACAGATATGCTATTAGGAGGACTTTATGAATGCAGTTATACCACAGATATGCTATTAGGAGGACTTTCTAAATGCGATTATTCCACAGATATGCTATTATGAAGACTTTCTAAATGCAATTATACCACAGAATGCTATTAGGAGGACTTTCTAAATGCAGACTAGACCACAGATATACTATCAGGAGGACATTCTAAATGCAATTATACCTTAGAATGCTATTCCAAGGACTTTCTAAATGCAAACTAGATCACATATATGCTATAAGGAGGCCTTTCTAAATGCAATTATACCACAAATATGCTATTAGGAGGACTTTCTAAATTCAGACTAGACCACAGATATGCTATTAGGACGACTTTCTAAATGCAGACTAGATCACAGATATGCTGTAAGGAGGACTTTATAAATGCAATTATACCACATATATGCTATTAGGAGGACTTTCTGAATGCAATTATACCACAGATATGCTATTAGGAGGACTTTCTAAATGCAGACTAGACCACATATATGCTATTAGGAAGACTTTCTAAATGCAGACTAGACCATAGATATGCTATTAGGAGGACTTTCTAAATTCAGACTAGACCACAGATATGCTGTAAGGAGGACATTCTAAATTCAATTATACCACAGAATTGCTATTAGGAGGACGTTTTGAATGCAATTATACCACAGATATGCTATTAGGAGGACTTTCTAAATGCAATTATTCCACAGATATGCTATTATGAGGACTTTCGAAATGCAATTATACCACAGAATGCTATTAGGAGGACTTTCTAAATGCAGACTAGACCACAGATATGCTATCAGGAGGACATTCTAAATGCAATTATACCTTAGAGTGCTATTGGGAGGACTTTCTAAATGCAAACTAGATCACATATATGCTATAAGGAGGCATTTCTAAATGCAATTATACCACAGATATGCTATTAGGAAGACTTTCCAAATGCAATTATACCACCGATATGCTACTAGGAAGACTTTCTAAATGCCGACTAGACCATAGATATGCTATAAGGAGGACTTTCTATATGCAGTTATACCACAGATATGCTATTAGGAGGACTTTGTAAATGCAGACTAGACCACAGATATGCTGTTAGGAGGACTTTCTAAATGCAATTATACCACAGATATGCTATTAGCAGGACATTCTGAATGCAATTATACCACATGTATGCTATTAGGAGGACTTTCTGACTGCAATTATACCACAGATATGTTATTAGGAGGACTTTATAAATGCAATTAGATCACAGATATGCTGTTAGGAGGACTTTCTAAATGCAAACTAGACCACAGATATGCATTTAGGAGGACTTTCTAAATGCAAGTATACCATAGTTATGCTATTAGGAGGACTTTCTAAATGCAATTATACCACAGAATGCTATTAGGAGGACTTTAAAAATGCAGACTAGACCACAGATATGGTATTAGGAGGACATTCTAAATGCAATTATACCTTAGAATGTTATTAGGAGGACTTTCTAAATGCAAACTAGACCACATATATGCTATAAGGAGGCCTATCTAAATGCAATTATACCACTGATATGCTACTAGGAGGACTCTCTAAATGCAGACTAGACCATAGATATGCTATAAGGAGTACTTTCTAAATGCAGTTATACCATAGATATGCTATTAGGAGGACTTTCTAAATGCAGACTAGACCACAGATATGCTATTAGGAGGACTTTCTAAATGCAAACTAGACCACATATATGCTATTAGGAAGACTGTCTAAATGCTGACTAGACCACAGATATGCTGTTAGGAGGACTTTCTAAATGCAATTATACCACAGATATGCTAATAGGAGGACTTTCTGAATGCAATTATACCACATGTATGCTATTAGGAGGACTTTCTGACAGCAATTATACCACAGACATGCTATTAGGAGGACATTATAAATGCAATTAGATCACAGATATGCTGTTAGGGGAACTTTCTAAATGCAAACTAGACCACAGATATGCATTTAGGAAGACTTTCTAAATGCAAGTATACCATAGTTATGCTATTAGGAGGACTTTCGAAATGCTATTATACCACAGATATGCTATAAGGAGGAATTTCTAAATGCAAACTAGACCACAGATATGCTATTAGGAGGTCTATCTAAATGCAATTATACCACAGATATGCTATTAGGAGGACTTTCTAAATGCAATTGTACCACAGAATGCTATTAGGAGGACTTTCTAGATGCAGACTAGACCACAGATATGCTATTAGGAGGACTTTCTAAATGCAAATATACCACAGAATGCTTCTAGGAGGACTTTCTAAATGCAGACTAGACCACAGATATGCTATTAAGAGGACTTTCTAAATTCAGACTACACCACAAATACGCTGTTAGGAGGACTTTCTAAATGTAATTAAACCACAGATATGCTTTTAGAAGGACTTTCTGAATGCAGTTATACCACAGATATGCTATTAGGAGGACTTTCTAAATGCAATTAGATCACAGCTATGCTGTTAGGAGGACTTTCCAAATGCAAACTAGCCCACCGATATGCTAATAGGAGGACTTTCTAAATGCAATTATACCACAGATTTGCTATTTGGAATACTTTCTAAATGCAATTATACCACAGATATGCTATTAGGAGGACTTTCTAAATGCAGACTAGACCACATATATGCTATTTGTAGGACTTTCTAAATGCAGACTAGACCAGAGATATGCTATTAGGAGGACTCTCTAAATGCAATTATACCACAGAATGCTATTAGGAGGACTTTCTAAATGCAGACTAGACCACAGATATGCTATTATGAGAACTTTCTAAATGCAATTATACCACAGATATGCTATCAGGAGGACTTTCTAAATGAAGAGTAGACCACATATATGCTATTTGGAGGACTTTCTAAATGCAGACTAGACCACAGATATGCTATAAGGAGGACTTTCTAAATGCAGACTAGATCACAAATATGCTTTTAGGAGGACTTTCTAAATGCAGACTAGACCACATATATGCTATTTGGAGGACTTTCTAAATGCAGACTAGACCACAGATATGCTATTATGAGAACTTTCTAAATGCAATTATACCACAGATATGCTATTAGGAGGACTTTCTAAATGAAGAGTAGACCACATATATGCTATTTGGAGGACTTTCTAAATGAAGAGTAGACCACATATATGCTATTTGGAGGACTTTCTAAATGCAGACTAGACCACAGATATGCTATTAGGAGGACTTTCTAAATGCAGACTAGACCACATATATGCTATTTGGAGGACTTTCTAAATGCAGACTAGACCACAAATATGCCATTAGGAGGACTTTCTAAATGCAATTATTCCGCAGATATGCTATTGGGAGGACTTTCTAAATGCAGATTAGACCACAGATATGCTATTAGGAGGACTTTCTAAATGCAGACTAGACCACAGATCTGCTATTAGGAGGACTTTCAAAATGCAATTATACCACAGATATGCTATTAGGAGGACTTTCTAAATGCAATTAGATCACAGATATGCTGTTAGGAGGACTTTCTAAAAGCAATTATACCAAAGATATGCTATTAGGATGAGATATGCTATTAGGTGGACTTCCTAAATGCAATTATACCACAGAATGCTATTAGGAGGACTTTCTAAATGCAGACTAGACCACAGATATGCTATTATGAGGACTTTCTAAATGCAATTATACCACAGATGTGCTATTAGGAGGACTTTCTAATTGAAGGCTAGATCACAGATATGCTATTTGGAAGACCTTCTAAATGCAGACTAGACCACAGATATGCTATTAGGAGGACTTTCTAAATGCAGACTAGACCACAGATATGCTGTAATGAGGACTTTCTAAATACAATTATACCACAGATATGCTATTAGGAGGACTTTCTAAATGCAGACTAGACCATATATATGCTATTAGGAAGACTTTCTAAATGCTGACTAGACCACAGATATGCTATTTGGAGGATTTTGTAAATGCAGACTAGACCACAGATATGCTGTTAGGAGGACTTTCTAAATGCAATTATACCACACATATGCTATTAGGAGGACTTTCTGAATGCAATTATACCACAGATATGCTATTAGGAGGACTTTCTGACTGCAATTATACCACAGATATGCTATTAGGAGGACTTTCAAAATACAGACTAGACAACAGATATGCATTTATGGGGACTTTCTAAATGCAGACTAGACCACAGATATACTATTAAAGGGACTTTCTAAATTCAGACTACACCACAAATATGCTGTTAGGAGGACTTTCTAAATGTAATTAAACCACATATATGCAATTAGGAGGACTTTCTGAATGCAGTTATACCACAGATATGCTATTAGGAGGACTTTCTAAATGCAATTAGATCACAGCTATGCTGTTAGGAGAACTTTCCAAATGCAAACTAGCCCACCGATATGCTAATAGGAGGACTTTCTAAATGCAATTATACCACAGATTTGCTATTTGGAGTACTTTCTAAATGCAATTATACCACAGATATGCTAATAGGAGGACTTTCTAAACACAATAATACCATAGAATGTTATTAGGAGGACTTTCTAAATGTAGACTAGTCCACAGATATGCTATTAGGAGGACTTTCTAAATGCAATTATAACACAGGTATGCTATTAGGAGTACTTTCTAAATGCAAATATACCACAGATATGCTACTAGGAGGACTTTCTAAATGTAGATTAGACCAAAAATATGCTATTAGGAGGACTTTCTAAATGCAATTATTCCACAGATATGCTATTGGGAGGACTTTCTAAATGCAGACGCGACCACAGATATGCTGTTAGGAGGACTTTCTAAATGCAGACTAGACCACATATCTGCTATTAGGAGGACTTTCGAAATACAATTATACCACAGATATGCTATTAGGAGGACTTTCTAAATGCAGTTATCCCCCAGAATGATATTAGGAAGACTTTCTAAATGCAATTATACCACAGATATGCTATTAGGAGGACTTCCTAAATGCAATTATACCACAGATATGCTACCACAGATATGCTATTAGGAGGACTTCCTAAATGCAATTATTCCACAGATATGCTATTAGGAGAACTTTCTAAATGCAAATTAGACCACCGATATCCTATTAGCAGGACTTTCTAAATGCAATTATTCCACAGATATGCTATTAGGAGGACTTTCTAAATGCAATTATACCACAAAATGCTATTAGGAGGACTTTCTAGATGCAGACTAGACCACAGATATGCTATTAGGAGGACTTTCTAAATGCAATTATACTACAAATATGCTATTATGAGGACTTTCTAAATGCAATTATACCACGGATATGCTATTAGGAGGACTTCCTAAATGGAGACTGGACCACAGATATGCTATTTGGAGGACTTTCTAAATGCAGACTAGACCACAGATATGCTATTAGGAGGTCTTTCTAAATGCAGAGTAGACCACAGATATGCTGTAAGGAGGACTTTCTAAATGCATTTATACCACTGATATGCTATTAGGAGGACTTTCTAAATGCAGACTAGACCACATATATGCTATTAGGAAGACTTTCTAAATGCAGACTAGACCACAGATATGCTATTAGGAGGACTTTGTAAATGCAGACTAGACCACAGATATGCTGTTGGGAGGACTTTCTAAATGCAATTATACCATAGATATGCTATTAGGAGGACTTTCTAAATGCAATTATACCACATATTTGCTATTAGGAGGACTTTTTAAATGCAGACTAGACCACAGTTATGCTATTTGGAGGACTTTCTAAATGCAGACTAGACCACATATATGCTATTAGGAAGACTTTCTAAATGCAGACTATACACCAGATATGCTGTAAGGGGGGCTTTCTAAATGCAATTATACCACCGATATGCTATTAGGAGGACTTTCTAAATGCAATTATACCACAGATATGCTATTAGGACGACTTTCTAAATGCAGACTAGACCACATATATGCTATTTGGAAGACTTTCTAAAGGCAGACTAGACCACAGATATGCTATTAGGAGGACTTTCTAAATACAGACTAGACCACAGATATGCTGTTAGGAGGACTTTCTAAATACAGACTAGACCACAGATATGCTGTTAGGAGGACTTTCCAAATGCAAACTAGCCCACCGATATGCTAATAGGAGGACTTTCTAAATGCAATTACACCACAGATTTGCTATTTGGAGTACTTTCTAAATGCAATTATACCACAGATATGCTATTAGGAGGACTTTCTAAATGCAAATATGCCACAGATATGCTATTAGGAGGACTTTCTAAATGCAATTAGATCACAGATATGCTGTGAGGAGGACTTTCTAAATGCAATTATACCAAAGATATGCTATTAGGATGAGATTTGCTATTAGGTGGACTTCCTAAATGCAATTATACCACAGAATGCTATTAGGAGGACTTTCTAATTGAAGACTAGACCACAGATATGCTATTTGGAGGATCTTCTAAATGCAGACTAGACCACAGATATGCTATTAGGAGGACTTTCTAAATGCAGACTAGACCACAGATATGCTGTAATGAGGACTTTCTAAATACAATTATACCACAGATATGCTATTAGTAGGACTTTCTGAATGCAATTATACCACAGATATGCTATTAGGAGGACTTTCAAAATACAGACTAGACAACAGATATGCATTTATGGGGACTTTCTAAATGCAGACTAGACCACATATATGCTAATAGGAGGACTTTCTAAACACAATAATACCATAGAATGTTATTAGGAGGACTTTCTAAATGTAGACTAGGCCACAGATATGCTATTAGGAGGACTTTCTAAATGCATTTATAACACAGGTATGCTATTAGGAGTACTTTCTAAATGCAATTATTCCACAGATATGCTATTGGGAGGACTTTCTAAATGCAGACTCGACCACAGATATGCTGTTAGGAGGACTTTCTAATTGCAGACTAGACCACATATCTGCTATTAGGAGGACTTTCGAAATACAATTATACCACATATATGCTATTAGGAGGACTTTCTAAATGCAGTTATCCCCCAGAATGATATTAGGAAGACTTTCTAAATGCAATTATACCACAGATATGCTATTAGGAGTACTTCCTAAATGCAATTATACCACAGATATGCTATTCGGAGAACTTTCTAAATGCAAACTAGACCACCGATATGCTATTAGCAGGACTTTCTAAATGCAAATATTCCACAGATATGCTATTAGGAGGACTTTCTAAATGCAATTATACCACAAAATGCTATTAGGAGGACTTTCTAGATGCAGACTAGACCACAGATATGCTATTAGGATGACTTTCTAAATGCAATTATACCACAGATGTGCTATTATGAGGACTTTCTAAATGCAATTATACCACGGATATGCTATTAGGAGGACTTCCTAAATGAAAACTGGAGCACAGATATGCTATTTGGAGGACTTTCTAAATGCAGACTAGACCACAGATATGCTGTAAGGAGGACTTTCTAAATGCATTTATACCACTGATATGCTATTAGGACTTTCTAAATGCAGACTAGACCACATATATGCTATTAGGAAGACTTTCTAAATGCAGACTAGACCACAGATATGCTATTAGGAGGACTTTGTAAATGCAGACTAGACCACAGATATGCTGTTAGGAGGACTTTCTAAATGCAATTATACCATAGATATGCTATTAGGAGGACTTTCTAAATGCAATTATACCACATATTTGCTATTAGGAGGACTTTTTAAATGCAGACTAGACCACAGTTATGCTATTTGGAGGACTTTCTAAATGCAGACTAGACCACATGTATGCTATTAGGAAGACTTTCTAAATGCAGACTATACACCAGATATGCTGTAAGGGGGACTTTCTAAATGCAATTATACCAGCGATATGCTATTAGGAGTACTTTCTAAATGCAATTGTACCACAGATATGCTATTAGGAGGACTTTCTAAATGCAGACTAGACCACATATATGCTATTTGGAAGACTTTCTAAAGGCAGACTAGACCACAGATATGCTATTAGGAGGACTTTCTAAATACAGACTAGACCACAGATATGCTTTTAGGAGGACTTTCTAAATACAGACTAGACCACAGATATGCTATTAGGAGGACTTTCTAAATGCAGACTAGACCACAGATATGCTGTAAGGAGGACTTTCCAAATGCAATTATATCACAGATATGCTATTAGGAGGACTTTCTGAATGCAATTATACCACAGATATGCTATTAGGAGGACTTTCTAAAGGCAGACTAGACCACACATATGCTATTAGGAAGACTTTCTAAATGCAGACTAGACCACAGATATGCTATTAGGAGGACTTTCTAAATGCAGACTAGACACAGATATGCTGTTAGGAGGACATTCTAAATTCAATTATACCACATAATTGCTATTAGGAGGACTTTTTGAATGCAATTATACCACAGATATGCTGTTAGGAGGACTTTCTAGATGCAATTATTCCACAGATATGCTATTATGAGGACTTTCTAAAAGCAATTATACCACAGAATGCTATTAGGAGGACTTTCTAAATGCAGACTAGACCACAGATATGCTATTAGGAGGACATTCTAAATGCAATTATACCTTAGAATGCTATTCGGAGGATTTTCTAAATGCAAACTAGACCACATATATGCTATAAGGAGGCCTTTCTAAATGCAATTATACCACCGATATGCTACTATGAGGACTTTCTAAATGCAGACTAGACCATAGATATGCTATAAGGAGGACTTTTTAAAATGCAGTTATACAACAGATATGCTATTAGGAGGACTTTCTAAATGCAGACTAGACCACAGATATGCTATTAGGAGGACTTTCTAAATGCAGACTAGACCACATGTCTGCTATTAGGAAGACTTTCTAAATGCTGACTAGACCACAGATATGCTATTAGGAGGACTTTCTAAATGCAGACTAGACCACAGATATGCTGTTAGGAGGATTTTCTAAATGCAATTATACCAGAGATATGCTATTAGGAGGACTTTCTGAATGCGATTATACCACATGTATGCTATTAGGAGGACTTTCTGACTGCAATTATACCACAGATATGCTATTAGGAGGACTTTATAAATGCAATTAGATCACAGATATGCTGTTAGGAGGACTTTTTAAATGCAAACTAGACCACAGATATGCATTTAGGTGGACTTTCTAAATGCAATTATACCATAGATATGCTATTAGGAGGACTTTCTAAATGCAATTATACCACATATTTGCTATTAGGAGGACTTTCTAAATGCAGACTAGACCACATATATGCTATTTGGAAGACTTTCTAAAGGCAGACTAGACCACAGATATGCTATTAGGAGGACTTTCTAAATACAGACTAGACCACAGATATGCTATTAGGAGGACTTTCTAAATGCAGACTAGACCATAGATATGCTGTAAGGAGGACTTTCTAAATGCAATTCTATCACAGATATGCTATTAGCAGGACTTCCTGAATGCAATTATATCATGGATATGCTATTAGGAGGACTTTCTAAATGCAGACTAGACCACATATATGCTATTAGGAAGACTTTCTAAATGCAGACTAGATCAAAGATATGCTATTAGGAGGACTTTCTAAATGCAGACTAGACCACAGATATGCTGATAGGAGGACATTCTAAATTCAATTATACCACATAATTGCTATTAGGAGGACTTTTTTAATGGAATTATACCAAAGATATGCTGTTAGGAGGACTTTCTAGATGCAATTATTCTACAGATATGCTATTATGAGGACTTTCTAAAAGCAATTATACCACAGAATGCTATTAGGAGGACTTTCTAAATGCAGACTAGACCACAGATATGCTATTAGGAGGACATTCTAAATGCAATTATACCTTAGGATGCTATTCGGAGGATTTTCTAAATGCAAACTAGACCACATATATGATATAAGGAGGCCTTTCTAAATGCAATTATACCACCGATATGCTACTATGAGGACTTTCTAAATGCAGACTAGACCATAGATATGCTATAAGGAGGACTTTTTAAAATGCAGTTATACAACAGATATGCTATTAGGAGGACTTTCTAAATGCAGACTAGACCACAGATATGCTATTAGGAGGACTTTCTAAATGCAGACTAGACCACATGTATGCTATTGGGAAGACTTTCTAAATGCTGACTAGACCACAGATATGCTATTAGGAGGACTTTGTAAATGCAGACTAGACCACAGATATGCTGTTAGGAGGATTTTCTAAATGCAAACTAAACCACAGATATGCATTTAGGAGGACTTTCTAAATGCAAGTATACCATAGTTATGCTATTAGGAGGACTTTCTAAATGCAGTTATATCACAGATATGCTATAAGGAGGAATTTCTAAATGCAAACTAGACCACAGATATGCTATTAGGAGGTCTATCTAAATGCAATTATTCCACATATATGCTATTAGGAGGACTTTCTAAATGCAATTGTACCACAAAATTCTATTAGGAGGACTTTCTAGATGGAGACTAGACCACAGATATGCTATTAGGAGGACTTTCTAAATGCAATTATACCACAGAATGCTTCTAGGAGGACTTTCTAAATGCAGATTAGACCACAGATATGCTATTAGGAGGACTTTCTAAATACAGACTAGACCACAGATATCTATTTGGGGGACTTTCTAAATGCAGACTAGACCACAGATATGCTATTAAGAGGACTTTCTAAATCCAGACTACACCACAAATACGCTGTTAGGAGGACTTTCTAAATGTAATTAAACCACAGATATGCTATTAGGAGGACGTTCTGAATGCAGTTATACCACAGATATGCTATTAGGAGGACTTTCTAAATGCAATTAGATCACAGCTATGCTGTTAGGAGGACTTTCCAAATGCAAACTAGCCCACCGATATGCTAATAGGAGGACTTTCTAAATGCAATTATACCACAGATTTGCTATTTGGAGTACTTTCTAAATGCAATTATACCACAGATATGCTATTAGGAGGACTTTCTAAATGCAAATTAGACCACAGATATCCTAATAGGAGAACATTCTAAAGGCAATTATTCCACAGATATGCTATTATGAGAACTTTATAAATGCAATTATACCACAGAATGCTATTAGGAGGACTTTCTAAATGCAGACTAGACCACAGATATGCTAATAGGAGGACTTTCTAAACACAATAATACAATAGAATGTTATTAGGAGGACTTTCTAAATGCAGACTAGACCACAGATATGCTATTAGGAGGACTTTGTAAATGCAGACTAGACCACAGATATGCTGTTAGGAGGACTTTCTAAATGCAATTATACCATAGATATGCTATTAGGAGGACTTTCTAAATGCAATTATACCACATATTTGCTATTAGGAGGACTTTTTAAATGCAGACTAGACCACAGTTATGCTATTTGGAGGACTTTCTAAATGCAGACTAGACCACATATATGCTATTAGGAAGACTTTCTAAATACAGACTATACACCAGATATGCTGTAAGGGGGACTTTCTAAATGCAATTATACCACCGATATGCTATTAGGAGGACTTTCTAAATGCAATTATACCACAGATATGCTATTAGGAGGACTTTCTAAATGCAGACTAGACCACATATATGCTATTTGGAAGACTTTCTAAAGGCAGAGTAGTCCACAGATATGCTATTAAGAGGACTTTCTAAATACAGACTAGACCACAGATATGCTGTTAGGAGGACTTTCTAAATACAGACTAGACCACAGATATGCTATTAGGAGGACTTTCTAAATGCAGACTAGACCACAGATATGCTGTTAGGAGGACTTTCCAAATGCAAACTAGCCCACCAATATGCTAATAGGAGGACTTTCTAAATGCAATTATACCACAGATTTGCTATTTGGAGTACTTTCTAAATGCAATTATACCACAGATATGCTATTAGGAGGACTTTCTAAATGCAAATTAGACCACAGATATCCTATTAGGAGAACATTCTAAAGGCAATTATACCACAGAATGCTATTAGGAGGACTTTCTAAATGCAGACTAGACCACAGATATGCTAATAGGAGGACTTTCTAAACACAATAATACCATAGAATGTTATTAGGAGGACTTTCTAAATGTAGGCTAGGCCACAGATATGCTATTAGGAGGACTTTCTAAATGCAATTATAACACAGGTATGCTATTAGGAGTACTTTCTAAATGCAAATATACCACAGATATGCCACTAGGAGGACTTTCTAAATGTAGATTAGACCAAAAATATGCTATTAGGAGGACTTTCTAAATGCAATTATTCTACAGATATGCTATTGTGAGGACTTTCTAAATGCAGACTCGACCACAGATATGCTGTTAGGAGGACTTTCTAAATGCAGACTAGACCACATATCTGCTATTAGGAGGACATCCGAAATACAATTATACCAGAGATATGCTATTAGGAGGACTTTCTAAATGCAGTTATCCCCCAGAATGATATTAGGAAGACTTTCTAAATGCAACTATGCCACAGATATGCTATTAGGAGGACTTCCTAAATGCAATTATAACACAGATATGCTATTCGGAGAACTTTCTAAATGCAAACTAGACCACCGATATGCTATTAGCAGGACTTTCTAAATGCAATTATTCCACAGATATGCTATTAGGAGGACTTTCTAAATGCAATTATACCACAAAATGCTATTAGGAGGACTTTCTAGATGCAGACTAGACCACAGATATGCTATTAGGAGGACTTTCTAAATGCAATTATACCACGGATATGCTATTAGGAGGACTTCCTAAATGAAGACTGGACCACAGATATGCTATTTGGAGGACTTTCTAAATGCAGACTAGACCACATATATGCTATTAGGAAGACTTTCTAAATGCTGACTAGACCACAGATATGCTATTAGGAGGACTTTGTAAATGCAGACTAGACCACAGATATGCTGTTAGGAGGACTTTCTAAATGCAATTATACAATAGATATGCTATTAGGAGGACTTTCTAAATGCAATTATACCACATATTTGCTATTAGGAGGACTTATTAAATGCAGACTAGACCACAGTTATGCTATTTGGAGGACGTTCTAAATGCAGACTAGACCACATATATGCTATTAGGAAGACTTTCTAAATGCAGACTATACACCAGATATGCTGTAAGGGGGACTTTCTAAATGCAATTATACCACCGATATGCTATTAGGAGGACTTTCTAAATGCATTTATACCACAGATATGCTATTAGGAGGACTTTCTAAATGCAGACTAGACCACATATATGCTATTTGGAAGAGTTTCTAAAGGCAGACTAGACCACAGATATGCTATTAGGAGGACTTTCTAAATACAGACTAGACCACAGATATGCTGTTAGGAGGACTTTCTAAATACAGACTAGACCACAGATATGCTATTAGGAGGACTTTCTAAATGCAGACTAGACCACAGATATGCTGTAAGGAGGACTTTCTAAATGCAATTATATCACAGATATGCTATTAGGAGGACTTTCTGAATGCAATTATACCACAGATATGCTATTAGGAGGACTTTCTAAATGCAGACTAGTCCACATATATGCTATTAGGAAGACTTTCTAAATGCAGACTAGACCACAGATATGCTATTAAGAGGACTTTCTAAATGCAGACTAGACCACAGATATGCTGTTAGGAGGACATTCTAAATTCAATTATACCACATAATTGCTATTAGGAGGACTTTTTGAATGCAATTATACCACAGATATGCTGTTAGGAGGACTTTCTAGATGCAATTATTCCACAGATATGCTATTATGAGGACTTTCTAAAAGCAATTATACCACAGAATGCTATTAGGAGGACTTTCTAAATGCAATTATACCTTAGAATGCTATTCGGAGGATTTTCTAAATGCAAACTAGACCACATATATGCTATAAGGAGGCCTTTCTAAATGCAATTATACCACCGATATGCAACTATGAGGACTTTCTAAATGCAGACTAGACCAAAGATATGCTATAAGGAGGACTTTTTAAAATGCAGTTATACTACAGATATGCTATTAGGAGGACTTTCTAAATGCAGACTAGACCACAGATATGTTATTAGGAGGACTTTCTAAATGCAGACTAGACCACATGTATGCTATTAGGAAGACTTTCTAAATGCTGACTAGACCACAGATATGCTATTAGAAGGACTTTGTAAATGCAGACTAGAGCACAGATATGCTGTAAGGAGGATTTTCTAAATGCAATTATACCAGAGATATGCTATTAGGAGGACTTTCTGACTGCAATTATACCACAGATATGCTATTAGGAGGACTTTATAAATGCAATTAGATCACAGATATGCTGTTAGGAGGACTTTCTAAATGCAAACTAGACCACAGATATGCATTTAGGAGGACTTTCTAAATGCAAGTATACCATAGTTATGCTATTAGGATGACTTTCTAAATGCAGTTATATCACAGATATGCTATAAGGAGGAATTTCTAAATTCAAACTAGACCACAGATATGCTATTAGGAGGTCTATCTAAATGCAATTATTCCACATATATGCTATTAGGAGGACTTTCTAGATGGAGACTAGACCACAGATATGCTATTAGGAGGACTTTCTAAATCCAATTATACCACAGAATGCTTCTAGGAGGACTTTCTAAATGCAGATTAGACCACAGATATGCTATTAGGAGGACTTTCTAAATACAGAGTAGACCACAGATATGCTATTAGGGGGACTTTCTAAATGCAGACTAGACCACAGATATGCTATTAAGAGGACTTTCTAAATTCAGACTACACCACAAATACGCTGTTAGGAGGACTTTCTAAATTTAATTAAACCACAGATATGCTATTAGGAGGACTTTCTGAATGCACTTAAACCACAGATATGCTATTAGGAGGACTTTCTAAATGCAATTAGATCACAGCTATGCTGTTAGGAGGACTTTCCAAATAAAAACAAGCCCACCGATATGCTAATAGGAGGACTTTCTAAATGCAATTATACCACAGATTTGCTATTTGGAGTACTTTCTAAATGCAATTATACCAAATATATGCTATTAGGAGGACTTTCTAAATGCAAACTAGACCACAGATATCCTATTAAAAGAACATTCTAAAGGCAATTATTCCACAGAAATGCTATTCGGAGGACTTTCTAAATGCAATTATACCACAGAATGCTTTTAGGAGTACTTTCTAAATGCAAATATACCACAGATATGCTATTAGGAGGACTTTCCAAATGCAGATTACACCACAAATATCCTATTAGGAGAACTTTCTAAATGCAATTATTCAACAGATATGCTATTGGGAGGACTTTCTAAATGCAGACTAGACCACACATATGCTATTAGGAGGACTTTCTAAATGCAGACTAGACCACATATCTGCTATTAAGAGGTATTTCGAAATGCAATTATACCACAGATATGCTATTAGGAGGACTTTCTAAATGCAGTTATCCCGCAGAATGATATTAGGAAGACTTTCTAAATGCAATTATACCACAGATATGCTATTAGGAGGACTTTCTAAATACAATTAGATCACAGATATGCTGTTATGAGGACTTTCTAAATGCAATTATACCAAAGATGTACTAGTAGGAGGAGATATGCTTTTAGGAGAACTTCCTAAATGCAATTATACCACAGATATGCTATTCGGAGAACTTTCTAAATGCAAACTAGACCACAGATATGCTATTAGCAGGACTTTCTAAATGCAATTATTCCACAGATATGCTATTAGGAGGACTTTCTAAATGCAATTATACCACAAAATGCTATTAGGAGGACTTTCTAGATGCAGACTAGACCACAGATATGCTATTAGGACGACTTTCTAAATGCAATTATACCACATAATGCTATTAGGAGGACTTTCTAAATGTAGACTAGACCACAGATATGCTATTAGGAGGACTTTCTAAATGCAATTATACCACAGATATGCTATTAGGAGGACTTTCTAAATGCAATTATACCACAGATATGCTATTAGGAGGACTTTCTAAATGAAGACTGGACCACAGATATGCTATTTGGAGGACTTTCTAAATGCACACTAGACCACAGATATGCTATTAGGAGGACTTTCTAAATGCAGACTAGACCCCAGATATGCTGTAAGAAGGACTTTCTAAATGCATTCATACCACTGATATGCTATTAGGAGGACTTTCTAAATGTAGACTAGACCACAGATATGCTAATAGGAGGTCTTTCTAAATGCAATAATACCATTGAATGTTATTCGGAGGACTTTCTAAATGTAGACTAGACCACAGATATGCTATTAGGAGGACTTTCTAAATGCAGACTACACCACAGATATGCTATTAGGAGGACTTTCTAGATGCAGACTAGACCACAGATATGCTATTAGGAGGACTTTCTAAATGCAATTATACCACTGAATGCTATTAGGAGGACTTTCTAAATGTAGACTAGACCACAGATATGCTAATAGGAGGTCTTTCTAAACGCAATAATACCATTGAATGTTATTCGGAGGACTTTCTAAATGTAGACTAGACCACAGATATGCTATTAGGAGGACTTTCTAAATGCAATTATAACACAGGTATGCTTTTAGGAGTACTTTCTAAATGCAAATATACCACAGATATGCTATTAGGAGGACTTTCCAAATGCAGATTAGACCACAAATATCCTATTAGGAGAACTTTCTAAATGCAATTATTCAACAGATATGCTATTGGGAGGACTTTCTAAATGCAGACTAGACCACAGATATGCTATTAGGAGGACTTTCTAAATGCAGACTAGACCACATATCTGCTATTAACAGGACTTTCGAAATGCAATTATACCACATATATGCTATTAGGAGGACTTTCTAAATGCAGTTATCCCCCAGAATGATATTAGGAAGACTTTCTAAATGCAATTATACCACAGATATGCTATTCGGAGAACTTTCTAAATGCAAACTAGACCACAGATATGCTATTAGCAGGACATTCTAAATGCAATTATTCCACAGATATGCTATTAAGAGGACTTTCTAAATGCAATTATACCACAAAATGCTATTAGGAGGACTTTCTAGATGCAGACTAGACCACAGATATGCTATTAGGAGGACTTTCTAAATGCAATTATACCACATAATGCTATTAGGAGGACTTTCTAAATGTAGACTAGACCACAGATATGCTATTAGGAGGACTTTCTAAATGCAATTATACCACAGATATGCTATTAGGAGGACTTTCTAAATGCAATTATACCACGGATATGCTATTAGGAGGAATTTCTAAATGAAGACTGGACCACAGATATGTTATTTGGAGGACTTTCTAAATGCAGACTAGACCACAGATATGCTATTAGGAGGACTTTCTAAATGCAGACTAGACCATAGACATGCTGTAAGGAGGACTTTCTAAATGCATTTATACCACTGATATGCTATTAGGAGGACTTTCTAAAAGCAGACTAGACCACATATATGCTATTAGGAAGACTTTCTAAATGCAGACTACACCACAGATATGCTATTAGGAGGACTTTCTAGATGCAGACTAGACCACAGATATGCTATTAGGAGGACTTTCTAAATGCAATTATACTACAGAATGCTATTAGGAGGACTTTCTAATTGTAGACTAGACCACAGATATGCTATTATGGGACTTTCTAAATGCAATTATACCACAAATATGCTATTATGAGGACTTTCTAAATGCAATTATACCACAGATATGCTATTAGGAGGACTTTCTAAATGAAGACTGGACCACAGATATGCTATTTGGAGGACTTTTTAAATGCAGACTAGACCACAGATATGCTGTAAGGAGGACTTTCTAAATGCAGACTAGACCACAGATATGCTGTAAGGAGGACTTTCTAAATGCATTTATACCACTGATATGCGATTAGGAGGACTTTCTAAATGCAGACAAGACCACATATATACTATTAGGAAGACTTTCTAAATGCAGACTAGACCACAGATATGCTATTAGGAGGACTTTGTAAATGCAGAGTGGACCACAGATATGCTGTAAGGAGGACTTTCTAAATGCAATTATACCACAGATATGCTATTAGGAGGACTTTCCAAATGCAATTATACCACAGATATGATATTAGGAGGACTTTCTAAATGCAGACTAGACCACATATATGCTATTTGGAAGACTTTCTAAAGGCAGACTAGACCACAGATATGCTATTAGGAGGACTTTCTAAATGCAGACTAGACCACAGATATGCTGCAAGGAGGACTTTCCAAATGCAATTATAACACAGGTATGCTTTTAGGAGGACTTTCTGAATGCAATTATACCAAAGATATGCTATTAGGAGGACTTTCTAAATGCAGACTAGACCACATATATGCTATTAGGAAGACTTTCTAAATGCAATTATACCACAGATATGCTATTAGGAGGACTTTCTAAATGCAATTATACCACGGATATGCTATTAGGAGGACTTTCTAAATGAAGACTGGACCACAGATATGCTATTTGGAGGACTTTCTAAATGCACACTAGACCACAGATATGCTATTAGGAGGACTTTCTAAATGCAGACTAGACCCCAGATATGCTGTAAGAAGGACTTTCTAAATGCATTTATACCACTGATATGCTATTAGGAGGACTTTCTAAATACAGACTAGACCACAGATATGCTATTAGGGGGACTTTCTAAATGCAGACTAGACCACAGATATGCTATTAAGAGGACTTTCTAAATTCAGACTACACCACAAATACGCTGTTAGGAGGACTTTCTAAATTTAATTAAACCACAGATATGCTATTAGGAGGACTTTCTGAATGCACTTAAACCACAGATATGCTATTAGGAGGACTTTCTAAATGCAATTAGATCACAGCTATGCTGTTAGGAGGACTTTCCAAATAAAAACAAGCCCACCGATATGCTAATAGGAGGACTTTCTAAATGCAATTATACCACCGATTTGCTATTTGGAGTACTTTCTAAATGCAATTATACCAAATATATGCTATTAGGAGGACTTTCTAAATGCAAACTAGACCACAGATATCCTATTAAAAGAACATTCTAAAGGCAATTATTCCACAGAAATGCTATTCGGAGGACTTTCTAAATGCAATTATACCACAGAATGCTTTTAGGAGTACTTTCTAAATGCAAATATACCACAGATATGCTATTAGGAGGACTTTCCAAATGCAGATTACACCACAAATATCCTATTAGGAGAACTTTCTAAATGCAATTATTCAACAGATATGCTATTGGGAGGACTTTCTAAATGCAGACTAGACCACACATATGCTATTAGGAGGACTTTCTAAATGCAGACTAGACCACATATCTGCTATTAAGAGGTATTTCGAAATGCAATTATACCACAGATATGCTATTAGGAGGACTTTCTAAATGCAGTTATCCCGCAGAATGATATTAGGAAGACTTTCTAAATGCAATTATACCACAGATATGCTATTAGGAGGACTTTCTAAATACAATTAGATCACAGATATGCTGTTATGAGGACTTTCTAAATGCAATTATACCAAAGATGTACTAGTAGGAGGAGATATGCTTTTAGGAGAACTTCCTAAATGCAATTATACCACAGATATGCTATTCGGAGAACTTTCTAAATGCAAACTAGACCACAGATATGCTATTAGCAGGACTTTCTAAATGCAATTATTCCACAGATATGCTATTAGGAGGACTTTCTAAATGCAATTATACCACAAAATGCTATTAGGAGGACTTTCTAGATGCAGACTAGACCACAGATATGCTATTAGGACGACTTTCTAAATGCAATTATACCACATAATGCTATTAGGAGGACTTTCTAAATGTAGACTAGACCACAGATATGCTATTAGGAGGACTTTCTAAATGCAATTATACCACAGATATGCTATTAGGAGGACTTTCTAAATGCAATTATACCACGGATATGCTATTAGGAGGACTTTCTAAATGAAGACTGGACCACAGATATGCTATTTGGAGGACTTTCTAAATGCACACTAGACCACAGATATGCTATTAGGAGGACTTTCTAAATGCAGACTAGACCCCAGATATGCTGTAAGAAGGACTTTCTAAATGCATTTTTTACCACTGATATGCTATTAGGAGGACTTTCTAAATGTAGACTAGACCACAGATATGCTAATAGGAGGTCTTTCTAAATGCAATAATACCATTGAATGTTATTCGGAGGACTTTCTAAATGTAGACTAGACCACAGATATGCTATTAGGAGGACTTTCTAAATGCAGACTACACCACAGATATGCTATTACGAGGACTTTCTAGATGCAGACTAGACCACAGATATGCTATTAGGAGGACTTTCTAAATGCAATTATACCACTGAATGCTATTAGGAGGACTTTCTAAATGTAGACTAGTGTAGGGGAGCAATGGCCACGAGGCCCTCCTCACCTACAGCTTCCTCCCCAGACGGGGACCATGACTCGGTGGGCGCCCCCTCATGCCACCCGGGCCCAGGTGGAGGAGGATTCACCCGCCGACGACATTGCCCACACGCACCCTGTCCTTGCATTTACCAAAAATTAAGTTAGGCCTAGACGCCATCTTGCCTAGCAAACATGGTGTGAGTTCAGCACACTGTAACGAGGCCCCCACCTTTGGAGGGCCTTTCATGCATCTCTGTCGCCTCAGCAGCCCTGACAGATCCGCTGCGAGTGCGTTCCCATGAGAAAGTCGGAGATGAGCTAAACCCGAGATGCCAACACGGCAACATTATATTAGTAACAATGTGATATTGCACCCCGTATGACCCGGACCGCAAGGCCGGGGTAGCGAGGAAAAAAGCTGAAGCATCACTATCTGAAGAAGGTAGAAAACAATTCAAGTATTGGTATTAATGAACTACCTCTGTTTAAAATGTGAATAAGCCATAAAAATGTAACGTTATATGATATCCCTCCAGGTCTGGACTAATGCTGCTATAACCACGGAGAAAGATGTTGACCAAACGTGTAACCTCTATCTGTAAAAGTGTTTTTCAATAGTATGTAGAAACTTGAACTCATATATGTTTTTTTAATTCACCCAAAGCGGCGAGCATCAATCTCTGTAGGCCATAACCTAGATATCCCTCGTATAACGTCTAATGTACATACAATACGCACACAATGTAGTGAATATAATGTTAGGTAATGAAAAGGTACTGGAACCGACTGTATTAAAGAAATGTGTAACGAAATTGAAGTATATATATATATGTGTCTAAATAACGTCAAAATAAGGCAGAACAATATAGAACTTCTGCATCCATTGATCAGCAACGCACGAGGAAAATACCTTTGTGGATATATGCAAGGCCATTCCCTCTCCCACCCCACCAAGCCTGCCAGATAAAAAAGCTAAGACTTGTGCCGCGCTCCCTCACCTCCCCCAACCAAGCTGGCGTTACTTCAGAGAGTCAGAGGCCCCGGCGCCGCAACCAAGGCCACAGCCCGCCACCTGTGTTATTTACAGCACGGTAATAAACCCACGGATGAACCCACTGATCTACCAGCACCCTCTCATAAATCCCACGAACCCCCCAAGAATCCTGACCCCGTGTAAGGACGACCCCCATCATTGGGACAAGACACAGAGACCCATCTATATAATAACTTCTAACGCAGCAGACAGACATGTATCATTCGGCCCAGGCCCCAGAGCCCCGTCCCGCGACCTAAAATACCGGTCAATAGGACACAGGTAAATCTCACCCCAACCGACAACCACCAGACCTCTCACGAGGTGCATTCCTCATGTGTTGTGTTTATTTTATAAGATAAGCTGCTGAAGCGATTTATTAATGAACTTAAATGTCATTTTCTGAATAACTGCAGTGTGCATGGCCTAGGGCAAATGAGACAGGAAAGGTATTCGTCATTGTCACAGGCTGCCCCAGCACATCAACACCGCACGGATGACCTCAAGCCGGCCTGCCAGGCCCAACCCAACCCACGAGGCTGACCAGTGACGTCGTCCCGCCAAGACCAACCCCGCTGCAGCAACACCTATAGTTAGTCGACGCCACCCAATCCCAATTGACTTGTGCCCCCTATAGTGTTTAGGTGTTGATGACGTTTTTTGTATTAGAAATACGCCTGTCTTTGCGATTGTCAGGCAGAGCGCTCTCGTAGGTTGCAGAGTTCTTTGCATGCCTTATTTTTGGATAAACTCCCACTTACGCTCACCCGCACTCTGTCTTGGCCTTATTCCCACTACGGGAGAGTCCCTTATTGTCTCTCATTGCGGGGAGGATCGTGCTGAATTGGGGGCGCTTCCCTTCAGTGGTGACCCCGATAGCGTGATATCTCCAAACTATTTTTCCTAACTCCTTCTTAACGACCCCCTTGTGGCACGAGAATCTCCGGTCGAGAAGGGATACGCACGGTGAGCCGTCTCCGGGAGGCCGCCCGCCAACGGCGACCGGCACAATAAGAAGTGCGCACTCAATGAGAAAGGGTACGGGATCCCGATTGGAAAAAAATCCCCTTTGAGTGCCGCTCGCCGGAGCCAGGGGCTGACCGTTGAGTTACCGGTAACGCCGCCTGGACGGACCCAGTTTCGGAGAGTATCGGTTCAAGACGGGCACGTGAGTACCGAGTGCGAGTGATCGTCAAGGGGAAAAGAAGGGGAATTGGGAATAAAAGAACGGGGACAGGTAGAGGAGAAGAATATTGGGGGTCTACTACAGACGGGTCTTGAAACTTTCTTTATTCTTTCTTTTGCATATGGCCATTAGGAGTAAGAAATAAGTGACGTGGTAGAAGTGACGGAAACCTAGCTCCGAGAGGGGGTGGAAGGCGGCGCCGCATAGTGCTATCTAGACTAGTACTGGGAATATATGAAGAAGTGAGAAATAAGTTATTGGTGTCTAGCAAAAGGAGACACCGGGAATATTTTTTAGTGATTGTGCTCTCTCTCTCTATTTCTTCTTTTTCCATTTCCACGGGGTAGGGGGCGAAAATGAGAAGGGTATAAAGAAGTTAGAACATCTTAAAAAGTGGGGACTCAGTAGTGGCACGTACAGACGTGAACACAGTAACCTTAGCAGGAAAACAGGGACAGCTGGCTAGGGAGGAAAGGGAGGAGAAAGACAAAAGTGTGAGTGGAAAGCATTGTGAAGGGTGCGCGCACCGTACGAGTGTTAGAGACGAACGGGTGGCCGCGAGGTGGTGTCAGAGAGTGTGGCCATAACCGGTACTTGATCAATTACAAGTGAGATCACATAAGAGTGCCTGGGAGTGGGAAGGAGATGAGATATGCTGAGTGAGAAGAGATTAGTGCAGTGAATAACAGTGGGTGATAATTTTGAGAGGTCCGCTCTTGTCTGTGCCATAAAGGTATACACACGCATATCTACACCTAATCAAAAGTAACGAAGGCGAACGCGGTAGCGCGAGCGATTTAGAGGATGGGGGCTGAAACTCCCTTGTCACACATTTGTAAGAGCTTGCCGGGATATGCTGAACGCATAAATAAATATCATGATCAATGGTTAACAGAATTGAAAGGGGAGGGGTTGCCCCAGATTTGGCCAGAAGGAGGGTCTTTTGACAAAAGCGTTCTTGATATGGTATGTACATGTATTCGCCTCAAGTATAAGGGAAAACAATGGCAGAATAGGAAGGAGATATTAGATCTTTGGAGATTGTTTGAGGAAGTACCCCCACCCAAAGCTCCAGCTCCAAATATTGATTTACCTTCCACCACAGACAATCCACTAATGATCCCGCGAGAGGAAAAGGAACAGTTAAGTACAGAACAACCTGCGGAAGTGGTTATGTTGTACCCAATATTACCTAAACCAGCCCCTGCAGCAGGATATAGCGACCCTATTTATGTGCCTCCCCCTTCGACCAGCACGCCACAAAGACCAACTGCACCCCCACCATACGAAAACACCAGAGAGCGCGCCCAGGGAGGCACACAGAGGGTGGACATAGAGAAGTTAACGAGTGACTTAGAGTCGAGGCTTACAGTGGCAAGAGATGAACTCTCAAGAATAAAAGACATATGTGAACGCACAGCATGCGCCCCCACACAATCTGGACGCACGTCTAGAGCGTCGAGCGAAAGTAGACAAATTGAGGAGGGATGGAAAAAGGGGGAAATACTGTTCAGAATTGAGGAAGAACCGACCAGGATAATAGAAGTAGGGACAGCAGAAGGAAGCATTGGTGACGTCTCGCGAGAGAGAGGGATCAGAGAGGATTTGTTATGTGATGTCAGAGGAGGGGGGATGAGAGTGATAGATTGAGCATGGCAGTAGGAGGAGACGGCGAGGAACTAGATGGTGCATGTTCACTGGGGACTATAGAAGATGAATGGATGGGACGACTAAGAAATAGGGTGGGGAAGATGGCGTCATTAGAGTCAGCAGTGACTAAGGAAAAGGAAGCTGCAACGGCAAAAGGGAAATTACAACTCCCATTACTCCACAGGGGAGGCGGGAGGCCAAACTATATACCGTGGGCACAGATGGACAAGGCTAATTTAATGAAATTACTACCACAGCTGTCAGGAGGGGCAAGCAAGTGGATATATGCATTTGAGAAACATACCGCTGGTATACCGCTGGCAGTAGGCGATGTGAAAAGCCTACTAGTGTCCGCAGTAGGGGATCAGGCAGACAGAGTATGGGCTAAAGCGGGTTTTCCAGCTGTAACTTTAGAGTGTGATCGCCATGATGGGGCTTCTTTTAACACCGTGCGAGCAAGGGTGTGGGACGCACTGCGGGAAACCTTCCCAGATACCCCTGATTTGCAGTCAGTAATGCAATGTACCATGAATGACGGGGAGGACGCTATGGATTACATTCTCCGGGTGCAGGAGATGTGGAGAGCGGAAACGGGTACGCCCTGGCACCAATCCACGTCTCTATTTTACTTCATCATTAAGAGAGGGCTCCCAAAGGAAGTGCAAAAGGCACTAGATAAAATAGCAGGTGTTGAGGCAAAAGGCTGGCCGGAGATCCAAAGCATAATAGTACACCATTGTAAACGGATCAAAGAAAGAGAGAGGGAAGTAGCACAGAAAAGGTTGGCGGATGAGGCGAAGTTGGTGCAATCAAAATTGGTGAAGGTCGCAGCAGCGGTAGCGGGACTCCCACTCATACGGGAGGGAGAGGAAGGAGAGGAGGGGCAAATAGCAATACAAGGAAGAATAGCAGCGAATTGGGCAGGACAAGGGCAACGACAGTGGACAGAGCAGGAGCAGAACGGAGGTCCAACGTGGCAAGAGTGGGCCCCAAGAGGAGGAAGAGGTGGGTACAGGGGTCGAAGAGGAGGACAAGGGTATGGAGGAATGGGAGGAAATGGGTGGCAGGGTCCCAGAGGTCCACAGGGGAGCTGTTGGAATTGTGGGAGATGGGGGCATTACTCAAGAGAATGTAGGAGCAGACAAAACAACGGTTTCCAAGAGATAGAACAGTACGGACACCCCCATCCAGGAAGCCCCTACGGCCTCCCCATGGGACAATACCAGCAACCAGACAATGTAGTACAAAGGAGTAACGCACAACTACACGGACATCAGTACCGAACACAAACCAGCCCACAAAATAATGACAATGTGCACTACACGCCTGGTAACACTTTCGCCACAGTAGCTAATGGGGCACCCGCCCCCGCACCTTACAGTGGAGTGTCAGTAGTTTCGGGGAACATTTTCGATCAAGGGGGGGCAATGAGACACCCCGCATAGGACAGCCCACAGAGAGCACTTGCGTGTCCAGTACTGTCTACGACCCACAATGCATCAGAGGAACCATTGATAGGAGCGCAGATAGGAGACAAGCAATTCATATTCATGGTGGATTCGGGAGCGGAGAAATCATGCATTAGAGAGGGCCGGTTCCCGTTATCTAATAGAACGTTAGAGACGCAGGGGTTCTCTGGGGCTGTAATTGAAGTTCCTTACACAGAGGTATTGGATGTGACAGTGGGGGGGAAAACAGTGAAAGCACCCTTACTGTACTATGAAAACTCTCCCATCAACTTACTGGGGAGAGATCTCTTGAGCAAACTAAACATGACAATATCATTCACAGGGAGCGGCATCGTATGTTCAACGCCAGGCATATGCCCCCTCCGTATATTAACAGTAATACACGGCCACACAATCATGAAAGAGATCAGAGGGGTACCAAGAAATGAGGAGATGTTTGTTGAAGGTATGAGAACATTGGCTCTCATAGTACCAGAACTAAAAAGGGTGGAGTGGAGGATCCCAGCAGAATTCCTTTTTCGTCCCATAGCAAGCCCTGACACTGCTCTTGGGGCAGTACTATCGTTGGATTTGCATGCAATACATGTATCAGCAAACAGAATATGTGTGATTGGTATTGACATGGAAGGGTGTGAGTGGCGGACAGTATTGTGTACAAATGCAAATATCCCGCTGAGAGAGCTCTCGGACGAGGAGCTATTTTCTGACACTGAGGGAGATGGTGAAATAGTGATGGAACTGGCAATGCCCTGCGACATTGTAGTTACAGCCAGACAAACTAAGGTTGAACTAATGGCGGTAGTAGGAGCACCGCACACATTTTTTGATGAAGACATGAGTTCAGTACCCACTAACTTATGGACTAATGGCCCCCACGATGTAGGGTTGCTGCATGAAGTTCAGCCTGTGGTGATAAAAGTAAAACAGGGAGCAATACTACCCCGGGTGAAACAATATCCACTGTCGCGAGAAGCAGAAGAAGGGATCAGAGAGACAATAGAAGCACTGCTAGCACAGGGTATAATCGTGCCCTCAAACTCCCCATGCAACACATGCATTTACCCAATCAAAAAAGCGAAGGGGGGTTCATGGAGGATGATACAAGATTTACGCCCACTGAACGATGTGGTAATGAAGGAGTTCCCTTTAGTCCCGAACCCGGCGACAATACTGTGCAACATTCCAAAAGTAGCATCACACTTCACAGTAATTGACTTAAAAAATGCATTTTTTTCGATTCCCTTAGCAGAAGAGAGCAGGTACTTGACAGCATTTACATTGGGAGGAAGGAGGTTCGAACACTGCAGACTACCACAAGGATATTGCGAGAGCCCAAGCATATTTAACAGGGTACTACATGAAGATCTGGGGAATTTGTCTGTAGAAAGCACAGTGATTCAGTACGTTGATGATTTATTGGTTTGTGCACAGGCTGAGGAAGAGTGCAGACAGGACTCGATAACACTCTTGACATTATTGGCAAATAAGGGGTACAAGGTGGACAAGGGGAAGTTACAATACTGTCTGACAGAGGTCCTATACTTGGGTCAGTTGATATCAAAGGATGGCAAGCGAATTATACCAGACAGGGCACAGGCGATTAGAACAATTGGGGAGCCCAAAACAGTAAAAGAGATGCAGAAATTTCTGGGTATGTGTAACTATTGCCGAGCATGGATATTGGACTATGCGGCGTACACAAGGCCCTTGCTACAGGCACTGAAAGAAGCACAACAAGAACACAAACACATAGAATGGACAGAGGTGATGAACACAGCATTTAACTCACTAAAAGAGCTGATATCAAGCGCTCCAGTACTAGCAAACCCAGATTATGGGCGCGAATTCTTCTTATTTTCACACTGCAAAGGAACACTGATGACAGCAGTACTGACACAGAAAACATCTTTAGGGCACAAACCACTCGCTTACTATAGCGGCACCCTAGACGCAGTAATGCAAGGTCATTTCGCGTGCGAGCAATCCCTAGCTGCAGCCGCGTTCGCAATTGAAAAAAGTGCCACGATAGTGATGGGCTGCCCGGTGACACTGTTTGTGGAACACTCACTTTTTGCAATATTAGAGCGAACAAAGAGCACATTGACAACACAACGCGCCACAGCATATGAGATAATACTGTCCAGCGCTAACATCCATATAGTAAGATGTAAAACAGTGAACCCAGCCACATTCATCACCGAGGCATGCACCGTAGAAGACATGCAAAACCACAACTGCGCCACGTACACAGGTGACGAAAGCAAGGATCAAGTGATTTTTGAAAATGCCCTGACCGAGGGTGAGGTGTATTTTGTGGACGGGTCAGCATCAATCGACATGGAGACAGGAGAAAAGCATGTGGGTATGGCAGTGGTACGATTAGAGGAAGATGAATATGAGATACTAGTACAACACCGCCTCCCATCACACTATTCAGCGCAAGCAGCAGAACTAATAGCGCTAATAGAAGCATTGCATGCCGCCAAGGGGTGCGCAGTGACCATATATACAGACTCAGCATACATGACAACAACAGTTCACGGTGGGTTGGCCCGGTGGGGGCGGAGAGGGTTTCGGCGAGCAGACGGAACGCCAGTCCAGCATGCAGAATTATTGAAAGAACTGATTGAGGCCCTGCAAGACCCCACGGCAGTGGCCATCGTAAAATGTCAAGCTCATACCACCAATACAGATTTTGTATCTTTGGGGAACGCGGCAGCAGACGCCGCTGCCAAAGCAGCTTCATATCTACAAAAAGGTGAAATAGGAGAGTACATGTTGCACCACACAGTGAGCCAAGAGGTCCCCACAGGATACAACATGATGTCCACACAGGAGATAATAGAGCTGCAAGAGGGAGCTAGTGCAGAGGAAAAATTGCTGTGGACTAAGAGAGGATGCAGCAAATCACCGACTGATTTATTGTGGCGACAAGAGAGTTCAGGAAAAGTGGTAATGCCAATTACGCTGTTAGAAATAGCATTTCAACAACTACACTTTCCCGCACACAACACAAAGAAACACATAATGGCAGAGATACAAGAAGATTGGTTTGCACCTTGCCTCCAGGAACACATCACAAGGTTAGCCCTAGAATGCACGACATGTCAAATTTACAACTCAGGTATGACATTGCGTACACTAAGGGGTACGATACCAAAACCAAGTGGCCCATTCAGAGAGCTCCACATTGATTATGTAGACATGGGAGAAAGGTGTAACAGGGCTCGATACATGATTGTGGTTGTATGTCCATTTTCGAGGTGGGTGGAGGCAGGTCCATGTGCCCGCCCTGACGCGAGGGGCGCCGCGAAGTTCCTAGTGCGGGAAGTGTTTCCGCGCTGGGGAATTTGCGACGTTATTCGCTCAGATAACGGGACGCATTTCGTTAATGAATTATTTAAAGAAGTGACTACATTATTGGGGATAAAGCACAAATTATGTTCGATTTATCATCCTCAAAGTAATGGCGTCGTGGAAAAGATAAATGGCCTGTTAAAAAGCAGATTATCAAAACTTTGTTTTTCCCTTAAAAAGACTTGGATGTACTGCCTGCCTTTGGCCTTGTTTGAACTACGAAACCAGCCAAGTAAGGATCACCATTTGTCCCCGCACGAGATCGTCACGGGAAGAAGAATGCATACAGCGCATTCGCCTCTCCGTGAGCGTTCTGATGCACACAGAAGCGCAGCTATATTGGGGGAGGAGTTCACAGAATATCTGCGAAAACTGACACGGGCAGCGCGCGTAATTGCAAAGCAACTAGCCCCCCCCTCGACAAGAGAGGAGGGGAACGCGACTGAACCAAACAGGTTGCCTGAAAAACCACTACAGCTAATGCCTGGCGACCTTATATATGTTAGAAGTTTTGTGCGGAGGTGGAACGCACCACGTTTCCATGGCCCCTATGAGGTAGTGTTTTGCACGCCTACAGCAGTAAAGGTTAAGGGCCTGCGATATTGGGTGCATTTGACAGACGTACGTAAAGCTTACAGCGCTGCGGAGAGTGAGGTGCAGGACGAGGCACAGGCAACAGCGGACGATGAAGTTGTGCAGAATGAATGATTGGAATTTTGTGTGCATTATAAGATGAACAGTGAACACAATTAGCGCACAACAAATGTCCTGGACTAAAACATGTACATATGTGTATGAAAATTTTCTTTTTATTACAATTTTTGAAAGTTTTGCGTGGGGTTCTTTTTTTTCCTCTCCTGTGCTCTTTAAGATGTTTTTTTTTATTATTGTTGTTTTTAAACTGTCATGTTTTTTATTATTTATATATATATATAGTAAGGTACGAATAATGATGCTTGAAAGGCTACCTTGTCTGTCAACACACCCCCTCCCTCACCCAACCCTATATTTTATCACCGAAACGTTACAACGTGGAAATGTTTACATGTTTGTATTTAATGAACTCTTGTGTCTCAAACAGGATTTATCATGGCATCGAATGGGCAGCCTGCAACTAATAGATATGTTAGATTTAGAGAAATGTTAGTGGCTAGATTAACATATTCATTTGAATGTGGTTTATCAATGTGTGCTATCGTGTTCTTCATCTCAATGTTTTGTCTAGTATTACACTGGGTTATAGCGTTCATCTCTACCGAGATGAACGAGGGGGGAGGGGGGAACAACACCACCCTTGCCCCTGGAACGAAAACAATTCCGACTGTAGGTATCAAAGAAGGTGATTTCTTGATCTGGGATGGATCACACTTTGTGTGGGGATACTATACTACACCACCCACTGCTGTCCTGTCACAATCGAGAACCAAAAATGTAAATAATGACACAATGTCCCAACCTGGAACATACAACAACCACACGATCCCTCCCGCCCCAATTTCAAACAACGATCTCTTGTTTATTAAGGAGGATGGAAAAGTGATTATGATGACAGAACACGAGTCCCTATATGAAGAATTAGAAAAGGGGGGTGGGAGGGAGGAAGGGGGGCCTGGTTCTTCACCTACTATAACGAGAAGGTACAGAAGAAGGGAGAAAAGTAGGCGGAGAAGAGAGACTGGTGGAAAAGGGTATGATGAGTATTATGGGCTAGGGTTAGACAAAATGGAAGACCCACGACACCCTCACCAAGCAAATAAATGGTATGCAGATATGAGCACAACAGCCAAACAGACAACCAATGAGAGCTGTTATGTCTGCTCACTTATCCCCCATGCATCAGGCACACCTAAAGTATTGTTGCCACGAGAATTGCCCATTGTGGATGCCCAATGTCTCCTTCATCTCACGCTGTGTAGAATAAAGAACACTTTCCAAGCACACGATGTCTCTTTCAGAATGCTACAGAACAACAAAACGTGCTATTCGCAAGCGTCTGGAGTGATCTGTCTTAAAGAACCTTTCTTTGCAATACAAGGGACACTGTTTTCCGAAAACAAATGGAAAGACGAAGAAGTGCTGTGCAAGGCAGAAGCACTGAAAGGTGTCCAACCGGACAAGTTGCGGTGGATGGAAAGAACGTGCTTGCCAATATGGAAAGAACACATCCCTAAACTAACATGGGTAACAGCGATGGAGAAACCCTTCAAGCTACAAAGTGAAATACAAAACGAACTATGTTTCAAGGGAGAAGGAAAAATGGCAATGGGAACGAACAAGAACTGTAACAAAACTCTCACCATCCCAGATATGAAAAAAGGAACAGCAGCACTAATGGACACCTACTGGGTATGCGGAAACAAGGCGTACCTGCACCTTCCCCAATCATGGAGTGGTAGCTGCTCAATGGCCACTTTGCATTCAACACTAATGGTGATTCCAGAAAGCCATATTGACAGAAGTAACATGATGAAAGGAGGCTTGAACCAGAATGCAGCTTCTCCAACTACACAAGCGCACCTTTATGTCCTGTCCTCCGGAGGGAAAGGAGAAGAGCTCTCAAGGAACAAGCGAGCCTCGAACTACATATCACAAGCATCATCTGATTTATTGGCACAGATTCCAGACAGGTATCGCCTGTTCAGCTCCGTGGAAACATTCTTTGCTTCGCTAGTATCAAGTGTCCAAGCAAGAGCAAATGCAAAATGGCTCCAGATCACACGGTGGGAACTGATCCAGTTGGCCAATGACACTGAAGAAGGGTTTAACATAATAAAGGTGGAACTACGAGCTCTGCGATTAATGACCATGCAGAACAGGTATGTTCTAGACCTGTTAACAGCAATCGATGGAGGTGTTTGCCGAAAAATAGGAAGTGCGTGCTGCACGTTCGTACCTTCCGAATGACGCAGAAAATGGGTCCCTGTCCCACGTTATTGAAGCAGTACATAACCTGGGCGAGAAGATGAAAATGGAAGGTGGAGCTGAGGATAGCTCGTGGTTCGACAATATCTTCTCTTGGGTTCCCTCATGGCTTGGAGTGACAATGAAGTTCCTGATACCAATAGTGGTGATCATCCTTGTGATGTTCTGCCTGTGCCAGGTGGGCCTCCGATGTTGTGCTAACGCAGTTCCTAACGGTGCAATGATGATGGTGACAATGGGCAACTCCGGTGGTACAATTAAAGCAACACAAGAAGTACATGTGCAGACAGGAGCAGATAACACCCCCAGGTATCAGTTAGTGCCTATGTGCCGTGATAAGTACATAGTAGATAAACTATGGCACACCACTATCAAAGAACCACGAGACGTAGAACTGGAATGGTATGAGGAGGTCTGGGTAGATCTGGAAGAAACTGGCGACTGTATATATTTAACATGTACACCAGACGAGTATGCTAGGAGAGGTGAGAGTTTAAGGGGGGTGTGCAGAGCATGGATGCCTATAAAAGGAACCCCTGCATGGGATGACGCAGTGATAGAGGAACAAGAATGTAGACGATTGGAAGAGCTAAAGAAATTCGTTACTTTAAGTAACGAAAGGGGGGAAATGTAGGGGAGCAATGGCCACGAGGCCCTCCTCACCTACAGCTTCCTCCCCAGACGGGGACCATGACTCGGTGGGCGCCCCCTCATGCCACCCGGGCCCAGGTGGAGGAGGATTCACCCGCCGACGACATTGCCCACACGCACCCTGTCCTTGCATTTACCAAAAATTAAGTTAGGCCTAGACGCCATCTTGCCTAGCAAACATGGTGTGAGTTCAGCACACTGTAACGAGGCCCCCACCTTTGGAGGGCCTTTCATGCATCTCTGTCGCCTCAGCAGCCCTGACAGATCCGCTGCGAGTGCGTTCCCATGAGAAAGTCGGAGATGAGCTAAACCCGAGATGCCAACACGGCAACATTATATTAGTAACAATGTGATATTGCACCCCGTATGACCCGGACCGCAAGGCCGGGGTAGCGAGGAAAAAAGCTGAAGCATCACTATCTGAAGAAGGTAGAAAACAATTCAAGTATTGGTATTAATGAACTACCTCTGTTTAAAATGTGAATAAGCCATAAAAATGTAACGTTATATGATATCCCTCCAGGTCTGGACTAATGCTGCTATAACCACGGAGAAAGATGTTGACCAAACGTGTAACCTCTATCTGTAAAAGTGTTTTTCAATAGTATGTAGAAACTTGAACTCATATATGTTTTTTTAATTCACCCAAAGCGGCGAGCATCAATCTCTGTAGGCCATAACCTAGATATCCCTCGTATAACGTCTAATGTACATACAATACGCACACAATGTAGTGAATATAATGTTAGGTAATGAAAAGGTACTGGAACCGACTGTATTAAAGAAATGTGTAACGAAATTGAAGTATATATATATATGTGTCTAAATAACGTCAAAATAAGGCAGAACAATATAGAACTTCTGCATCCATTGATCAGCAACGCACGAGGAAAATACCTTTGTGGATATATGCAAGGCCATTCCCTCTCCCACCCCACCAAGCCTGCCAGATAAAAAAGCTAAGACTTGTGCCGCGCTCCCTCACCTCCCCCAACCAAGCTGGCATTACTTCAGAGAGTCAGAGGCCCCGGCGCCGCAACCAAGGCCACAGCCCGCCACCTGTGTTATTTACAGCACGGTAATAAACCCACGGATGAACCCACTGATCTACCAGCACCCTCTCATAAATCCCACGAACCCCCCAAGAATCCTGACCCCGTGTAAGGACGACCCCCATCATTGGGACAAGACACAGAGACCCATCTATATAATAACTTCTAACGCAGCAGACAGACATGTATCATTCGGCCCAGGCCCCAGAGCCCCGTCCCGCGACCTAAAATACCGGTCAATAGGACACAGGTAAATCTCACCCCAACCGACAACCACCAGACCTCTCACGAGGTGCATTCCTCATGTGTTGTGTTTATTTTATAAGATAAGCTGCTGAAGCGATTTATTAATGAACTTAAATGTCATTTTCTGAATAACTGCAGTGTGCATGGCCTAGGGCAAATGAGACAGGAAAGGTATTCGTCATTGTCACAGGCTGCCCCAGCACATCAACACCGCACGGATGACCTCAAGCCGGCCTGCCAGGCCCAACCCAACCCACGAGGCTGACCAGTGACGTCGTCCCGCCAAGACCAACCCCGCTGCAGCAACACCTATAGTTAGTCGACGCCACCCAATCCCAATTGACTTGTGCCCCCTATAGTGTTTAGGTGTTGATGACGTTTTTTGTATTAGAAATACGCCTGTCTTTGCGATTGTCAGGCAGAGCGCTCTCGTAGGTTGCAGAGTTCTTTGCATGCCTTATTTTTGGATAAACTCCCACTTACGCTCACCCGCACTCTGTCTTGGCCTTATTCCCACTACGGGAGAGTCCCTTATTGTCTCTCATTGCGGGGAGGATCGTGCTGAATTGGGGGCGCTTCCCTTCACTAGACCACAGATATGCTAATAGGAGGTCTTTCTAAACGCAATAATACCATTGAATGTTATTCGGAGGACTTTCTAAATGTAGACTAGACCACAGATATGCTATTAGGAGGACTTTCTAAATGCAATTATAACACAGGTATGCTTTTAGGAGTACTTTCTAAATGCAAATATACCACAGATATGCTATTAGGAGGACTTTCCAAATGCAGATTAGACCACAAATATCCTATTAGGAGAACTTTCTAAATGCAATTATTCAACAGATATGCTATTGGGAGGACTTTCTAAATGCAGACTAGACCAGAGATATGCTATTAGGAGGACTTTCTAAATGCAGACTAGACCACATATCTGCTATTAAGAGGACTTTCGAAATGCAATTATACCACATATATGCTATTAGGAGGACTTTCTAAATGCAGTTATCCCCCAGAATGATATTAGGAAGACTTTCTAAATGCAATTATACCACAGATATGCTATTCCGAGAACTTTCTAAATGCAAACTAGACCACAGATATGCTATTAGCAGGACATTCTAAATGCAATTATTCCACAGATATGCTATTAAGAGGACTTTCTAAATGCAATTATACCACAAAATGCTATTAGGAGGACTTTCTAGATGCAGACTAGACCACAGATATGCTATTAGGAGGACTTTCTAAATGCAATTATACCACATAATGCTATTAGGAGGACTTTCTAAATGTAGACTAGACCACAGATATGCTATTAGGAGGACTTTCTAAATGCAATTATACCACAGATATGCTATTAGGAGGACTTTCTAAATGCAATTATACCACGGATATGCTATTAGGAGGACTTTCTAAATGAAGACTGGACCACAGATATGTTATTTGGAGGACTTTCTAAATGCAGACTAGACCACAGATATGCTATTAGGAGGACTTTCTAAATGCAGACTAGACCATAGACATGCTGTAAGGAGGACTTTCTAAATGCATTTATACCACTGATATGCTATTAGGAGGACTTTCTAAAAGCAGACTAGACCACATATATGCTATTAGGAAGACTTTCTAAATGCAGACTACACCACAGATATGCTATTAGGAGGACTTTCTAGATGCAGACTAGACCACAGATATGCTATTAGGAGGACTTTCTAAATGCAATTATACTACAGAATGCTATTAGGAGGACTTTCTAATTGTAGACTAGACCACAGATATGCTATTAGGAGGACTTTCTAAATGCAATTATACCACAAATATGCTATTATGAGGACTTTCTAAATGCAATTATACCACAGATATGCTATTAGGAGGACTTTCTAAATGAAGACTGGACCACAGATATGCTATTTGGAGGACTTTTTAAATGCAGACTAGACCACAGATATGCTGTAAGGAGGACTTTCTAAATGCAGACTAGACCACAGATATGCTGTAAGGAGGACTTTCTAAATGCATTTATACCACTGATATGCGATTAGGAGGACTTTCTAAATGCAGACAAGACCACATATATACTATTAGGAAGACTTTCTAAATGCAGACTAGACCACAGATATGCTATTAGGAGGACTTTGTAAATGCAGAGTGGACCACAGATATGCTGTAAGGAGGACTTTCTAAATGCAATTATACCACAGATATGCTATTAGGAGGACTTTCCAAATGCAATTATACCACAGATATGATATTAGGAGGACTTTCTAAATGCAGACTAGACCACATATATGCTATTTGGAAGACTTTCTAAAGGCAGACTAGACCACAGATATGCTATTAGGAGGACTTTCTAAATGCAGACTAGACCACAGATATGCTGCAAGGAGGACTTTCCAAATGCAATTATAACACAGGTATGCTTTTAGGAGGACTTTCTGAATGCAATTATACCACAGATATGCTATTAGGAGGACTTTCTAAATGCAATTATACCACAAAATGCTATTAGGAGGACTTTCTAGATGCAGACTAGACCACAGATATGCTATTAGGAGGACTTTCTAAATGCAATTATACCACGGATATGCTATTAGGAGGACTTCCTAAATGAAGACTGGACCACAGATATGCTATTTGGAGGACTTTCTAAATGCAGACTAGACCACATATATGCTATTAGGAAGACTTTCTAAATGCTGACTAGACCACAGATATGCTATTAGGAGGACTTTGTAAATGCAGACTAGACCACAGATATGCTGTTAGGAGGACTTTCTAAATGCAATTATACCATAGATATGCTATTAGGAGGACTTTCTAAATGCAATTATACCACATATTTGCTATTAGGAGGACTTTTTAAATGGAGACTAGACCACAGTTATGCTATTTGGAGGACTTTCTAAATGCAGACTAGACCACATATATGCTATTAGGAAGACTTTCTAAATGCAGACTATACACCAGATATGCTGTAAGGGGGACTTTCTAACTGCAATTATACCACCGATATGCTATTAGGAGGACTTTCTAAATGCAATTATACCACAGATATGCTATTAGGAGGACTTTCTAAATGCAGACTAGACCACATATATGCTATTTGGAAGAGTTTCTAAAGGCAGACTAGACCACAGATATGCTATTAGGAGGACTTTCTAAATACAGACTAGACCACAGATATGCTGTTAGGAGGACTTTCTAAATACAGACTAGACCACAGATATGCTATTAGGAGGACTCTCTAAATGCAGACTAGACCGCAGATATGCTGTAAGGAGGACTTTCTAAATGCAATTATATCACAGATATGCTATTAGGAGGACTTTCTGAATGCAATTATACCACAGATATGCTATTAGGAGGACTTTCTAAATGCAGACTAGTCCACATATATGCTATTAGGAAGACTTTCTAAATGCAGACTAGACCACAGATATGCTATTAAGAGGACTTTCTAAATGCAGACTAGACCACAGATATGCTGTTAGGAGGACATTCTAAATTCAATTATACCACATAATTGCTATTAGGAGGACTTTTTGAATGCAATTATACCACAGATATGCTGTTAGGAGGACTTTCTAGATGCAATTATACCACAGAATGCTATTAGGAGGACTTTCTAAATGCAATTATACCTTAGAATGCTATTCGGAGGATTTTCTAAATGCAAACTAGACCACATATATGCTATAAGGAGGCCTTTCTAAATGCAATTATACCACCGATATGCTACTATGAGGACTTTCTAAATGCAGACTAGACCAAAGATATGCTATAAGGAGGACTTTTTAAAATGCAGTTATACTACAGATATGCTATTAGGAGGACTTTCTAAATGCAGACTAGACCACAGATATGCTATTAGGAGGACTTTCTAAATGCAGACTAGACCACATGTATGCTATTAGGAAGACTTTCTAAATGCTGACTAGACCACAGATATGCTATTAGAAGGACTTTGTAAATGCAGACTAGACCACAGATATGCTGTTAGGAGGATTTTCTAAATGCAATTATACCAGAGATATGCTATTAGGAGGACTTTCTGACTGCAATTATACCACCGATATGCTATTAGGAGGACTTTATAAATGCAATTAGATCATAGATATGCTGTTAGGAGGACTTTCTAAATGCAAACTAGACCACAGATATGCATTTAGGAGGACTTTCTAAATGCAAGTATACCATAGTTATGCTATTAGGAGGACTTTCTAAATGCAGTTATATCACAGATATGCTATAAGGAGGAATTTCTAAATGCAAACTAGACCACAGATATGCTATTAGGAGGTCTATCTAAATGCAATTATTCCACATATATGTTATTAGGAGGACTTTCTAAATTCAATTGTACCACATAATGCTATTAGGAGGACTTTCTAGATGGAGACTAGACCACAGATATGCTATTAGGAGGACTTTCTAAATCCAATTATACCACAGAATGCTTCTAGGAGGACTTTCTAAATGCAGATTAGACCACAGATATGCTATTAGGAGGACTTTCTAAATACAGACTAGACCACAGATATGCTGTTAGGAGGACTTTCTAAATACAGACTAGACCACAGATATGCTATTAGGAGGACTTTCTAAATGCAGACTAGACCACAGATATGCTGTAAGGAGGACTTTCTAAATGCAATTATATCACAGATATGCTATTAGGAGGACTTTCTGAATGCAATTATACAACAGATATGCTATTAGGAGGACTTTCTAAATGCAGACTAGTCCACATATATGCTATTAGGAAGACTTTCTAAATGCAGACTAGACCACAGATATGCTATTAAGAGGACTTTCTAAATGCAGACTAGACCACAGATATGCTGTTAGGAGGACATTCTAAATTCAATTATACCACATAATTGCTATTAGGAGGACTTTTTGAATGCAATTATACCACAGATATGCTGTTAGGAGGACTTTCTAGATGCAATTATTCCACAGATATGCTATTATGAGGACTTTCTAAATGCAATTATACCACAGATATGCTATTAGGAGGACTTTCTAAATGCAAATTAGACCACAGATATCCTAATAGGAGAACATTCGAAAGGCAATTATTCCACAGATATGCTATTATGAGAACTTTCTAAATGCAATTATACCACAGAATGCTATTAGGAGGACTTTCTAAATGCAGACTAGACCACAGATATGCTAATAGGAGGACTTTCTAAACACAATAATACCATAGAATGTTATTAGGAGGACTTTCTAAATGCAGACTAGACCACAGATATGCTATTAGGAGGACTTTGTAAATGCAGACTAGACCACAGATATGCTGTTAGGAGGACTTTCTAAATGCAATTATACCATAGATATGCTATTAGGAGGACTTTCTAAATGCAATTATACCACATATTTGCTATTAGGAGGACTTTTTAAATGCAGACTAGACCACAGTTATGCTATTTGGAGGACTTTCTAAATGCAGACTAGACCACATATATGCTATTAGGAAGACTTTCTAAATGCAGACTATACACCAGATATGCTGTAAGGGGGACTTTCTAAATGCAATTATACCACCGATATGCTATTAGGAGGACTTTCTAAATGCAATTATACCACAGATATGCTATTAGGAGGACTTTCTAAATGCAGACTAGACCACATATATGCTATTTGGAAGACTTTCTAAAGGCAGAGTAGACCACAGATATGCTATTAGGAGGACTTTCTAAATACAGACTAGACCACAGATATGCTGTTAGGAGGACTTTCTAAATACAGATTAGACCACAGATATGCTATTAGGAGGACTTTCTAAATGCAGACTAGACCACAGATATGCTGTTAGGAGGACTTTCCAAAATGCAAACTAGCCCACCAATATGCTAATAGGAGGACTTTCTAAATGCAATTATACCACAGATTTGCTATTTGGAGTACTTTCTAAATGCAATTATACCACAGATATGCTATTAGGAGGACTTTCTAAATGCAAATTAGACCACAGATATCCTATTAGGAGAACATTCTAAAGGCAATTATACCACAGAATGCTATTAGGAGGACTTTCTAAATGCAGACTAGACCACAGATATGCTAATAGGAGGACTTTCTAAACACAATAATACCATAGAATGTTATTAGGAGGAATTTCTAAATGTAGGCTAGGCCACAGATATGCTATTAGGAGGACTTTCTAAATGCAATTATAACACAGGTATGCTATTAGGAGTACTTTCTAAATGCAAATATACCACAGATATGCTACTAGGAGGACTTTCTAAATGTAGATTAGACCAAAAATATGCTATTAGGAGGACTTTCTAAATGCAATTATTCCACAGATATGCTATTGTGAGGACTTTCTAAATGCAAACTCGACCACAGATATGCTGTTAGGAGGACTTTCTAAATGCAGACTAGACCACATATCTGCTATTAGGAGGACTTTCGAAATACAATTATAGCAGAGATATGCTATTAGGAGGACTTTCTAAATGCAGTTATCCCCCAGAATGATATTAGGAAGACTTTCTAAATGCAACTATGCCACAGATATGCTATTAGGAGGACTTCCTAAATGCAATTATAACACAGATATGCTATTCGGAGAACTTTCTAAATGCAAACTAGACCACCGATATGCTATTAGCAGGACTTTCTAAATGCAATTATTCCACAGATATGCTATTAGGAGGACTTTCTAAATGCAATTATACCACAAAATGCTATTAGGAGGACTTTCTAGATGCAGACTAGACCACAGATATGCTATTAGGAGGACTTTCTAAATGCAATTATACCACGGATATGCTATTAGGAGGACTTCCTAAATGAAGACTGGACCACAGATATGCTATTTGGAGGACTTTCTAAATGCAGACTAGACCACATATATGCTATTAGGAAGACTTTCTAAATGCTGACTAGACCACAGATATGCTATTAGGAGGACTTTGTAAATGCAGACTAGACCACAGATATGCTGTTAGGAGGACTTTCTAAATGCAATTATACCATAGATATGCTATTAGGAGGACTTTCTAAATGCAATTATACCACATATTTGCTATTAGGAGGACTTTTTAAATGCAGACTAGACCACAGTTATGCTATTTGGAGGACTTTCTAAATGCAGACTAGACCACATATATGCTATTAGGAAGACTTTCTAAATGCAGACTATACACCAGATATGCTGTAAGGGGGACTTTCTAACTGCAATTATACCACCGATATGCTATTAGGAGGACTTTCTAAATGCAATTATACCACAGATATGCTATTAGGAGGACTTTCTAAATGCAGACTAGACCACATATATGCTATTTGGAAGAGTTTCTAAAGGCAGACTAGACCACAGATATGCTATTAGGAGGACTTTCTAAATACAGACTAGACCACAGATATGCTGTTAGGAGGACTTTCTAAATACAGACTAGACCACAGATATGCTATTAGGAGGACTCTCTAAATGCAGACTAGACCGCAGATATGCTGTAAGGAGGACTTTCTAAATGCAATTATATCACAGATATGCTATTAGGAGGACTTTCTGAATGCAATTATACCACAGATATGCTATTAGGAGGACTTTCTAAATGCAGACTAGTCCACATATATGCTATTAGGAAGACTTTCTAAATGCAGACTAGACCACAGATATGCTATTAAGAGGACTTTCTAAATGCAGACTAGACCACAGATATGCTGTTAGGAGGACATTCTAAATTCAATTATACCACATAATTGCTATTAGGAGGACTTTTTGAATGCAATTATACCACAGATATGCTGTTAGGAGGACTTTCTAGATGCAATTATACCACAGAATGCTATTAGGAGGACTTTCTAAATGCAATTATACCTTAGAATGCTATTCGGAGGATTTTCTAAATGCAAACTAGACCACATATATGCTATAAGGAGGCCTTTCTAAATGCAATTATACCACCGATATGCTACTATGAGGACTTTCTAAATGCAGACTAGACCAAAGATATGCTATAAGGAGGACTTTTTAAAATGCAGTTATACTACAGATATGCTATTAGGAGGACTTTCTAAATGCAGACTAGACCACAGATATGCTATTAGGAGGACTTTCTAAATGCAGACTAGACCACATGTATGCTATTAGGAAGACTTTCTAAATGCTGACTAGACCACAGATATGCTATTAGAAGGACTTTGTAAATGCAGACTAGACCACAGATATGCTGTTAGGAGGATTTTCTAAATGCAATTATACCAGAGATATGCTATTAGGAGGACTTTCTGACTGCAATTATACCACCGATATGCTATTAGGAGGACTTTATAAATGCAATTAGATCATAGATATGCTGTTAGGAGGACTTTCTAAATGCAAACTAGACCACAGATATGCATTTAGGAGGACTTTCTAAATGCAAGTATACCATAGTTATGCTATTAGGAGGACTTTCTAAATGCAGTTATATCACAGATATGCTATAAGGAGGAATTTCTAAATGCAAACTAGACCACAGATATGCTATTAGGAGGTCTATCTAAATGCAATTATTCCACATATATGTTATTAGGAGGACTTTCTAAATTCAATTGTACCACATAATGCTATTAGGAGGACTTTCTAGATGGAGACTAGACCACAGATATGCTATTAGGAGGACTTTCTAAATCCAATTATACCACAGAATGCTTCTAGGAGGACTTTCTAAATGCAGATTAGACCACAGATATGCTATTAGGAGGACTTTCTAAATACAGACTAGACCACAGATATGCTGTTAGGAGGACTTTCTAAATACAGACTAGACCACAGATATGCTATTAGGAGGACTTTCTAAATGCAGACTAGACCACAGATATGCTGTAAGGAGGACTTTCTAAATGCAATTATATCACAGATATGCTATTAGGAGGACTTTCTGAATGCAATTATACAACAGATATGCTATTAGGAGGACTTTCTAAATGCAGACTAGTCCACATATATGCTATTAGGAAGACTTTCTAAATGCAGACTAGACCACAGATATGCTATTAAGAGGACTTTCTAAATGCAGACTAGACCACAGATATGCTGTTAGGAGGACATTCTAAATTCAATTATACCACATAATTGCTATTAGGAGGACTTTTTGAATGCAATTATACCACAGATATGCTGTTAGGAGGACTTTCTAGATGCAATTATTCCACAGATATGCTATTATGAGGACTTTCTAAATGCAATTATACCACAGATATGCTATTAGGAGGACTTTCTAAATGCAAATTAGACCACAGATATCCTAATAGGAGAACATTCGAAAGGCAATTATTCCACAGATATGCTATTATGAGAACTTTCTAAATGCAATTATACCACAGAATGCTATTAGGAGGACTTTCTAAATGCAGACTAGACCACAGATATGCTAATAGGAGGACTTTCTAAACACAATAATACCATAGAATGTTATTAGGAGGACTTTCTAAATGCAGACTAGACCACAGATATGCTATTAGGAGGACTTTGTAAATGCAGACTAGACCACAGATATGCTGTTAGGAGGACTTTCTAAATGCAATTATACCATAGATATGCTATTAGGAGGACTTTCTAAATGCAATTATACCACATATTTGCTATTAGGAGGACTTTTTAAATGCAGACTAGACCACAGTTATGCTATTTGGAGGACTTTCTAAATGCAGACTAGACCACATATATGCTATTAGGAAGACTTTCTAAATGCAGACTATACACCAGATATGCTGTAAGGGGGACTTTCTAAATGCAATTATACCACCGATATGCTATTAGGAGGACTTTCTAAATGCAATTATACCACAGATATGCTATTAGGAGGACTTTCTAAATGCAGACTAGACCACATATATGCTATTTGGAAGACTTTCTAAAGGCAGAGTAGACCACAGATATGCTATTAGGAGGACTTTCTAAATACAGACTAGACCACAGATATGCTGTTAGGAGGACTTTCTAAATACAGATTAGACCACAGATATGCTATTAGGAGGACTTTCTAAATGCAGACTAGACCACAGATATGCTGTTAGGAGGACTTTCCAAAATGCAAACTAGCCCACCAATATGCTAATAGGAGGACTTTCTAAATGCAATTATACCACAGATTTGCTATTTGGAGTACTTTCTAAATGCAATTATACCACAGATATGCTATTAGGAGGACTTTCTAAATGCAAATTAGACCACAGATATCCTATTAGGAGAACATTCTAAAGGCAATTATACCACAGAATGCTATTAGGAGGACTTTCTAAATGCAGACTAGACCACAGATATGCTAATAGGAGGACTTTCTAAACACAATAATACCATAGAATGTTATTAGGAGGAATTTCTAAATGTAGGCTAGGCCACAGATATGCTATTAGGAGGACTTTCTAAATGCAATTATAACACAGGTATGCTATTAGGAGTACTTTCTAAATGCAAATATACCACAGATATGCTACTAGGAGGACTTTCTAAATGTAGATTAGACCAAAAATATGCTATTAGGAGGACTTTCTAAATGCAATTATTCCACAGATATGCTATTGTGAGGACTTTCTAAATGCAAACTCGACCACAGATATGCTGTTAGGAGGACTTTCTAAATGCAGACTAGACCACATATCTGCTATTAGGAGGACTTTCGAAATACAATTATAGCAGAGATATGCTATTAGGAGGACTTTCTAAATGCAGTTATCCCCCAGAATGATATTAGGAAGACTTTCTAAATGCAACTATGCCACAGATATGCTATTAGGAGGACTTCCTAAATGCAATTATAACACAGATATGCTATTCGGAGAACTTTCTAAATGCAAACTAGACCACCGATATGCTATTAGCAGGACTTTCTAAATGCAATTATTCCACAGATATGCTATTAGGAGGACTTTCTAAATGCAATTATACCACAAAATGCTATTAGGAGGACTTTCTAGATGCAGACTAGACCACAGATATGCTATTAGGAGGACTTTCTAAATGCAATTATACCACGGATATGCTATTAGGAGGACTTCCTAAATGAAGACTGGACCACAGATATGCTATTTGGAGGACTTTCTAAATGCAGACTAGACCACATATATGCTATTAGGAAGACTTTCTAAATGCTGACTAGACCACAGATATGCTATTAGGAGGACTTTGTAAATGCAGACTAGACCACAGATATGCTGTTAGGAGGACTTTCTAAATGCAATTATACCATAGATATGCTATTAGGAGGACTTTCTAAATGCAATTATACCACATATTTGCTATTAGGAGGACTTTTTAAATGCAGACTAGACCACAGTTATGCTATTTGGAGGACTTTCTAAATGCAGACTAGACCACATATATGCTATTAGGAAGACTTTCTAAATGCAGACTATACACCAGATATGCTGTAAGGGGGACTTTCTAACTGCAATTATACCACCGATATGCTATTAGGAGGACTTTCTAAATGCAATTATACCACAGATATGCTATTAGGAGGACTTTCTAAATGCAGACTAGACCACATATATGCTATTTGGAAGAGTTTCTAAAGGCAGACTAGACCACAGATATGCTATTAGGAGGACTTTCTAAATACAGACTAGACCACAGATATGCTGTTAGGAGGACTTTCTAAATACAGACTAGACCACAGATATGCTATTAGGAGGACTTTCTAAATGCAGACTAGACCGCAGATATGCTGTAAGGAGGACTTTCTAAATGCAATTATATCACAGATATGCTATTAGGAGGACTTTCTGAATGCAATTATACCACAGATATGCTATTAGGAGGACTTTCTAAATGCAGACTAGTCCACATATATGCTATTAGGAAGACTTTCTAAATGCAGACTAGACCACAGATATGCTATTAAGAGGACTTTCTAAATGCAGACTAGACCACAGATATGCTGTTAGGAGGACATTCTAAATTCAATTATACCACATAATTGCTATTAGGAGGACTTTTTGAATGCAATTATACCACAGATATGCTGTTAGGAGGACTTTCTAGATGCAATTATACCACAGAATGCTATTAGGAGGACTTTCTAAATGCAATTATACCTTAGAATGCTATTCGGAGGATTTTCTAAATGCAAACTAGACCACATATATGCTATAAGGAGGCCTTTCTAAATGCAATTATACCACCGATATGCTACTATGAGGACTTTCTAAATGCAGACTAGACCAAAGATATGCTATAAGGAGGACTTTTTAAAATGCAGTTATACTACAGATATGCTATTAGGAGGACTTTCTAAATGCAGACTAGACCACAGATATGCTATTAGGAGGACTTTCTAAATGCAGACTAGACCACATGTATGCTATTAGGAAGACTTTCTAAATGCTGACTAGACCACAGATATGCTATTAGAAGGACTTTGTAAATGCAGACTAGACCACAGATATGCTGTTAGGAGGATTTTCTAAATGCAATTATACCAGAGATATGCTATTAGGAGGACTTTCTGACTGCAATTATACCACCGATATGCTATTAGGAGGACTTTATAAATGCAATTAGATCATAGATATGCTGTTAGGAGGACTTTCTAAATGCAAACTAGACCACAGATATGCATTTAGGAGGACTTTCTAAATGCAAGTATACCATAGCTATGCTATTAGGAGGACTTTCTAAATGCAGTTATATCACAGATATGCTATAAGGAGGAATTTCTAAATGCAAACTAGACCACAGATATGCTATTAGGAGGTCTATCTAAATGTAATTATTCCACATATATGTTATTAGGAGGACTTTCTAAATTCAATTGTACCACATAATGCTATTAGGAGGACTTTCTAGATGGAGACTAGACCACAGATATGCTATTAGGAGGACTTTCTAAATCCAATTATACCACAGAATGCTTCTAGGAGGACTTTCTAAATGCAGATTAGACCACAGATATGCTATTAGGAGGACTTTCTAAATACAGACTAGACCACAGATATGCTGTTAGGAGGACTTTCTAAATACAGACTAGACCACAGATATGCTATTAGGAGGACTTTCTAAATGCAGACTAGACCACAGATATGCTGTAAGGAGGACTTTCTAAATGCAATTATATCACAGATATGCTATTAGGAGGACTTTCTGAATGCAATTATACCACAGATATGCTATTAGGAGGACTTTCTAAATGCAGACTAGTCCACAGATATGCTATTAAGAGGACTTTCTAAATGCAGACTAGACCACAGATATGCTGTTAGGAGGACATTCTAAATTCAATTATACCACATAATTGCTATTAGGAGGACTTTTTGAATGCAATTATACCACAGATATGCTGTTAGGAGGACTTTCTAGATGCAATTATTCCACAGATATGCTATTATGAGGACTTTCTAAAAGCAATTATACCACAGAATGCTATTAGGAGGACTTTCTAAATGCAATTATACCTTAGAATGCTATTCAGAGGATTTTCTAAATGCAAACTAGACCACATATATGCTATAAGGAGGCCTTTCTAAATGCAATTATACCACGGATATGCTACTATGAGGACTTTCTAAATGCAGACTAGACCATAGATATGCTATAAGGAGGACTTTTTAAAATGCAGTTATACTACAGATATGCTATTAGGAGGACTTTCTAAATGCAGACTAGACCACAGATATGCTATTAGGAGGACTTTCTAAATGCAGACTAGACCACATGTATGCTATTAGGAAGACTTTCTAAATGCTGACTAGACCACAGATATGCTATTAGAAGGACTTTGTAAATGCAGACTAGAGCACAGATATGCTGTTAGGAGGATTTTCTAAATGCAATTATACCAGAGATATGCTATTAGGAGGACTTTCTGACTGCAATTATACCACAGATATGCTATTAGGAGGACTTTATAAATGCAATTAGATCACAGATATGCTGTTAGGAGGACTTTCTAAATGCAAACTAGACCACAGATATGCATTTAGGAGGACTTTCTAAATGCAAGTATACCATAGTTATGCTATTAGGATGACTTTCTAAATGCAGTTATATCACAGATATGCTATAAGGAGGAATTTCTAAATTCAAACTAGACCACAGATATGCTATTAGGAGGTCTATCTAAATGCAATTATTCCACATATATGCTATTAGGAGGACTTTCTAGATGGAGACTAGACCACAGATATGCTATTAGGAGGACTTTCTAAATCCAATTATACCACAGAATGCTTCTAGGAGGACTTTCTAAATGCAGATTAGACCACAGATATGCTATTAGGAGGACTTTCTAAATACAGACTAGACCACAGATATGCTATTAGGGGGACTTTCTAAATGCAGACTAGACCACAGATATGCTATTAAGAGGACTTTCTAAATTCAGACTACACCACAAATACGCTGTTAGGAGGACTTTCTAAATTTAATTAAACCACAGATATGCTATTAGGAGGACTTTCTGAATGCACTTAAACCACAGATATGCTATTAGGAGGACTTTCTAAATGCAATTAGATCACAGCTATGCTGTTAGGAGGACTTTCCAAATAAAAACAAGCCCACCGATATGCTAATAGGAGGACTTTCTAAATGCAATTATACCACAGATTTGCTATTTGGAGTACTTTCTAAATGCAATTATACCAAATATATGCTATTAGGAGGACTTTCTAAATGCAAACTAGACCACAGATATCCTATTAAAAGAACATTCTAAAGGCAATTATTCCACAGAAATGCTATTCGGAGGACTTTCTAAATGCAATTATACCACAGAATGCTTTTAGGAGTACTTTCTAAATGCAAATATACCACAGATATGCTATTAGGAGGACTTTCCAAATGCAGATTACACCACAAATATCCTATTAGGAGAACTTTCTAAATGCAATTATTCAACAGATATGCTATTGGGAGGACTTTCTAAATGCAGACTAGACCACACATATGCTATTAGGAGGACTTTCTAAATGCAGACTAGACCACATATCTGCTATTAAGAGGTATTTCGAAATGCAATTATACCACAGATATGCTATTAGGAGGACTTTCTAAATGCAGTTATCCCGCAGAATGATATTAGGAAGACTTTCTAAATGCAATTATACCACAGATATGCTATTGGGAGGACTTTCTAAATACAATTAGATCACAGATATGCTGTTATGAGGACTTTCTAAATGCAATTATACCAAAGATGTACTAGTAGGAGGAGATATGCTTTTAGGATAACTTCCTAAATGCAATTATACCACAGATATGCTATTCGGAGAACTTTCTAAATGCAAACTAGACCACAGATATGCTATTAGCAGGACTTTCTAAATGCAATTATTCCACAGATATGCTATTAGGAGGACTTTCTAAATGCAATTATACCACAAAATGCTATTAGGAGGACTTTCTAGATGCAGACTAGACCACAGATATGCTATTAGGACGACTTTCTAAATGCAATTATACCACAGATATGCTATTAGGAGGACTTTCTAAATGCAATTATACCACGGATATGCTATTAGGAGGACTTTCTAAATGAAGACTGGACCACAGATATGCTATTTGGAGGACTTTCTAAATGCACACTAGACCACAGATATGCTATTAGGAGGACTTTCTAAATGCAGACTAGACCCCAGATATGCTGTAAGAAGGACTTTCTAAATGCATTTATACCACTGATATGCTATTAGGAGGACTTTCTAAATGTAGACTAGACCACAGATATGCTAATAGGAGGTCTTTCTAAATGCAATAATACCATTGAATGTTATTCGGAGGACTTTCTAAATGTAGACTAGACCACAGATATGCTATTAGGAGGACTTTCTAAATGCAGACTACACCACAGATATGCTATTAGGAGGACTTTCTAGATGCAGACTAGACCACAGATATGCTATTAGGAGGACTTTCTAAATGCAATTATACCACTGAATGCTATTAGGAGGACTTTCTAAATGTAGACTAGACCACAGATATGCTAATAGGAGGTCTTTCTAAACGCAATAATACCATTGAATGTTATTCGGAGGACTTTCTAAATGTAGACTAGACCACAGATATGCTATTAGGAGGACTTTCTAAATGCAATTATAACACAGGTATGCTTTTAGGAGTACTTTCTAAATGCAAATATACCACAGATATGCTATTAGGAGGACTTTCCAAATGCAGATTAGACCACAAATATCCTATTAGGAGAACTTTCTAAATGCAATTATTCAACAGATATGCTATTGGGAGGACTTTCTAAATGCAGACTAGACCACAGATATGCTATTAGGAGGACTTTCTAAATGCAGACTAGACCACATATCTGCTATTAAGAGGACTTTCGAAATGCAATTATACCACATATATGCTATTAGGAGGACTTTCTAAATGCAGTTATCCCCCAGAATGATATTAGGAAGACTTTCTAAATGCAATTATACCACAGATATGCTATTCGGAGAACTTTCTAAATGCAAACTAGACCACAGATATGCTATTAGCAGGACATTCTAAATGCAATTATTCCACAGATATGCTATTAAGAGGACTTTCTAAATGCAATTATACCACAAAATGCTATTAGGAGGACTTTCTAGATGCAGACTAGACCACAGATATGCTATTAGGAGGACTTTCTAAATGCAATTATACCACATAATGCTATTAGGAGGACTTTCTAAATGTAGACTAGACCACAGATATGCTATTAGGAGGACTTTCTAAATGCAATTATACCACAGATATGCTATTAGGAGGACTTTCTAAATGCAATTATACCACGGATATGCTATTAGGAGGACTTTCTAAATGAAGACTGGACCATAGATATGTTATTTGGAGGACTTTCTAAATGCAGACTAGACCACAGATATGCTATTAGGAGGACTTTCTAAATGCAGACTAGACCATAGACATGCTGTAAGGAGGACTTTCTAAATGCATTTATACCACTGATATGCTATTAGGAGGACTTTCTAAAAGCAGACTAGACCACATATATGCTATTAGGAAGACTTTCTAAATGCAGACTACACCACAGATATGCTATTAGGAGGACTTTCTAGATGCAGACTAGACCACAGATATGCTATTAGGAGGACTTTCTAAATGCAATTATACTACAGAATGCTATTAGGAGGACTTTCTAATTGTAGACTAGACCACAGATATGCTATTAGGAGGACTTTCTAAATGCAATTATACCACAAATATGCTATTATGAGGACTTTCTAAATGCAATTATACCACAGATATGCTATTAGGAGGACTTTCTAAATGAAGACTGGACCACAGATATGCTATTTGGAGGACTTTTTAAATGCAGACTAGACCACAGATATGCTGTAAGGAGGACTTTCTAAATGCAGACTAGACCACAGATATGCTGTAAGGAGGACTTTCTAAATGCATTTATACCACTGATATGCGATTAGGAGGACTTTCTAAATGCAGACAAGACCACATATATACTATTAGGAAGACTTTCTAAATGCAGACTAGACCACAGATATGCTATTAGGAGGACTTTGTAAATGCAGAGTGGACCACAGATATGCTGTAAGGAGGACTTTCTAAATGCAATTATACCACAGATATGCTATTAGGAGGACTTTCCAAATGCAATTATACCACAGATATGATATTAGGAGGACTTTCTAAATGCAGACTAGACCACATATATGCTATTTGGAAGACTTTCTAAAGGCAGACTAGACCACAGATATACTATTAGGAGGACTTTCTAAATGCAGACTAGACCACAGATATGCTGCAAGGAGGACTTTCCAAATGCAATTATAACACAGGTATGCTTTTAGGAGGACTTTCTGAATGCAATTATACCACAGATATGCTATTAGGAGGACTTTCTAAATGCAGACTAGACCACATATATGCTATTAGGAAGACTTTCTAAATGCAGACTAGACCACAGATATGCTATTAGGAGGACTTTCTAAATGCAGACTAGACCACAGATATGCTGTTAGGAGGACATTCTAAATTCAATTATACCACAGAATTGCTATTAGGAGGACTTGTTGAATGCAAACTAGACCACAGATATGCTATTAGGAGGTCTATCTATATGCAATTATTCCACAGATATGCTATTAGGAGGACTTTCTAAATGCAATTGTACCACAGAATGCTATTAGGAGGACTTTCTAGATGGAGACTAGACCACAGATATGCTATTAGGTGGACTTTCTAAATGCAATTATACCACAGAATGCTTCTAGGCAGACTTCTAAATGCAGATTAGACCACAGATATGCTATTAGGAGGACTTTCTTAATACAGACTAGACCACAGATATGCTATTAAGAGGACTTTCTAAATTCAGACTACACCACAAATACGCTGTTAGGAGGACTTTCTAAATGTAATTAAACCACAGATATGCTATTAGGAGGACTTTCTGAATGCACTTAAACCACAGATATGCTATTAGGAGGACTTTCTAAATGCAATTAGATCACAGCTATGCTGTTAGGAGGACTTTCCAAATAAAACTAGCCCACCGATATGCTAATAGGAGGACTTTCTAAATGCAATTATACCACAGATTTGCTATTTGGAGTACTTTCTAAATGCAATTATACCACAGATATGCTATTAGGAGGACTTTCTAAATGCAAACTAGACCACAGATATCCTATTAAAAGAACATTCTAAAGGCAAATATTCCACAGATATGCTATTCGGAGGACTTTCTAAATGCAATTATACCACAGAATGCTATTAGGAGGACTTTCTAAATGCAGACTAGACCACAGACATGCTAATAGGAGGACTTTCTAAACGCAATAATACCATAGAATGTTATTCAGAGGACTTTCTAAATGTAGACTAGACCACAGATATGCTATTAGGAGGAGTTTCTAAATGCAATTATAACACAGGTATACTTTTAGGAGTACTTTCTAAATGCAAATATACCACAGATATGCTATTAGGAGGACTTTCCAAATGCAGATTAGACCACAAATATCCTATTAGGAGAACTTTCTAAATGCAATTATTCAACAGATATGCTATTGAGAGGACTTTCTAAATGCAGACTAGACCACAGATATGCTATTAGGAGGACTTTCTAAATGCAGACTAGACCACATATCTGCTATTAAGAGGACTTTCGAAATGCAATTATACCACAGATATGCTATTAGGAGGACTTTCTAAATGAAGTTATCCCGCAGAATGATATTAGGAAGACTTTCTAAATGCAATTATACCACAGATATGCTATTAGGAGGACTTTCTAAATGCAATTATACCAAAGATATACTAGTAGGAGGAGATATGCCTTTAGGAGAACTTCCTAAATGCAATTATACCACAGATATGCTATTCGGAGAGCTTTCTAAATGCAAACTAGACCACAGATACGCTATTAGCAGGACTTTCTAAATGCAATTATTCCACAGATATGCTATTAGGAGGACTTTCTAAATGCAATTATACCACAAAATGCTTTTAGGAGGGCTTTCTAGATGGAGACTGGACCACAGATATGCTATTTGGAGGACTTTCTAAATGCAGACTAGACCACAGATATGCTATTAGGAGGACTTTCTAAATGCAGACTAGCCCACAGATATGCTGTAAGGAGGACTTTCTAAATGCATTTATACCACTGATATGCTATTAGGAGGACTTTCTAAGTGCAGACTAGACCACATATATGCTATTAGGAAGACTTTCTAAATGCAGACTACACCACAGATATGCTATTAGGAGGAATTTCTAGATGCAGACTAGACCACAGATATGCTATTAGGAGGACTTTCTAAATGCAATTATGCCACAGAATGCTATTAGGAGGACTTTCTAAATGTAGACTAGACCACAGATATGCTATTAGGAGGACTTTCTAAATGCAATTATACCACAAATATGCTATTATGAGGACTTTCTAAATGCAAATATACCACGGATATGCTATTAGGAGGACTTTCTAAATGAAGACTGGACCACACATATGCTATTTGGAGGACTTTTTAAATGCAGATTAGACCACAGATATGCTATTAGGAGGACTTTCTAAATGCAGACTAGACCACAGATATGCTGTAAGGAGGACTTTCTAAATGCCTTTATACCACTGATATGCGATTAGGAGGACTTTCTAAATGCAGACTAGACCACAGATATGCTATTAGGAGGACTTTTTAAATGCAGAGTAGACCACATATATGCTGTAAGGAGGACTTTCTAAATACAATTATACCACAGATATGCTATTAGGAGGACTTTCTAAATGCAATTATACCACAGATATGCTATTAGGAGGACTTTCTAAATGCAGACTAGACCACATATATGCTATTTGGAAGACTTTCTAAAGGCAGACTAGACCACAGATATGCTATTAGGAGGACTTTCTAAATGCAGACTAGACCACAGATATGCTGTTAGGAGGACTTTCTAAATGCAGACTAGACCACAGATATGCTGTAAGGAGGACTTTCTAAATGCAATTATACCACAGATATGCTATTAGGAGGACTTTCTGAATGCAATTATACCACAGATATGCTATTAGGAGGACTTACTAAATGCAGACTAGACCACATATATGCTATTAGGAAGACTTTCTAAATGCAGACTAGACCACAGATATGCTATTAGGAGGACTTTCTAAATGCAGACTAGACCACAGATATGCTGCTGGAGGACATTCTAAATTCAATTATACCACAGAATTGCTATTAGGAGGACTTGTTGAATGCAATTATACCACAGATATGCTATTAGCAGGACTTTCTAAATGACATTTTTCCACAAATATGCTATTATGAGGACTTTCTAAATGCAATTATACCACAGAATGCTATTAGGAGGACTTTCTAAATGCAGACTAGACCACAGATATGCTATAAGGAGGACATTCTAAATGCAATTATACCTCAGAATGCTATTCCGAGGTCTTTCTAAATGCAAACTAGACCACATATATGCTATAAGGGGGCCTTTCTAAATGCAATTATACCACATATATGCTATTAGGAGGACTTTCTAAATGCAATTATACCACAGATATGCTATTAGGAGGACTTTCTAAATGCAGAATAGACCACATATATGCTATTTGGAAGACTTTCTAAAGGCAGACTAGACCACAGATATGCTATTAGGAGGACTTTCTAAATGCAGACTAGATCACAGATATGCTGTTAGGATTACTTTCTAAATGCAGACTAGACCACAGATATGCTATTAGGAGGACTTTCTAAATGCAATTATACCACAGATATGCTATTAGGAGGACTTTCTGAATGCAATTATACCACAGGTATGCTATTAGGAGAACTTTCTAAATGCAGACTAGACCACATATATGCTATTAGGAAGACTTTCTAAATGCAGACTAGACCACAGATATGCTAATAGGAGGACTTTCTAAACACAATAATACCATTGAATGTTATTAGGAGGACTTTCTAAATGTAGACTAGGCCACAGATATGCTATTAGGAGGACTTTCTAAATGCAATTATAACACAGGTATGCTATTAGGAGTACTTTCTAAATGCAAATATACCACAGATATGCTACTAGGAGGACTTTCTAAATGTAGATTAGACCAAAAATATGCTATTAGGAGGACTTTCTAAATGCAATTATTCCACAGATATGCTATTGGGAGGACTTTCTAAATGCAGACTCGACCACAGATATGCTGTTAGGAGGACTTTCTAAATGCAGACTAGACCACATATCTGCTATTAGGAGGACTTTCGAAATACAATTATACCACAGATATGCTATTAGGAGGACTTTCTAAATGCAGTTATCCCCCAGAATGATATTAGGAAGACTTTCTAAATGCAATTATACCACAGATATGCTATTAGGAGGACTTCCTAAATGCAATTATACCACAGATATGCTATTCAGAGAACTTTCTAAATGCAAACTAGACCACCGATATGCTATTAGCAGGACTTTCTAAATGCAATTATTCCACAGATATGCTATTAGGAGGACTTTCTAAATGCAATTATACCACAAAATGCTATTAGGAGGACTTTCTAGATGCAGACTAGACCACAGGTATGCTATTAGGAGGACTTTCTAAATGCAATTATACCACGGATATGTTATTAGGAGGACTTCCTAAATGAAGACTGGACCACAGATATGCTATTTGGAGGACTTTCTAAATGCAGACTAGACCACAGATATGCTATTAGGAGGTCTTTCTAAATGCAGACTAGACCACAGATATGCTGTAAGGAGGACTTTCTAAATGCATTTATACCACTGATATGCTATTAGGAGGACTTTCTAAATGCAGACTAGACCACATATATGCTATTAGGAAGACTTTCTAAATGCAGACTAGACCACAGATATGCTATTAGGAGGACTTTGTAAATGCAGACTAGACCACAGATATGCTGTTAGGAGGACTTTCTAAATGCAATTATACCATAGATATGCTATTAGGAGGATTTTCTAAATGCAATTATACCACATATTTGCTATTAGGAGGACTTTTTAAATGCAGACTAGACCACAGTTATGCTATTTGGAGGTCTTTCTAAATGCAGACTAGACCACATATATGCTATTAGGAAGACTTTCTAAATGCAGACTATACACCAGATATGCTGTAAGGGGGACTTTCTTAATGCAATTATACCACCGATATGCTATTAGGAGGACTTTCTAAATGCAATTATACCACAGATATGCTATTAGGAGGACTTTCTAAATGCAGACTAGACCACATATATGCTATTTGGAAGACTTTCTAAAGGCAGACTAGACCACAGATATGCTATTAGGAGGACTTTCTAAATACAGACTAGACCACAGATATGCTATTAGGAGGACTTTCTAAATACAGACTAGACCACAGATATGCTATTAGGAGGACTTTCTAAATGCAGACTAGACCACAGATATGCTGTAAGGAGGACTTTCTAAATGCAATTATATCACAGATATGCTATTAGGAGGACTTTCTGAATGCAATTATACCACAGATATGCTATTAGGAGGACTTTCTAAATGCAGACTAGACCACACATATGCTATTAGGAAGACTTTCTAAATGCAGACTAGACCACAGATATGCTATTAGGAGGACTTTCTAAATGCAGACTAGACACAGATATGCTGTTAGGAGGACATTCTAAATTCAATTATACCACATAATTGCTATTAGGAGGACTTTTTGAATGCAATTATACCACAGATATGCTGTTAGGAGGACTTTCTAGATGCAATTATTCCACAGATATGCTATTATGAGGACTTTCTAAAAGCAATTATACCACAGAATGCTATTAGGAGGACTTTCTAAATGCAGACTAGACCACAGATATGCTATTAGGAGGACATTCTAAATGCAATTATACCTTAGAATGCTATTCGGAGGATTTTCTAAATGCAAACTAGACCACATATATGTTATAAGGAGGCCTTTCTAAATGCAATTATACCACTGATATGCTATTAGGAGGACTTTCTAAATGCAGACTAGACCACAGATATGCTATTAGGAGGACTTTCTAAATGCAGACTAGACCACATGTATGCTATTAGGAAGACTTTCTAAATGCTGACTAGACCACAGATATGCTATTAGGAGGACTTTGTAAATGCAGACTAGACCACAGATATGCTGTTAGGAGGATTTTCTAAATGCAATTATACCAGAGATATGCTATTAGGAGGACTTTCTGAATGTGATTATACCACATGTATGCTATTAGGAGGACTTTCTGACTGCAATTATACCACAGATATGCTATTAGGAGGACTTTATAAATGCAATTAGATCACAGATATGCTGTTAGGAGGACTTTCTAAATGCAAACTAGACCACAGATATGCATTTAGGTGGACTTTCTAAATGCAATTATACCATAGATATGCTATTAGGAGGACTTTCTAAATGCAATTATACTACATATTTGCTATTAGGAGGACTTTTTAAATGCAGACTAGACCACAGTTATGCTATTTGGAGGACTTTCTAAAAGCAGACTAGACCACATATATGCTATTAGGAAGACTTTCTAAATGCAGACTACACACCAGATATGCTGTAAGGGGGACGTTCTAAATGCATTTATACCACCGATATGCTATTAGGAGGACTTTCTAAATGCAATTATACCACAGATATGCTATTAGGAGGACTTTCTAAATGCAGACTAGACCACATATATGCTATTTGGAAGACTTTCTAAAGGCAGACTAGACCACAGATATGCTATTAGGAGGACTTTCTAAATACAGACTAGACCACAGATATGCTGTAAGGAGGACTTTCTAAATACAGACTAGACCACAGATATGCTATTAGGAGGACTTTCTAAATGCAGACTAGACCACAGATATGCTGTAAGGAGGACTTTCTAAATGCAATTCTATCACAGATATGCTATTAGCAGGACTTCCTGAATGCAATTATATCACGGATATGCTATTAGGAGGACTTTCTAAATGCAGACTAGACCACATATATGCTATTAGGAAGACTTTCTAAATGCAGACTAGACCACAGATATGCTATTAGGAGGACTTTCTAAATGCAGACTAGACCACAGATATGCTGATAGGAGGACATTCTAAATTCAATTATACCACATAATTGCTATTAGGAGGACTTTTTGAATGGAATTATACCACAGATATGCTGTTAGGAGGACTTTCTAGATGCAATTATTCTACAGATATGCTATTATGAGGACTTTCTAAAAGCAATTATACCACAGCATGCTATTAGGAGGACTTTCTAAATGCAGACTAGACCACAGATATACTATTAGGAGGACATTCTAAATGCAATTATACCCTAGAATGCTATTCGGAGGATTTTCTAAATGCAAAGTAGACCACATATATGATATAAGGAGGCCTTTCTAAATGCAATTATACCACCGATATGCTACTATGAGGACTTTCTAAATGCAGACTAGACCATAGATATGCTATAAGGAGGACTTTTTAAAATGCAGTTATACAACAGATATGCTATTAGGAGGACTTTCTAAATGCAGACTAGACCACAGATATGCTATTAGGAGGACTTTCTAAATGCAGACTAGACCACATGTATGCTATTGGGAAGACTTTCTAAATGCTGACTAGACCACAGATATGCTATTAGGAGGACTTTGTAAATGCAGACTAGACCACAGATGTGCTGTTAGGAGGATTTTCTAAATGCAATTATACCAGAGATATGCTATTAGGAGGACTTTCTGAATGCAATTATACCACATGTATGCTATTAGGAGGACTTTCTGACTGCAATTATACCACAGATATGCTATTAGGAGGACTTTATAAATGCAATTAGATCACAGATATGCTGTTAGGAGGACTTTCTAAATGCAAACTAAACCACAGATATGCATTTAGGAGGACTTTCTAAATGCAAGTATACCATAGTTATGCTATTAGGAGGACTTTCTAAATGCAGTTATATCACAGATATGCTATAAGGAGGAATTTCTAAATGCAAACTAGACCACAGATATGCTATTAGGAGGTCTATCTAAATGCAATTATTCCACATATATGCTATTAGGAGGACTTTCTAAATGCAATTGTACCACAAAATGCTATTAGGAGGACTTTCTAGATGGAGACTAGACCACAGATATGCTATTAGGAGGACTTTCTAAATGCAATTATACCACAGAATGCTTCTAGGAGGACTTTCTAAATGCAGATTAGACCACAGATATGCTATTAGGAGGACTTTCTAAATACAGACTAGACCACAGATATCTATTTGGGGGACTTTCTAAATGCAGACTAGACCACAGATATGCTATTAAGAGGACTTTCTAAATCCGGACTACACCACAAATACGCTGTTAGGAGGACTTTCTAAATGTAATTAAACCACAGATATGCTATTAGGAGGACTTTCTGAATGCAGTTATACCACAGATATGCTATTAGGAGGACTTTCTAAATGCAATTAGATCACAGCTATGCTGTTAGGAGGACTTTCCAAATGCAAACTAGCCCACCGATATGCTAATAGGAGGACTTTCTAAATGCAATTATACCACAGATTTGCTATTTGGAGTACTTTCTAAATGCAATTATACCACAGATATGCTATTAGGAGGACTTTCTAAATGCAAATTAGACCACAGATATACTAATAGGAGAACATTCGAAAGGCAATTATTCCACAGATATGCTATTATGAGAACTTTCTAAATGCAATTATACCACAGAATGCTATTAGGAGGACTTTCTAAATGCAGACTAGACCACAGATATGCTAATAGGAGGACTTTCTAAACACAATAATACCATAGAATGTTATTAGGAGGACTTTCTAAATGCAGACTAGACCACAGATATGCTATTAGGAGGACTTTGTAAATGCAGACTAGACCACAGATATGCTGTAAGGAGGACTTTCTAAATGCAATTATACCATAGATATGCTATTAGGAGGACTTTCTAAATGCAATTATACCACATATTTGCTATTAGGAGGACTTTTTAAATGCAGACTAGACCACAGTTATGCTATTTGGAGGACTTTCTAAATGCAGACTAGACCACATATATGCTATTAGGAAGACTTTCTAAATGCAGACTATACACCAGATATGCTGTAAGGGGGACTTTCTAAATGCAATTATACCACCGATATGCTATTAGGAGGACTTTCTAAATGCAATTATACCACAGATATGCTATTAGGAGGACTTTCTAAATGCAGACTAGACCACATATATGCTATTTGGAAGACTTTCTAAAGGCAGAGTAGACCACAGATATGCTATTAGGAGGACTTTCTAAATACAGACTAGACCACAGATATGCTGTTAGGAGGACTTTCTAAATACAGACTAGAACACAGATATGCTATTAGGAGGACTTTCTAAATGCAGACTAGACCACAGATATGCTGTTAGGAGGACTTTCCAAATGCAAACTAGCCCACCAATATGCTAATAGGAGGACTTTCTAAATGCAATTATACCACAGATTTGCTATTTGGAGTACTTTCTAAATGCAATTATACCACAGATATGCTATTAGGAGGACTTTCTAAATGCAAATTAGACCACAGATATCCTATTAGGAGAACATTCTAAAGGCAATTATACCACAGAATGCTATTAGGAGGACTTTCTAAATGCAGACTAGACCACAGATATGCTAATAGGAGGACTTTCTAAACACAATAATACCATAGAATGTTATTAGGAGGACTTTCTAAATGTAGGCTAGGCCACAGATATGCTATTAGGAGGACTTTCTAAATGCAATTATAACACAGGTATGCTATTAGGAGTACTTTCTAAATGCAAATATACCACAGATATGCTACTAGGAGGACTTTCTAAATGTAGATTAGACCAAAAATATGCTATTAGGAGGACTTTCTAAATGCAATTATTCCACAGATATGCTATTGTGAGGACTTTCTAAATGCAGACTCGACCACAGATATGCTGTTAGGAGGACTTTCTAAATGCAGACTAGACCACATATCTGCTATTAGGAGGACTTTCGAAATACAATTATACCAGAGATATGCTATTAGGAGGACTTTCTAAATGCAGTTATCCCCCAGAATGATATTAGGAAGACTTTCTAAATGCAATTATGCCACAGATATGCTATTAGGAGGACTTCCTAAATGCAATTATAACACAGATATGCTATTCGGAGAACTTTCTAAATGCAAACTAGACCACCGATATGCTATTAGCAGGACTTTCTAAATGCAATTATTCCACAGATATGCTATTAGGAGGACTTTCTAAATGCAATTATACCACAAAATGCTATTAGGAGGACTTTCTAGATGCAGACTAGACCACAGATATGCTATTAGGAGGACTTTCTAAATGCAATTATACCACAGATGTGCTATTATGAGGACTTTCTAAATGCAATTATACCACGGATATGCTATTAGGAGGACTTCCTAAATGAAGACTGGACCACAGATATGCTATTTGGAGGACTTTCTAAATGCAGACTAGACCACATATATGCTATTAGGAAGACTTTCTAAATGCTGACTAGACCACAGATATGCTGTTAGGAGGACTTTCTAAATGCAATTATACCATAGATATGCTATTAGGAGGACTTTCTAAATGCAATTGTACCACATATTTGCTATTAGGAGGACTTTTTAAATGCAGACTAGACCACAGTTATGCTATTTGGAGGACTTTCTAAATGCAGACTAGACCACATATATGCTATTAGGAGGACTTTCTAAATACAGACTAGACCACAGATATGCTGTTAGGAGGACTTTCTAAATGCAGACTAGACCACAGATATGCTGTAAGGAGGACTTTCTAAATGCAGACTAGTCCACATATATGCTATTAGGAAGACTTTCTAAATGCAGACTAGACCACAGATATGCTATTAGGAGGACTTTCTAAATGCAGACTAGTCCACATATATGCTATTAGGAAGACTTTCTAAATGCAGACTAGACCACAGATATGCTATTAAGAGGACTTTCTAAATGCAGACTAGACCATAGATATGCTATAAGGAGGACTTTTTAAAATGCAGTTATACTACAGATATGCTATTAGGAGGACTTTCTAAATGCAGACTAGACCACAGATATGCTATTAGGAGGACTTTCTAAATGCAAACTAGACCACATGTATGCTATTAGGAAGACTTTCTAAATGCTGACTAGACCACAGCTATGCTATTAGAAGGACTTTGTAAATGCAGACTAGAGCACAGATATGCTGTTAGGAGGATTTTCTAAATGCAATTATACCAGAGATATGCTATTAGGAGGACTTTCTGACTGCAATTATACCACAGATATGCTATTAGGAGGACTTTATAAATGCAATTAGATCACAGATATGCTGTTAGGAGGACTTTCTAAATGCAAACTAGACCACAGATATGCATTTAGGAGGACTTTCTAAATGCAAGTATACCATAGTTATGCTATTAGGAGGACTTTCTAAATGCAGTTATATCACAGATATGCTATAAGGAGGAATTTCTAAATGCAAACTAGACCACAGATATGCTATTAGGAGGTCTATCTAAATGCAATTATTCCACATATATGCTATTAGGAGGACTTTCTAAATTCAATTGTACCACATAATGCTATTAGGAGGACTTTCTGGATGGAGACTAGACCACAGATAAGCTATTAGGAGGACTTTCTAAATCCAATTATACCACAGAATGCTTCTAGGAGGACTTTCTAAATGCAGATTAGACCACAGATATGCTATTAGGAGGACTTTCTAAATACAGACTAGACCACAGATATGCTATTAGGGGGACTTTCTAAATGCAGACTAGACCACAGATATGCTATTAAGAGGACTTTCTAAATTCAGACTACACCACAAATACGCTGTTAGGAGGACTTTCTAAATTTAATTAAACCACAGATATGCTATTAGGAGGACTTTCTGAATGCACTTAAACCACAGATATGCTATTAGGAGGACTTTCTAAATGCAATTAGATCACAGCTATGCTGTTAGGAGGACTTTCCAAATAAAATCTAGCCCACCGATATGCTAATAGGAGGACTTTCTAAATGCAATTATACCACAGATTTGCTATTTGGAGTACTTTCTAAATGCAATTATACCAAATATATGCTATTAGGAGGACTTTCTAAATGCAAACTAGACCACAGATATCCTATTAAAAGAACATTCTAAAGGCAATTATTCCACAGAAATGCTATTCGGAGGACTTTCTAAATGCAATTATACCACAGAATGCTATTAGGAGGACTTTCTAAATGCAGACTAGACCACAGATATGCTAATAGGAGGACTTTCTAAACGCAATAATACCATAGAATTTTATTCTGAGGACTTTCTAAATGTAGACTAGACCACAGATATGCTATTAGGACGACTTTCTAAATGCAATTATAACACAGGTATGCTTTTAGGAGTACTTTCTAAATGCAAATATACCACAGATATGCTATTAGGAGGACTTTCCAAATGCAGATTACACCACAAATATCCTATTAGGAGAACTTTCTAAATGCAATTATTCAACAGATATGCTATTGGGAGGACTTTCTAAATGCGGTCTAGACCACAGATATGCTATTAGGAGGACTTTCTAAATGCAGACTAGACCACATATCTGCTATTAAGAGGTATTTCGAAATGCAATTATACCACAGATATGCTATTAGGAGGACTTTCTAAATGCAGTTATCCCGCAGAATGATATTAGGAAGACTTTCTAAATGCAATTATACCACAGATATGCTATTAGGAGGACTTTCTAAATACAATTAGATCACAGATATGCTGTTATGAGGACTTTCTAAATGCAATTATACCAAAGATGTACTAGTAGGAGGAGATATGCTTTTAGGAGAACTTCCTAAATGCAATTATACCACAGATATGCTATTCGGAGAACTTTCTAAATGCAAACTAGACCACAGATATGCTATTAGCAGGACTTTCTAAATGCAATTATTCCACAGATATGCTATTAGGAGGACTTTCTAAATGCAATTATACCACAAAATGCTATTAGGAGGACTTTCTAGATGCAGACTAGACCACAGATATGCTATTAGGACGACTTTCTAAATGCAATTATACCACATAATGCTATTAGGAGGACTTTCTAAATGTAGACTAGACCACAGATATGCTATTAGGAGGACTTTCTAAATGCAATTATACCACAGATATGCTATTAGGAGGACTTTCTAAATGCAATTATACCACGGATATGCTATTAGGAGGACTTTCTAAATGAAGACTGGACCACAGATATGCTATTTGGAGGACTTTCTAAATGCAGACTAGACCACAGATATGCTATTAGGAGGACTTTCTAAATGCAGACTAGACCACAGATATGCTGTAAGGAGGACTTTCTAAATGCATTTATACCACTGATATGCTATTAGGAGGCCTTTCTAAATGTAGACTAGACCACAGATATGCTAATAGGAGGTCTTTCTAAACGCAATAATACCATTGAATGTTATTCGGAGGACTTTCTAAATGTAGACTAGTCCACAGATATGCTATTAGGAGGACTTTCTAAATGCAGACTACACCACAGATATGCTATTAGGAGGACTTTCTAGATGCAGACTAGACCACAGATATGCTATTAGGACGACTTTCTAAATGCAATTATACCACATAATGCTATTAGGAGGACTTTCTAAATGTAGACTAGACCACAGATATGCTATTAGGAGGACTTTCTAAATGCAATTATACCACAGATATGCTATTAGGAGGACTTTCTAAATGCAATTATACCACAGATATGCTATTAGGAGGACTTTCTAAATGAAGACTGGACCACAGATATGCTATTTGGAGGACTTTCTAAATGCAGACTAGACCACAGATATGCTATTAGGAGGACTTTCTAAATGCAGTCTAGACCACAGATATGCTGTAAGGAGGACTTTCTAAATGCATTTATACCACTGATATGCTATTAGGAGGACTTTCTAAATGTAGACTAGACCACAGATATGCTAATAGGAGGTCTTTCTAAACGCAATAATACCATTGAATGTTATTCGGAGGACTTTCTAAATGTAGACTAGACCACAGATATGCTATTAGGAGGACTTTCTAAATGCAATTATAACACAGGTATGCTTTTAGGAGTACTTTCTAAATGCAAATATACCACAGATATGCTATTAGGAGGACTTTCCAAATGCAGATTAGACCACAAATATCCTATTAGGAGAACTTTCTAAATGCAATTATTCAACAGATATGCTATTGGGAGGACTTTCTAAATGCAGACTAGACCACAGATATGCTATTAGGAGGACTTTCTAAATGCAGACTAGACCACATATCTGCTATTAAGAGGACTTTCGAAATGCAATCATACCACATATATGCTATTAGGAGGACTTTCTAAATGCAGTTATCCCCCAGAATGATATTAGGAAGACTTTCTAAATGCAATTATACCACAGATATGCTAATAGGAGGACTTTCTAAATGCAATTAGATCACAGATATGCTGTTATGAGGACTTTCTAAATGCAATTATACCACAGATATGCTATTCGGAGAACTTTCTAAATGCAAACTAGACCACAGATATGCTATTAGCAGGACATTTTAAATGCAATTATTCCACAGATATGCTATTAAGAGGACTTTCTAAATGCAATTATACCACAAAATGCTATTAGGAGGACTTTCTAGATGCAGGCTAGACCACAGATATGCTATTAGGAGGACTTTCTAAATGCAATTATACCACATAATGCTATTAGGAGGACTTTCTAAATGTAGACTAGACCACAGATATGCTATTAGGAGGACTTTCTAAATGCAATTATACCACAGATATGCTATTAGGAAGACTTTCTAAATGCAATTATACCACGGATATGCTATTAGGAGGACTTTCTAAATGAAGACTGGACCACAGATATGTTATTTGGAGGACTTTCTAAATGCAGACTAGACCACAGATATGCTATTAGGAGGACTTTCTAAATGCAGACTAGACCATAGATATGCTGTAAGGAGGACTTTCTAAATGCATTTATACCACTGATATGCTATTAGGAGGACTTTCTAAAAGCAGACTAGACCACATATATGCTATTAGGAAGACTTTCTAAATGCAGACTACACCACAGATATGCTATTAGGAGGACTTTCTAGATGCAGACTAGACCACATATATGCTATTAGGAGGACTTTCTAAATGCAATTATACTACAGAATGCTATTAGGAGGACTTTCTAAATGTAGACTAGACCACAGATATGCTATTAGGAGGACTTTCTAAATGCAATTATACCACAAATATGCTATTATGAGGACTTTCTAAATGCAATTATACCACAGATATGCTATTATGAGGACTTTCTAAATGAAGACTGGACCACAGATATGCTATTTGGAGGACTTTTTAAATGCAGACTAGACCACAGATATGCTGTAAGGAGGACTTTCTAAATGCAGACTAGACCACAGATATGCTGTAAGGAGGACTTTCTAAATGCATTTATACCACTGATATGCGATTAGGAGGACTTTCTAAATGCAGACAAGACCACATATATACTTTTAGGAAGACTTTCTAAATGCAGACTAGACCACAGATATGCTATTAGGAGGACTTTGTCAATGCAGAGTGGACCACAGATATGCTGTAAGGAGGACTTTCTAAATGCAATTATACCACAGATATGCTATTAGGAGGACTTTCTAAATGCAATTATACCACAGATATGATATTAGGAGGACTTTCTAAATGCAGACTAGACCACATATGCTATTTGGAAGACTTTCTAAAGGCAGACTAGACCACAGATATGCTATTAGGAAGACTTTCTAAATGCAGACTAGACCACAGATATGCTATTAGGAGGACTTTCTAAATGCAGACTAGACCACAGATATGCTGTTAGGAGGACATTCTAAATTCAATTATACCACAGAATTGCTATTAGGAGGACTTGTTGAATGCAAACTAGACCACAGATATGCTATTAGGAGGTCTATCTATATGCAATTATTCCACAGATATGCTATTAGGAGGACTTTCTAAATGCAATTGTACCACAGAATGCTATTAGGAGGACTTTCTAGATGGAGACTAGACCACAGATATGCTATTAGGTGGACTTTCTAAATGCAATTATACCACAGAATGCTTCTAGGCGGACTTTCTAAATTCAGATTAGACCACAGATATGCTATTAGGAGGACTTTCTTAATACAGACTAGACCACAGATATGCTATTAAGAGGACTTTCTAAATTCAGACTACACCACAAATACGCTGTTAGGAGGACTTTCTAAATGTAATTAAACCGCAGATATGCTATTAGGAGGACTTTCTGAATGCACTTAAACCACAGATATGCTATTAGGAGGACTTTCTAAATGCAATTAGATCACAGCTATGCTGTTAGGAGGACTTTCCAAATAAAAACTAGCCCACCGATATGCTAATAGGAGGACTTTCTAAATGCAATTATACCACAGATTTGCTATTTGGAGTACTTTCTAAATGCAATTATACCACAGATATGCTATTAGGAGGACTTTCTAAATGCAAACTAGACCACAGATATCCTATTAAAAGAACATTCTAAAGGCAAATATTCCACAGATATGCTATTCGGAGGACTTTCTAAATGCAATTATACCACAGAATGCTATTAGGAGGACTTTCTAAATGCAGACTAGACCACAGACATGCTAATAGGAGGACTTTCTAAACGCAATAATACCATAGAATGTTATTCAGAGGACTTTCTAAATGTAGACTAGACCACGCATATGCTATTAGGGAGGACTTTCTAAATGCAATTATAACACAGGTATACTTTTAGGAGTACTTTCTAAATGCAAATATACCACAGATATGCTATTAGGAGGACTTTCCAAATGCAGATTAGACCACAAATATCCTATTAGGAGAACTTTCTAAATGCAATTATTCAACAGATATGCCATTGAGAGGACTTTCTAAATGCAGACTAGACCACAGATATGCTATTAGGAGGACTTTCTAAATGCAGACTAGACCACATATCTGTTATTAAGAGGACTTTCGAAATGCAATTATACCACAGATATGCTATTAGGAGGACTTTCTAAATGAAGTTATCCCGCAGAATGATATTAGGAAGACTTTCTAAATGCAATTATACCACAGATATGCTATTAGGAGGACTTTCTAAATGCAATTATACCAAAGATATACTAGTAGGAGGAGATATGCCTTTAGGAGAACTTCCTAAATGCAATTATACCACAGATATGCTATTCGGAGAACTTTCTAAATGCAAACTAGACCACAGATATGCTATTAGCAGGACTTTCTAAATGCAATTATTCCACAGATATGCTATTAGGAGGACTTTCTAAATGCAATTATACCACAAAATGCTATTAGGAGGACTTTCTAGATGGAGACTGGACCACAGATATGCTATTTGGAGGACTTTCTAAATGCAGACTAGACCACAGATATGCTATTAGGAGGACTTTCTAAATGCAGACTAGCCCACAGATATGCTGTAAGGAGGACTTTCTAAATGCATTTATACCACTGATATGCTATTAGGAGGACTTTCTAAATGCAGACTAGACCACATATATGCTATTAGGAAGACTTTCTAAATGCAGACTACACCACAGATATGCTATTAGGAGGACTTTCTAGATGCAGACTAGACCACAGATATGCTATTAGGAGGACTTTCTAAATGCAATTATACCACAGAATGCTATTAGGAGGACTTTCTAAATGTAGACTAGACCACAGATATGCTATTAGGAGGACTTTCTAAATGCAATTATACCACAAATATGCTATTATGAGGACTTTCTAAATGCAAATATACCACGGATATGCTATTAGGAGGACTTTCTAAATGAAGACTGGACCACACATATGCTATTTGGAGGACTTTTTAAATGCAGATTAGACCACAGATATGCTATTAGGAGGACTTTCTAAATGCAGACTAGACCACAGATATGCTGTAAGGAGGACTTTCTAAATGCCTTTATACCACTGATATGCGATTAGGAGGACTTTCTAAATGCAGACAAGACCACATATATACTATTAGGAAGACTTTCTAAATGCAGACTAGACCAGAGATATGCTATTAGGAGGACTTTTTAAATGCAGAGTAGACCACATATATGCTGTAAGGAGGACTTTCTAAAAACAATTATACCACAGATATGCTATTAGGAGGACTTTCTAAATGCAATTATACCACAGATATGCTATTAGGAGGACTTTCTAAATGCAGACTAGACCACATATATGCTATTTGGAAGACTTTCTAAAGGCAGACTAGACCACAGATATGCTATTAGGAGGACTTTCTAAATGCAGACTAGACCACAGATATGCTGTTAGGAGGACTTTCTAAATGCAGACTAGACCACAGATATGCTGTAAGGAGGACTTTCTAAATGCAATTATACCACAGATATGCTATTAGGAGGACTTTCTGAATGCAATTATACCACAGATATGCTATTAGGAGGACTTTCTAAATGCAGACTAGACCACATATATGCTATTAGGAAGACTTTCTAAATGCAGACTAGACCACAGATATGCTATTAGGAGGACTTTCTAAATGCAGACTAGACCACAGATATGCTGTTAGGAGGACATTCTAAATTCAATTATACCACAGAATTGCTATTAGGAGGACTTGTTGAATGCAATTATACCACAGATATGCTATTAGCAGGACTTTCTAAATGAATTTTTTCCACAAATATGCTATTATGAGGACTTTCTAAATGCAATTATACCACAGAATGCTATTAGGAGGACTTTCTAAATGCAGACTAGACCACAGATATGCTATAAGGAGGACATTCTAAATGCAATTATACCTCAGAATGCTATTCCGAGGTCTTTCTAAATGCAAACTAGACCACATATATGCTATAAGGGGGCCTTTCTAAATGCAATTATACCACATATATGCTATTAGGAGGACTTTCTAAATGCAATTATACCACAGATATGCTATTAGGAGGACTTTCTAAATGCAGAATAGACCACATATATGCTATTTGGAAGACTTTCTAAAGGCAGACTAGACCACTTATATGCTATTAGGAGGACTTTCTAAATGCAGACTAGATCACAGATATGCTGTTAGGATTACTTTCTAAATGCAGACTAGACCACAGATATGCTATTAGGAGGACTTTCTAAATGCAATTATACCACAGATATGCTATTAGGAGGACTTTCTGAATGCAATTATACCACAGGTATGCTATTAGGAGGACTTTCTAAATGCAGACTAGACCACATATATGCTATTAGGAAGACTTTCTAAATGCAGACTAGACCACAGATATGCTAATAGGAGGACTTTCTAAACACAATAATACCATAGAATGTTATTAGGAGGACTTTCTAAATGTAGACTAGGCCACAGATATGCTATTAGGAGGACTTTCTAAATGCAATTATAACACAGGTATGCTATTAGGAGTACTTTCTAAATGCAAATATACCACAGATATGCTACTAGGAGGACTTTCTAAATGTAGATTAGACCAAAAATATGCTATTAGGAGGACTTTCTAAATGCAATTATTCCACAGATATGCTATTGGGAGGACTTTCTAAATGCAGACTCGACCACAGATATGCTGTTAGGAGGACTTTCTAAATGCAGACTAGACCACATATCTGCTATTAGGAGGACTTTCGAAATACAATTATACCACAGATATGCTATTAGGAGGACTTTCTAAATGCAGTTATCCCCCAGAATGATATTAGGAAGACTTTCTAAATGCAATTATACCACAGATATGCTATTAGGAGGACTTCCTAAATGCAATTATAACACAGATATGCTATTCAGAGAACTTTCTAAATGCAAACTAGACCACCGATATGCTATTAGCAGGACTTTCTAAATGCAATTATTCCACAGATATGCTATTAGGAGGACTTTCTAAATGCAATTATACCACAAAATGCTATTAGGAGGACTTTCTAGATGCAGACTAGACCACAGGTATGCTATTAGGAGGACTTTCTAAATGCAATTATACCACAGATGTGCTAATATGAGGACTTTCTAAATGCAATTATACCACGGATATGTTATTAGGAGGACTTCCTAAATGAAGACTGGACCACAGATATGCTATTTGGAGGACTTTCTAAATGCAGACTAGACCACAGATATGCTATTAGGAGGTCTTTCTAAATGCAGACTAGACCACAGATATGCTGTAAGGAGGACTTTCTAAATGCATTTATACCACTGATATGCTATTAGGAGGACTTTCTAAATGCAGATTAGACCACATATATGCTATTAGGAAGACTTTCTAAATGCAGACTAGACCACAGATATGCTATTAGGAGGACTTTGTAAATGCAGACTAGACCACAGATATGCTGTTAGGAGGACTTTCTAAATGCAATTATACCATAGATATGCTATTAGGAGGATTTTCTAAATGCAATTATACCACATATTTGCTATTAGGAGGACTTTTTAAATGCAGTCTAGACCACAGTTATGCTATTTGGAGGTCTTTCTAAATGCAGACTAGACCACATATATGCTATTAGGAAGACTTTCTAAATGCAGACTATACACCAGATATGCTGTAAGGGGGACTTTCTAAATGCAATTATACCACCGATATGCTATTAGGAGGACTTTCTAAATGCAATTATACCACAGATATGCTATTAGGAGGACTTTCTAAATGCAGACTAGACCACATATATGCTATTTGGAAGACTTTCTAAAGGCAGACTAGACCACAGATATGCTATTAGGAGGACTTTCTAAATACAGACTAGACCACAGATATGCTGTTAGGAGGACTTTCTAAATACAGACTAGACCACAGATATGCTATTAGGAGGACTTTCTAAATGCAGACTAGACCACAGATATGCTGTAAGGAGGACTTTCTAAATGCAATTCTATCACAGATATGCTATTAGCAGGACTTCCTGAATGCAATTATATCACGGATATGCTATTAGGAGGACTTTCTAAATGCAGACTAGACCACATATATGCTATTAGGAAGACTTTCTAAATGCAGACTAGACCACAGATATGCTATTAGGAGGACTTTCTAAATGCAGACTAGACCACAGATATGCTGTTAGGAGGACTTTCTAAATTCAATTATACCACATAATTGCTATTAGGAGTACTTTCTAAATGCAAATATACCACAGATATGCTACTAGGAGGACTTTCTAAATGTAGATTAGACCAAAAATATGCTATTAGGAGGACTTTCTAAATGCAATTATTCCACAGATATGCTATTGGGAGGACTTTCTAAATGCAGACTCGACCACAGATATGCTGTTAGGAGGACTTTCTAAATGCAGACTAGACCACATATCTGCTATTAGGAGGACTTTCGAAATACAATTATACCACAGATATGCTATTAGGAGGACTTTCGAAATGCAGTTATACCCCAGAATGATATTAGTTAGACTTTCTAAATGCAATTATACCACAGATATGCTATTAGGAGGACTTCCTAAATGCAATTATACCACAGATATGCTATTCGGAGAACTTTCTAAATGCAAACTAGACCACGGATATGCTATAAGGAGGCCTTTCTAAATGCAATTATACCACCGATATGCTACTATGAGGACTTTCTAAATGCAGACTAGACAATAGATATGCTATAAGGAGGACTTTTTAAAATGCAGTTATACCACAGATATGCTATTAGGAGGACTTTCTAAATACAGACTAGACCACAGATATGCTATTAGGAGGACTTTCTAAATGCAGACTAGACCACATGTATGCTATTAGGAAGACTTTCTAAATGCTGACTAGACCACAGATATGCTATTAGGAGGACTTTGTAAATGCAGACTAGACCACAGATATGCTGTTAGGAGGATTTTCTAAATGCAATTATACCAGAGATATGCTATTAGGAGGACTTTCTGAATGCAATTATACCACATGTATGCTATTAGGAGGACTTTCTGACTGCAATTATACCACAGATATGCTATTAGGAGGACTTTATAAATGCAATTAGATCACAGATATGCTGTTAGGAGGACTTTCTAAATGCAAACTAGACCACAGATATGCATTTAGGAGGACTTTCTAAATGCAAGTATACCATAGTTATGCTATTAGGAGGACTTTCTAAATGCAATTGTACCACAGAATGCTATTAGGAGGACTTTCTAGATGGAGACTAGACCACAGATATGCTATTAGGAGGACTTTCTAAATGCATTTATACCACAGAATGCTTCTAGGAGGACTTTCTAAATGCAGATTAGACCACAGAATGCTATTAGGAGGACTTTCTAAATGCAGACTAGACCACAGATATGCTATTAGGAGGACTTTCTAAATGCAAACTAGACCACATGTATGCTATTAGGAAGACTTTCTAAATGCTGACTAGACCACAGCTATGCTATTAGAAGGACTTTGTAAATGCAGACTAGAGCACAGATATGCTGTTAGGAGGATTTTCTAAATGCAATTATACCAGAGATATGCTATTAGGAGGACTTTCTGACTGCAATTATACCACAGATATGCTATTAGGAGGACTTTATAAATGCAATTAGATCACAGATATGCTGTTAGGAGGACTTTCTAAATGCAAACTAGACCACAGATATGCATTTAGGAGGACTTTCTAAATGCAAGTATACCATAGTTATGCTATTAGGAGGACTTTCTAAATGCAGTTATATCACAGATATGCTATAAGGAGGAATTTCTAAATGCAAACTAGACCACAGATATGCTATTAGGAGGTCTATCTAAATGCAATTATTCCACATATATGCTATTAGGAGGACTTTCTAAATTCAATTGTACCACATAATGCTATTAGGAGGACTTTCTGGATGGAGACTAGACCACAGATAAGCTATTAGGAGGACTTTCTAAATCCAATTATACCACAGAATGCTTCTAGGAGGACTTTCTAAATGCAGATTAGACCACAGATATGCTATTAGGAGGACTTTCTAAATACAGACTAGACCACAGATATGCTATTAGGGGGACTTTCTAAATGCAGACTAGACCACAGATATGCTATTAAGAGGACTTTCTAAATTCAGACTACACCACAAATACGCTGTTAGGAGGACTTTCTAAATTTAATTAAACCACAGATATGCTATTAGGAGGACTTTCTGAATGCACTTAAACCACAGATATGCTATTAGGAGGACTTTCTAAATGCAATTAGATCACAGCTATGCTGTTAGGAGGACTTTCCAAATAAAATCTAGCCCACCGATATGCTAATAGGAGGACTTTCTAAATGCAATTATACCACAGATTTGCTATTTGGAGTACTTTCTAAATGCAATTATACCAAATATATGCTATTAGGAGGACTTTCTAAATGCAAACTAGACCACAGATATCCTATTAAAAGAACATTCTAAAGGCAATTATTCCACAGAAATGCTATTCGGAGGACTTTCTAAATGCAATTATACCACAGAATGCTATTAGGAGGACTTTCTAAATGCAGACTAGACCACAGATATGCTAATAGGAGGACTTTCTAAACGCAATAATACCATAGAATTTTATTCTGAGGACTTTCTAAATGTAGACTAGACCACAGATATGCTATTAGGACGACTTTCTAAATGCAATTATAACACAGGTATGCTTTTAGGAGTACTTTCTAAATGCAAATATACCACAGATATGCTATTAGGAGGACTTTCCAAATGCAGATTACACCACAAATATCCTATTAGGAGAACTTTCTAAATGCAATTATTCAACAGATATGCTATTGGGAGGACTTTCTAAATGCGGTCTAGACCACAGATATGCTATTAGGAGGACTTTCTAAATGCAGACTAGACCACATATCTGCTATTAAGAGGTATTTCGAAATGCAATTATACCACAGATATGCTATTAGGAGGACTTTCTAAATGCAGTTATCCCGCAGAATGATATTAGGAAGACTTTCTAAATGCAATTATACCACAGATATGCTATTAGGAGGACTTTCTAAATACAATTAGATCACAGATATGCTGTTATGAGGACTTTCTAAATGCAATTATACCAAAGATGTACTAGTAGGAGGAGATATGCTTTTAGGAGAACTTCCTAAATGCAATTATACCACAGATATGCTATTCGGAGAACTTTCTAAATGCAAACTAGACCACAGATATGCTATTAGCAGGACTTTCTAAATGCAATTATTCCACAGATATGCTATTAGGAGGACTTTCTAAATGCAATTATACCACAAAATGCTATTAGGAGGACTTTCTAGATGCAGACTAGACCACAGATATGCTATTAGGACGACTTTCTAAATGCAATTATACCACATAATGCTATTAGGAGGACTTTCTAAATGTAGACTAGACCACAGATATGCTATTAGGAGGACTTTCTAAATGCAATTATACCACAGATATGCTATTAGGAGGACTTTCTAAATGCAATTATACCACGGATATGCTATTAGGAGGACTTTCTAAATGAAGACTGGACCACAGATATGCTATTTGGAGGACTTTCTAAATGCAGACTAGACCACAGATATGCTATTAGGAGGACTTTCTAAATGCAGACTAGACCACAGATATGCTGTAAGGAGGACTTTCTAAATGCATTTATACCACTGATATGCTATTAGGAGGACTTTCTAAATGTAGACTAGACCACAGATATGCTAATAGGAGGTCTTTCTAAACGCAATAATACCATTGAATGTTATTCGGAGGACTTTCTAAATGTAGACTAGTCCACAGATATGCTATTAGGAGGACTTTCTAAATGCAGACTACACCACAGATATGCTATTAGGAGGACTTTCTAGATGCAGACTAGACCACAGATATGCTATTAGGACGACTTTCTAAATGCAATTATACCACATAATGCTATTAGGAGGACTTTCTAAATGTAGACTAGACCACAGATATGCTATTAGGAGGACTTTCTAAATGCAATTATACCACAGATATGCTATTAGGAGGACTTTCTAAATGCAATTATACCACAGATATGCTATTAGGAGGACTTTCTAAATGAAGACTGGACCACAGATATGCTATTTGGAGGACTTTCTAAATGCAGACTAGACCACAGATATGCTATTAGGAGGACTTTCTAAATGCAGTCTAGACCACAGATATGCTGTAAGGAGGACTTTCTAAATGCATTTATACCACTGATATGCTATTAGGAGGACTTTCTAAATGTAGACTAGACCACAGATATGCTAATAGGAGGTCTTTCTAAACGCAATAATACCATTGAATGTTATTCGGAGGACTTTCTAAATGTAGACTAGACCACAGATATGCTATTAGGAGGACTTTCTAAATGCAATTATAACACAGGTATGCTTTTAGGAGTACTTTCTAAATGCAAATATACCACAGATATGCTATTAGGAGGACTTTCCAAATGCAGATTAGACCACAAATATCCTATTAGGAGAACTTTCTAAATGCAATTATTCAACAGATATGCTATTGGGAGGACTTTCTAAATGCAGACTAGACCACAGATATGCTATTAGGAGGACTTTCTAAATGCAGACTAGACCACATATCTGCTATTAAGAGGACTTTCGAAATGCAATCATACCACATATATGCTATTAGGAGGACTTTCTAAATGCAGTTATCCCCCAGAATGATATTAGGAAGACTTTCTAAATGCAATTATACCACAGATATGCTAATAGGAGGACTTTCTAAATGCAATTAGATCACAGATATGCTGTTATGAGGACTTTCTAAATGCAATTATACCACAGATATGCTATTCGGAGAACTTTCTAAATGCAAACTAGACCACAGATATGCTATTAGCAGGACATTTTAAATGCAATTATTCCACAGATATGCTATTAAGAGGACTTTCTAAATGCAATTATACCACAAAATGCTATTAGGAGGACTTTCTAGATGCAGGCTAGACCACAGATATGCTATTAGGAGGACTTTCTAAATGCAATTATACCACATAATGCTATTAGGAGGACTTTCTAAATGTAGACTAGACCACAGATATGCTATTAGGAGGACTTTCTAAATGCAATTATACCACAGATATGCTATTAGGAAGACTTTCTAAATGCAATTATACCACGGATATGCTATTAGGAGGACTTTCTAAATGAAGACTGGACCACAGATATGTTATTTGGAGGACTTTCTAAATGCAGACTAGACCACAGATATGCTATTAGGAGGACTTTCTAAATGCAGACTAGACCATAGATATGCTGTAAGGAGGACTTTCTAAATGCATTTATACCACTGATATGCTATTAGGAGGACTTTCTAAAAGCAGACTAGACCACATATATGCTATTAGGAAGACTTTCTAAATGCAGACTACACCACAGATATGCTATTAGGAGGACTTTCTAGATGCAGACTAGACCACATATATGCTATTAGGAGGACTTTCTAAATGCAATTATACTACAGAATGCTATTAGGAGGACTTTCTAAATGTAGACTAGACCACAGATATGCTATTAGGAGGACTTTCTAAATGCAATTATACCACAAATATGCTATTATGAGGACTTTCTAAATGCAATTATACCACAGATATGCTATTATGAGGACTTTCTAAATGAAGACTGGACCACAGATATGCTATTTGGAGGACTTTTTAAATGCAGACTAGACCACAGATATGCTGTAAGGAGGACTTTCTAAATGCAGACTAGACCACAGATATGCTGTAAGGAGGACTTTCTAAATGCATTTATACCACTGATATGCGATTAGGAGGACTTTCTAAATGCAGACAAGACCACATATATACTTTTAGGAAGACTTTCTAAATGCAGACTAGACCACAGATATGCTATTAGGAGGACTTTGTCAATGCAGAGTGGACCACAGATATGCTGTAAGGAGGACTTTCTAAATGCAATTATACCACAGATATGCTATTAGGAGGACTTTCTAAATGCAATTATACCACAGATATGATATTAGGAGGACTTTCTAAATGCAGACTAGACCACATATGCTATTTGGAAGACTTTCTAAAGGCAGACTAGACCACAGATATGCTATTAGGAAGACTTTCTAAATGCAGACTAGACCACAGATATGCTATTAGGAGGACTTTCTAAATGCAGACTAGACCACAGATATGCTGTTAGGAGGACATTCTAAATTCAATTATACCACAGAATTGCTATTAGGAGGACTTGTTGAATGCAAACTAGACCACAGATATGCTATTAGGAGGTCTATCTATATGCAATTATTCCACAGATATGCTATTAGGAGGACTTTCTAAATGCAATTGTACCACAGAATGCTATTAGGAGGACTTTCTAGATGGAGACTAGACCACAGATATGCTATTAGGTGGACTTTCTAAATGCAATTATACCACAGAATGCTTCTAGGCGGACTTTCTAAATTCAGATTAGACCACAGATATGCTATTAGGAGGACTTTCTTAATACAGACTAGACCACAGATATGCTATTAAGAGGACTTTCTAAATTCAGACTACACCACAAATACGCTGTTAGGAGGACTTTCTAAATGTAATTAAACCGCAGATATGCTATTAGGAGGACTTTCTGAATGCACTTAAACCACAGATATGCTATTAGGAGGACTTTCTAAATGCAATTAGATCACAGCTATGCTGTTAGGAGGACTTTCCAAATAAAAACTAGCCCACCGATATGCTAATAGGAGGACTTTCTAAATGCAATTATACCACAGATTTGCTATTTGGAGTACTTTCTAAATGCAATTATACCACAGATATGCTATTAGGAGGACTTTCTAAATGCAAACTAGACCACAGATATCCTATTAAAAGAACATTCTAAAGGCAAATATTCCACAGATATGCTATTCGGAGGACTTTCTAAATGCAATTATACCACAGAATGCTATTAGGAGGACTTTCTAAATGCAGACTAGACCACAGACATGCTAATAGGAGGACTTTCTAAACGCAATAATACCATAGAATGTTATTCAGAGGACTTTCTAAATGTAGACTAGACCACGCATATGCTATTAGGGAGGACTTTCTAAATGCAATTATAACACAGGTATACTTTTAGGAGTACTTTCTAAATGCAAATATACCACAGATATGCTATTAGGAGGACTTTCCAAATGCAGATTAGACCACAAATATCCTATTAGGAGAACTTTCTAAATGCAATTATTCAACAGATATGCCATTGAGAGGACTTTCTAAATGCAGACTAGACCACAGATATGCTATTAGGAGGACTTTCTAAATGCAGACTAGACCACATATCTGTTATTAAGAGGACTTTCGAAATGCAATTATACCACAGATATGCTATTAGGAGGACTTTCTAAATGAAGTTATCCCGCAGAATGATATTAGGAAGACTTTCTAAATGCAATTATACCACAGATATGCTATTAGGAGGACTTTCTAAATGCAATTATACCAAAGATATACTAGTAGGAGGAGATATGCCTTTAGGAGAACTTCCTAAATGCAATTATACCACAGATATGCTATTCGGAGAACTTTCTAAATGCAAACTAGACCACAGATATGCTATTAGCAGGACTTTCTAAATGCAATTATTCCACAGATATGCTATTAGGAGGACTTTCTAAATGCAATTATACCACAAAATGCTATTAGGAGGACTTTCTAGATGGAGACTGGACCACAGATATGCTATTTGGAGGACTTTCTAAATGCAGACTAGACCACAGATATGCTATTAGGAGGACTTTCTAAATGCAGACTAGCCCACAGATATGCTGTAAGGAGGACTTTCTAAATGCATTTATACCACTGATATGCTATTAGGAGGACTTTCTAAATGCAGACTAGACCACATATATGCTATTAGGAAGACTTTCTAAATGCAGACTACACCACAGATATGCTATTAGGAGGACTTTCTAGATGCAGACTAGACCACAGATATGCTATTAGGAGGACTTTCTAAATGCAATTATACCACAGAATGCTATTAGGAGGACTTTCTAAATGTAGACTAGACCACAGATATGCTATTAGGAGGACTTTCTAAATGCAATTATACCACAAATATGCTATTATGAGGACTTTCTAAATGCAAATATACCACGGATATGCTATTAGGAGGACTTTCTAAATGAAGACTGGACCACACATATGCTATTTGGAGGACTTTTTAAATGCAGATTAGACCACAGATATGCTATTAGGAGGACTTTCTAAATGCAGACTAGACCACAGATATGCTGTAAGGAGGACTTTCTAAATGCCTTTATACCACTGATATGCGATTAGGAGGACTTTCTAAATGCAGACAAGACCACATATATACTATTAGGAAGACTTTCTAAATGCAGACTAGACCAGAGATATGCTATTAGGAGGACTTTTTAAATGCAGAGTAGACCACATATATGCTGTAAGGAGGACTTTCTAAAAACAATTATACCACAGATATGCTATTAGGAGGACTTTCTAAATGCAATTATACCACAGATATGCTATTAGGAGGACTTTCTAAATGCAGACTAGACCACATATATGCTATTTGGAAGACTTTCTAAAGGCAGACTAGACCACAGATATGCTATTAGGAGGACTTTCTAAATGCAGACTAGACCACAGATATGCTGTTAGGAGGACTTTCTAAATGCAGACTAGACCACAGATATGCTGTAAGGAGGACTTTCTAAATGCAATTATACCACAGATATGCTATTAGGAGGACTTTCTGAATGCAATTATACCACAGATATGCTATTAGGAGGACTTTCTAAATGCAGACTAGACCACATATATGCTATTAGGAAGACTTTCTAAATGCAGACTAGACCACAGATATGCTATTAGGAGGACTTTCTAAATGCAGACTAGACCACAGATATGCTGTTAGGAGGACATTCTAAATTCAATTATACCACAGAATTGCTATTAGGAGGACTTGTTGAATGCAATTATACCACAGATATGCTATTAGCAGGACTTTCTAAATGAATTTTTTCCACAAATATGCTATTATGAGGACTTTCTAAATGCAATTATACCACAGAATGCTATTAGGAGGACTTTCTAAATGCAGACTAGACCACAGATATGCTATAAGGAGGACATTCTAAATGCAATTATACCTCAGAATGCTATTCCGAGGTCTTTCTAAATGCAAACTAGACCACATATATGCTATAAGGGGGCCTTTCTAAATGCAATTATACCACATATATGCTATTAGGAGGACTTTCTAAATGCAATTATACCACAGATATGCTATTAGGAGGACTTTCTAAATGCAGAATAGACCACATATATGCTATTTGGAAGACTTTCTAAAGGCAGACTAGACCACTTATATGCTATTAGGAGGACTTTCTAAATGCAGACTAGATCACAGATATGCTGTTAGGATTACTTTCTAAATGCAGACTAGACCACAGATATGCTATTAGGAGGACTTTCTAAATGCAATTATACCACAGATATGCTATTAGGAGGACTTTCTGAATGCAATTATACCACAGGTATGCTATTAGGAGGACTTTCTAAATGCAGACTAGACCACATATATGCTATTAGGAAGACTTTCTAAATGCAGACTAGACCACAGATATGCTAATAGGAGGACTTTCTAAACACAATAATACCATAGAATGTTATTAGGAGGACTTTCTAAATGTAGACTAGGCCACAGATATGCTATTAGGAGGACTTTCTAAATGCAATTATAACACAGGTATGCTATTAGGAGTACTTTCTAAATGCAAATATACCACAGATATGCTACTAGGAGGACTTTCTAAATGTAGATTAGACCAAAAATATGCTATTAGGAGGACTTTCTAAATGCAATTATTCCACAGATATGCTATTGGGAGGACTTTCTAAATGCAGACTCGACCACAGATATGCTGTTAGGAGGACTTTCTAAATGCAGACTAGACCACATATCTGCTATTAGGAGGACTTTCGAAATACAATTATACCACAGATATGCTATTAGGAGGACTTTCTAAATGCAGTTATCCCCCAGAATGATATTAGGAAGACTTTCTAAATGCAATTATACCACAGATATGCTATTAGGAGGACTTCCTAAATGCAATTATAACACAGATATGCTATTCAGAGAACTTTCTAAATGCAAACTAGACCACCGATATGCTATTAGCAGGACTTTCTAAATGCAATTATTCCACAGATATGCTATTAGGAGGACTTTCTAAATGCAATTATACCACAAAATGCTATTAGGAGGACTTTCTAGATGCAGACTAGACCACAGGTATGCTATTAGGAGGACTTTCTAAATGCAATTATACCACAGATGTGCTAATATGAGGACTTTCTAAATGCAATTATACCACGGATATGTTATTAGGAGGACTTCCTAAATGAAGACTGGACCACAGATATGCTATTTGGAGGACTTTCTAAATGCAGACTAGACCACAGATATGCTATTAGGAGGTCTTTCTAAATGCAGACTAGACCACAGATATGCTGTAAGGAGGACTTTCTAAATGCATTTATACCACTGATATGCTATTAGGAGGACTTTCTAAATGCAGATTAGACCACATATATGCTATTAGGAAGACTTTCTAAATGCAGACTAGACCACAGATATGCTATTAGGAGGACTTTGTAAATGCAGACTAGACCACAGATATGCTGTTAGGAGGACTTTCTAAATGCAATTATACCATAGATATGCTATTAGGAGGATTTTCTAAATGCAATTATACCACATATTTGCTATTAGGAGGACTTTTTAAATGCAGTCTAGACCACAGTTATGCTATTTGGAGGTCTTTCTAAATGCAGACTAGACCACATATATGCTATTAGGAAGACTTTCTAAATGCAGACTATACACCAGATATGCTGTAAGGGGGACTTTCTAAATGCAATTATACCACCGATATGCTATTAGGAGGACTTTCTAAATGCAATTATACCACAGATATGCTATTAGGAGGACTTTCTAAATGCAGACTAGACCACATATATGCTATTTGGAAGACTTTCTAAAGGCAGACTAGACCACAGATATGCTATTAGGAGGACTTTCTAAATACAGACTAGACCACAGATATGCTGTTAGGAGGACTTTCTAAATACAGACTAGACCACAGATATGCTATTAGGAGGACTTTCTAAATGCAGACTAGACCACAGATATGCTGTAAGGAGGACTTTCTAAATGCAATTCTATCACAGATATGCTATTAGCAGGACTTCCTGAATGCAATTATATCACGGATATGCTATTAGGAGGACTTTCTAAATGCAGACTAGACCACATATATGCTATTAGGAAGACTTTCTAAATGCAGACTAGACCACAGATATGCTATTAGGAGGACTTTCTAAATGCAGACTAGACCACAGATATGCTGTTAGGAGGACTTTCTAAATTCAATTATACCACATAATTGCTATTAGGAGTACTTTCTAAATGCAAATATACCACAGATATGCTACTAGGAGGACTTTCTAAATGTAGATTAGACCAAAAATATGCTATTAGGAGGACTTTCTAAATGCAATTATTCCACAGATATGCTATTGGGAGGACTTTCTAAATGTAGACTCGACCACAGATATGCTGTTAGGAGGACTTTCTAAATGCAGACTAGACCACATATCTGCTATTAGGAGGACTTTCGAAATACAATTATACCACAGATATGCTATTAGGAGGACTTTCGAAATGCAGTTATACCCCAGAATGATATTAGTTAGACTTTCTAAATGCAATTATACCACAGATATGCTATTAGGAGGACTTCCTAAATGCAATTATACCACAGATATGCTATTCGGAGAACTTTCTAAATGCAAACTAGACCACGGATATGCTATAAGGAGGCCTTTCTAAATGCAATTATACCACCGATATGCTACTATGAGGACTTTCTAAATGCAGACTAGACAATAGATATGCTATAAGGAGGACTTTTTAAAATGCAGTTATACCACAGATATGCTATTAGGAGGACTTTCTAAATACAGACTAGACCACAGATATGCTATTAGGAGGACTTTCTAAATGCAGACTAGACCACATGTATGCTATTAGGAAGACTTTCTAAATGCTGACTAGACCACAGATATGCTATTAGGAGGACTTTGTAAATGCAGACTAGACCACAGATATGCTGTTAGGAGGATTTTCTAAATGCAATTATACCAGAGATATGCTATTAGGAGGACTTTCTGAATGCAATTATACCACATGTATGCTATTAGGAGGACTTTCTGACTGCAATTATACCACAGATATGCTATTAGGAGGACTTTATAAATGCAATTAGATCACAGATATGCTGTTAGGAGGACTTTCTAAATGCAAACTAGACCACAGATATGCATTTAGGAGGACTTTCTAAATGCAAGTATACCATAGTTATGCTATTAGGAGGACTTTCTAAATGCAATTGTACCACAGAATGCTATTAGGAGGACTTTCTAGATGGAGACTAGACCACAGATATGCTATTAGGAGGACTTTCTAAATGCATTTATACCACAGAATGCTTCTAGGAGGACTTTCTAAATGCAGATTAGACCACAGATATGCTATTAGGAGGACTTTCTAAATACAGACTAGACCACAGATATGCTATTAGGGGGACTTTCTAAATGCAGACTAGACCACAGATATGCTATTAAGAGGACTTTCTAAATTCAGATTACACCACAAATACGCTGTTAGGAGGACTTTCTAAATGTAATTAAAACACAGATATGCTATTAGGAGGACTTTCTGAATGCAGTTATACCACAGATATGCTATTAGGAGGACTTTCTAAATGCAATTAGATCAAAGCTATGCTGTTAGGAGGACTTTCCAAATGCAAACTAGCCCACCAATATGCTAATAGGAGGACTTTCTAAATGCAATTATACCACAGATTTGCTATTTGGAGTACTTTCTAAATGCAATTATACCACAGATATGCTATTAGGAGGACTTTCTAAATGCAAATTAGACCACAGATATCCTAATAGGAGAACATTCTATAGGCAATTATTCCACAGATATGCTATTATGAGGACTTTCTAAATGCAATTATACCACAGAATGCTATTAGGAGGACTTTCTAAATGCAGACTAGACCACAGATATGCTAATAGGAGGACTTTCTAAACACAATAATACCATAGAATGTTATTAGGAGGACTTTCTAAATGTAGACTAGGCCACAGATATGCTATTAGGAGGACTTTCTAAATGCAATTATAACACAAGTATGCTATTAGGAGTACTTTCTAAATGCAAATATACCACAGATATGCTACTAGGAGGACTTTCTAAATGTAGATTAGACCAAAAATATGCTATTAGGAGGACTTTCTAAATGCAATTATTCCACAGATATGCTATTGGGAGGACTTTCTAAATGCAGACTCGACCACAGATATGCTGTTAGGAGGACTTTCTAAATGCAGACTGGACCACATATCTGCTATTAGGAGGACTTTCGAAATACAATTATACCACAGATATGCTATTAGGAGGACTTTCGAAATGCAGTTATACCCCAGAATGATATTAGTTAGACTTTCTAAATGCAATTATACCACAGATATGCTATTAGGAGGACTTCCTAAATGCAATTATACCACAGATATGCTATTCGGAGAACTTTCTAAATGCAAACTAGACCACCGATATGCTATTAGCAGGACTTTCTAAATGCAATTATTCCACAGATATGCTATTAGGAGGACTTTCTAAATGCAATTATACCACAAAATGCTATTAGGAGGACTTTCTAGATGCAGAGTAGACCGCAGATATGCTATTAGGAGGACTTTCTAAATGCAATTATACCACAGATATGCTATTAGGAGGACTTCCTAAATGAAGACTGGACCACAGTTATGCTATTTGGAGGACTTTCTAAATGCAGACTAGACCACAGATATGCTATTAGGAGGACTTTCTAAATACAGACTAGACCACAGATATGCTGTTAGGAGGACTTTCTAAATACAGACTAGACCACAGATATGCTATTAGGAGGACTTTCTAAATGCAGACTAGACCACAGATATGCTGTAAGGAGGACTTTCTAAATGCAATTATATCACAGAAATGCTATTAGGAGGACATTCTGAATCAATTATACCACAGATATGCTATTAGGAGGACTTTCTAAATGCAGACTAGACCACATATATGCTATTAGGAAGACTTTCTAAATGCAGACTAGACCACAGATATGCTATTAGGAGGACTTTCTAAATGCAGACTAGACCACAGATATGCTGTTAGGAGGACTTTCTAAATTCAATTATACCACATAATTGTTATTAGGTGGACTTTTTGAATGCAATTATACCACAGATGTGCTGTTAGGAGGACTTTCTAGATGCAATTATTCCACAGATATGCTATTATGAGGACTTTCTAAAAGCAATTATACCACAGAATGCTATTAGGAGGACTTTCTAAATGCTGACTAGACTACAGATATGCTATAAGGAGGCCTTTCTAAATGCAATTATACCACCGATATGCTACTATGAGGACTTTCTAAATGCAGACTAGACAATAGATATGCTATAAGGAGGACTTTTTAAAATGCAGTTATACCACAGATATGCTATTAGGAGGACTTTCTAAATACAGACTAGACCACAGATATGCTATTAGGAGGACTTTCTAAATGCAGACTAGACCACATGTATGCTATTAGGAAGACTTTCTAAATGCTGACTAGACCACAGATATGCTATTAGAAGGACATTCTAAATGCAATTATACCTTAGAATGCTATTCGGAGGATTTTCTAAATGCAAACTAGACCACATATATGCTATAAGGAGGCCTTTCTAAATGCAATTATACCACCGATATGCTACTATGAGGACTTTCTAAATGCAGACTAGACCATAGATATGCTATAAGGAGGACTTTTTAAAATGCAGTTATACCACAGATATGCTATTAGGAGGACTTTCTAAATGCAGACTAGACCACAGATATGCTGTTAGGAGGATTTTCTAAATGCAATTATACCAGAGATATGCTATTAGGAGGACTTTCTGAATGCACTTATACCACATGTATGCCATTAGGAGGACTTTCTGACTGCAATTATACCACAGATATGCTATTAGGAGGACTTTATAAATGCAATTAGATCACAGATATGCTGTTAGGAGGACTTTCTAAATGCAAACTAGACCACAGATATGCATTTAGGAGGACTTTCTAAATGCAAGTATACCATAGTTATGCTTTTAGGAGGACTTTCTAAATGCAATTGTACCACAGAATGCCATTAGGAGGACTTTCTAGATTGAGACTAGACCACAGATATGCTATTAGGAGGACTTTCTAAATGCATTTATACCACAGAATGCTTCTAGGAGGACTTTCTAAATGCAGATTAGACCACAGATATGCTATTAGGAGGACTTTCTAAATACAGACTAGACCACAGATATGCTATTAGGGGGACTTTCTAAATGCAGACTAGACCACAGATATGCTATTAAGAGGACTTTCTAAATTCAGATTACACCACAAATACGCTGTTAGGAGGACTTTCTAAATGTAATTAAACCACAGATATGCTATTAGGAGGACTTTCTGAATGCAGTTATACCACGGATATGCTATTAGGAGGACTTTCTAAATGCAATTTTATCAAAGCTATGCTGTTAGGAGGACTTTCCAAATGCAAACTAGCCCACCAATATGCTAATAGGAGGACTTTCTAAATGCAATTATACTACAGATTTGCTATTTGGAGTACTTTCTAAATGCAATTATACCACAGATATGCTATTAGGAGGACTTTCTAAATGCAAATTAGACCTAAATGCAATTATACCACAGATTTGCTATTTGGAGTACTTTCTAAATGCAATTATACCACAGATATGCTATTAGGAGGACTTTCTAAATGCAAATTAGACCACAGATATCCTAATAGGAGAACATTCTATAGGCAATTATTCCACAGATATGCTATTATGAGGACTTTCTAAATGCAATTATACCACAGAATGCTATTAGGAGGACTTTCTAAATGCAGACTAGACCACAGATATGCTATTATGAGGACTTTCTAAATGCAATTATACCACAGAATGCTATTAGGAGGACTTTCTAAATGCAGACTAGACCACAGATATGCTATTAGGAGGACTTTCTAAATGCATTTATACCACAGAATGCTTCTAGGAGGACTTTCTAAATGCAGATTAGACCACAGATATGCTATTAGGAGGACTTTCTAAATACAGACTAGACCACAGATATGCTATTAGGGGGACTTTCTAAATGCAGACTAGACCACAGATATGCTATTAAGAGGACTTTCTAAATTCAGATTACACCACAAATACGCTGTTAGGAGGACTTTCTAAATGTAATTAAACCACAGATATGCTATTAGGAGGACTTTCTGAATGCAGTTATACCACGGATATGCTATTAGGAGGACTTTCTAAATGCAATTTTATCAAAGCTATGCTGTTAGGAGGACTTTCCAAATGCAAACTAGCCCACCAATATGCTAATAGGAGGACTTTCTAAATGCAATTATACTACAGATTTGCTATTTGGAGTACTTTCTAAATGCAATTATACCACAGATATGCTATTAGGAGGACTTTCTAAATGCAAATTAGACCTAAATGCAATTATACCACAGATTTGCTATTTGGAGTACTTTCTAAATGCAATTATACCACAGATATGCTATTAGGAGGACTTTCTAAATGCAAATTAGACCACAGATATCCTAATAGGAGAACATTCTATAGGCAATTATTCCACAGATATGCTATTATGAGGACTTTCTAAATGCAATTATACCACAGAATGCTATTAGGAGGACTTTCTAAATGTAGACTAGGCCACAGATATGCTATTAGGAGGACTTTCTAAATGCAATTATAACACAAGTATGCTATTAGGAGTACTTTCTAAATGCAAATATACCACAGATATGCTGCTAGGAGGACTTTCTAAATGTAGATTAGACCAAAAATATGCTATTAGGAGGACTTTCTAAATGCAATTATTCCACAGATATGCTATTGGGAGGACTTTCTAAATGCAGACTCGACCACAGATATGCTGTTAGGAGGACTTTCTAAATGCAGACTAGACCACATATCTGCTATTAGGAGGACTTTCGAAATACAATTATACCACAGATATGCTATTAGGAGGACTTTCTAAATGCAGTTATACCCCAGAATGATATTAGGAAGAATTTCCAAATGCAATTATACCACAGATATGCTATTAGGAGGACTTTGTAAATGCAATTATACCACAGATATGCTATTCGGAGAACTTTCTAAATGCAAAGTAGACCACCGATATGCTATTAGCAGGACTTTCTAAATGCAATTATTCCACAGATATGCTATTAGGAGGACTTTCTAAATGCAATTATACCACAAAATGCTATTAGGAGGACTTTCTAGATGCAGACTAGACCGCAGATATGCTATTAGGAGGACTTTCTAAATGCAATTATACCACAGATATGCTATTAGGAGGACTTCCTAAATGAAGACTGGACCACAGATATGCTATTTGGAGGACTTTCTAAATGCAGACTAGACCACAGATATGCTATTAGGAGGTCTTTCTAAATGCAGACTAGACCACAGATATGCTGTAAGGAGGACTTTCTAAATGCATTTATACCACTGGTATGCTATTAGGAGGACTTTCTAAATGCAGACTAGACCACATATATGCTATTAGGAAGACTTTCTAAATGCAGACTAGACCACAGATATGCTGTTAGGAGGACTTTCTAAATGCAATTATACCACAGATATGCTATTAGGAGGACTTTCTAAATGCAATTATACCACATATTTGCTATTAGGTAGGACTTTTTAAATGCAGACTAGACCACAGTTATGCTATTTGGAGGACTTTCTAAATGCAGACTAGACCACATATATGCTATTAGGAAGACTTTCTAAATGCAGACTATACACCAGATATGCTGTAAGGGGGACTTTCTAAATGCAATTATACCACCGATATGCTATTAGGAGGACTTTCTAAATGCAATTATACCACAGATATGCTATTAGGAGGACTTTCTAAATGCAGACTAGACCACAGATATGCGATTTGGAAGACTTTTTAAAGGCAGAGTAGACCACAGATATGCTATTAGGAGGACTTTCTAAATACAGACTAGACCACAGATAGGCTACTAGGAGGACTTTCTAAATGCAGACTAGACCACAGATATGCTGTTAGGAGGACTTTCCAAATGCAAACTAGCCCACCGATATGCTAATAGGAGGACTTTCTAAATGCAATTATACCACAGATTTGCTATTTGGAGTACTTTCTAAATGCAATTATACCACAGATATGCTATTAGGAGGAATTTCTAAATGCAAATTAGACCACAGATATCCTATTAGGAGAACATTCTAAAGGCAGTTATTCCACAGATATGCTATTATGAGGACTTTCTAAATGCAATTATACCACAGAATGCTATTAGGAGGACTTTCTAAATGCAGACTAGACCACAGATATGCTAATAGGAGAACTATCTAAACACAATAATACATTAGAATGTTATTAGGAGGACTTTCTAAATGTAGACTAGGCCACAGATATGCTATTAGGAGGACTTTCTAATTACAATTATAACACAGGTATGCTATTAGGAGTACTTTCTAAATGCAAATATACCACAGATATGCTACTAGGAGGACTTTCTAAATGTAGATTAGACCAAAAATATGCTATTAGGAGGACTTTCTAAATGCAATTATTCCACAGATATGCTATTGGGAGGACTTTCTAAATGCAGACTCGACCACAGATATGCTGTTAGGAGGACTTTCTAAATGCCGACTAGACCACATATCTGCTATTAGGAGGACTTTCGAAATACAATTATACCACAGATATGCTATTAGGAGGACTTTCTAAATGCAGTTATCCCCCAGAATGATATTAGGAAGACTTTCTAAATGCAATTATACCACAGATATGCTATTAGGAGGACTTCCTAAATGCAATTATAACACAGATATGCTATTAGGAGGACTTTCTAAATGCAATTATACCACAAAATGCTATTAGGAGGACTTTCTAGATGCAGACTAGACCACAGATATGCTATTAGGAGGACTTTCTAAATGCAATTATACCACAGGTGTGCTATTATGAGGACTTTCTAAATGCAATTATACCACGGATATGCTATTAGGAGGACTTCCTAAATGAAGACTTGACCACAGATATGCTATTTGGAGGACTTTCAAAATGCAGACTAGACCACAGATATGCTATTAGGAGGTCTTTCTAAATGCAGACTAGACCACAGATATGCTGTAAGGAGGACTTTCTAAATGCATTTATACCACTGATATGCTATAAGGAGGACTTTCTAAATGCAGACTAGACCACATATATGCTATTAGGAAGACTTTCTAAATGCAGACTAGACCACAGATATGCTATTAGGAGGACTTTGTAAATGCAGACTAGGCCACAGATATGCTGTTAGGAGGACTTTCTAAATGCAATTATACCATAGATATGCTATTAGGAGGACTTTCTAAATGCAATTATACCACATATTTGCTATTAGGAGGACTTTTTAAATGCAGACTAGACCACAGTTCTGCTATTTGGAGGACTTTCTAAATGCAGACTAGACCACATATATGCTATTAGGAAGACTTTCTAAATGCAGACTATACACCAGATATGCTGTAAGGGGGACTTTCTAAATGCAATTATACCACCAATATGCTATTAGGAGGACTTTCTAAATGCAATTATACCACAGATATGCTATTAGGAGGACTTTCTAAATGCAGACTAGACCACATATATGCTGTTAGGAGGACTTTCTAAATACAGACTAGACCACAGATATGCTATTAGGAGGACTTTCTAAATGCAGACTAGACCACAGATATGCTGTAAGGAGGACTTTCTAAATGCAATTATATCACAGATATGCTATTAGGAGGACTTTCTGAATGCAATTATACCACAGATATGCTATTAGGAGGACTTTCTAAATGCAGACTAGACCACATATAGGCTATTAGGAAAACTTTCTAAATGCAGACTAGACCACAGATATGCTATTAGGAGGACTTTCTAAATGCAGACTAGACCACAGATATACTGTTAGGAGGACATTCTAAATTCAATTATACCACATAATTGCTATTAGGAGGACTTTTTGAATGCAATTATACCACAGATATGCTGTTAGGAGGACTTTCTAGATGCAATTATTCCACAGATATGCTATTATGAGGACTTTCTAAAAGCAATTATACCACAGAATGCTATTAGGAGGACTTTCTAAATGCAGACTAGACCACAGATATGCTATTAGGAGGACATTCTAAATGAAATTATACCTTAGAATGCTATTCGGAGGATTTTCTAAATGCAAACTAGACCACATATATGCTATAAGGAGGCCTTTCTAAATGCAATTATACCACCGATATGCTACTATGAGGACTTTCTAAACGCAGACTAGACCACATATATGCTATTAGGAAGACTTTCTAAATGCAGACTAGACCACAGATATGCTATTAGGAGGACTTTCTAAATGCAGACTAGACCACATATATGCTATTAGGAAGACTTTCTAAATGCAGACTAGACCACATATATGCTATTAGGAGGACTTTCTAAATGCAGACTAGACCACAGATATGCTGTTAGGAGGACATTCTAAATTCAATTATACCACATAATTGCTATTAGGAGGACTTTTTGAATGCAATTATACCACAGATATGCTGTTAGGAGGACTTTCTAGATGCAATTATTCCACAGATATGCTATTATGAGGACTTTCTAAAAGCAATTATACCACAGAATGCTATTAGGAGGACTTTCTAAATGCAGACTAGACCACAGATATGCTATTAGAAGGACATTCTAAATGCAATTATACCTTAGAATGCTATTCGGAGGATTTTCTAAATGCAAACTAGACCACATATATGCTATAAGGAGGCCTTTCTAAATGCAATTATACCACCGATATGCTACTATGAGGACTTTCTAAATGCAGACTAGACCATAGATATGCTATAAGGAGGACTTTTTAAAATGCAGTTATACCACAGATATGCTATTAGGAGGACTTTCTAAATGCAGACTAGACCACAGATATGCTGTTAGGAGGATTTTCTAAATGCAATTATACCAGAGATATGCTATTAGGAGGACTTTCTGAATGCACTTATACCACATGTATGCCATTAGGAGGACTTTCTGACTGCAATTATACCACAGATATGCTATTAGGAGGACTTTATAAATGCAATTAGATCACAGATATGCTGTTAGGAGGACTTTCTAAATGCAAACTAGACCACAGATATGCATTTAGGAGGACTTTCTAAATGCAGTTATATCACAGATATGCTATAAGGAGGAATTTCTAAATGCAAACTAGACCACAGATATGCTATTAGGAGGTATATCTAAATGCAATTATTCCACATATATGCTATTAGGAGGACTTTTTAAATGCAATTGTACCACAGAATGCTATTAGGAGGACTTTCTAGATGGAGACTAGACCACAGATATGCTATTAGGAGGACTTTCTAAATCAATTATACCGCAGAATGCTTCTAGGAGGACTTTCTAAATGCAGATTAGACCACAGATATGCTATTAGGAGGACTTTCTAAATACGAACTAGACCACAGATATGCTATAAGGGGGACTTTCTAAATGCAGACTAGACCACAGATATGCTATTAAGAGGACTTTCTAAATTCAGACTACACCACAAATACGCTGTTAGGAGGACTTTCTAAATGTAATTAAACCACAGATATGCTATTAGGAGGACTTTCTGAATGCACTTAAACCACAGATATGCTATTAGGAGGACTTTCTAAATGCAATTAGATCACAGCTATGCTGTTAGGAGGACTTTCCAAATAAAAACTAGCCCACCGATATGCTAATAGGAGGACTTTCTAAATGCAATTATACCACCGATATGCTATTAGGAGGACTTTCTAAATGCAAACTAGACCACAGATATCCTATTAAAAGAACATTCTAAAGGCAATTATTCCACAGATATGCTATTCGGAGGACTTTCTCAATGCAATTATACCACAGAATGCTATTAGGAGGACTTTCTAAATGCAGACTAGACCACAGATATGCTAATAGGAGGACTTTCTAAATGCAATAATACCATAGAATGTTATTAGGAGGACTTTCTAAATGTAGACTAGACCACAGATATGCTATTAGGAGGACTTTCTAAATGCAATTGTACCACAGAATGCTATTAGGAGGACTTTCTAGATGGAGACTAGACCACAGATATGCTATTAGGTGGACTTTCTAAATGCAATTATACCACAGAATGCTTCTAGGCGGACTTTCTAAATGCAGATTAGACCACAGATATGCTATTAGGAGGACTTTCTAAATACAGACTAGACCACAGATATGCTATTAGGGGGACTTTCTAAATGCAGACTAGACCACAGATATGCTATTAAGAGGACTTTCTAAATTCAGACTACACCACAAATACGCTGTTAGGAGGACTTTCTAAATGTAATTAAACCACAGATATGCTATTAGGAGGACTTTCTGAATGCACTTAAACCACAGATATGCTTTTAGGAGGACTTTATAAATGCAATTAGATCACAGCTATGCTGTTAGGAGGACTTTCCAAATAAAAACTAGCCCACCGATATGCTAATAGGAGGACTTTCTAAATGCAATTATACCACAGATTTGCTATTTGGAGTACTTTCTAAATGCAATTATACCACAGATATGTTATTAGGAGGACTTTCTAAATGCAAACTAGACCACAGATATCCTATTAAAATAACATTCTAAAGGAAATTATTCCACAGATATGCTATTCGGAGGACTTTCTAAATGCAATTATACCACAGAATGCTATTAGGAGGACTTTCTAAATGCAGACTAGACCACAGATATGCTAATAGGAGGACTTTCTAAATGCAATAATACCATAGAATGTTATTAGGAGGACTTTCTAAATGTAGACTAGACCACAGATATGCTATTAGGAGGACTTTCTAAATGCAATTATAACACAGGTATGCTTTTAGGAGTACTTTCTAAATGCAAATATACCACAAATGTGCTATTAGGGGGACTTTCTAAATGCAATTATTCCACAGATATGCTATTGGGAGGACTTTCTAAATGCAGACTAGACCACAGATATGCTATTAGGAGGACTTTCTAAATGCAGACTAGACCACATATCTGTTATTAAGAGGACTTTCGAAATGCAATTATACCACAGAATTTTATTAGGAAGACTTTCTGAATGCAATTATACCACAGATATGCTATTAGGTGGACTTTCTAAATGCAATTAGATCACAGATATGCTGTTAGGAGGATTTTCTAAATGAAATTATACCAAAGATATACTATTAGGAGGAGATATGCTTTTAGGAGGACTTCCTAAATGCAATTATACCACAGATATGCTATTCGGAGAACTTTCTAAGTGCAAACTAGACCACAGATATGCTATTAGCAGGACTTTCTAAATGCAATTATTCCACAGATATGCTATTAGGAGGACTTTCTAAATGCAATTATACCACAAAATGCTATTATGAGGACTTTCTAGATGCATACTAGACCACAGATATGCTATTAGGAGGACTTTCTAAATGCAATTATACCACAGATATGCTATTATGAGGACTTTCTAAATGCAATTATACCACGGGTATGCTATTAGGAGGACTTTCTAAATGAAGACTGGACCACAGATATGCTATTTGGAGGACTTTCAAAATGCAGACTAGACCACAGATATGCTATTAGGAGGACTTTCTAAATGCAGGCTAGACCACAGATATGCTGTAAGGAGGACTTTCTAAATGCGTTTATACCACTGATATGCTATTAGGAGGACTTTCTAAATGCAGACTAGACCACATATATGCTATTAGGAAGACTTTCTAAATGCAGACTAGACCACAGATATGCTATTAGGTGGACTTTGTAAAGGCAGACTAGACCACAGATATGCTGTAAGGAGGACTTTCTAAATGCAATTATACCACATATATGCTATTAGGAGGACTTTGTAAAGGCAGACTAGACCACAGATATGCTGTTAGGAGGACTTTCTAAATGCAGACTAGACCACGTATATGCTATTAGGAAGACTTTCTAAATGCAGACTAGACCATAGATATGCTATTAGGAGGACTTTCTAAATGCAGACTAGACCACAGATATGCTGTTAGGAGGACATTCTAAATTCAATTATACCACAGAATTGCTATTAGGAGGACTTTTTGAATGCAATTATACCACAGATATGCTATTAGGAGGACTTTCTAAATGCAGACTAGACCACGTATATGCTATTAGGAAGACTTTCTAAATGCAGACTAGACCATAGATATGCTATTAGGAGGACTTTCTAAATGCAGACTAGACCACAGATATGCTGTTAGGAGGACATTCTAAATTCAATTATACCACAGAATTGCTATTAGGAGGACTTTTTGAATGCAATTATACCACAGATATGCTATTAGGAGGACTTTCTAAATGCAATTTTTCCGCAGATATGCTATTATGAGGACTTCCTAAATGCAATTATACCACAGAATGCTATTAGGAGGACTTTCTAAATGCAGACTAGACCAAAGATATGCTATTAGGAGGACATTTTAAATGCAATTATACCTCAGAATGCTATTCGGAGGACTTTCTAAATGCAAACTAGACCACATATATGCTATACGGAGGCCTTTCTAAATGCAATTATACCACAGATATGCTATCAGGAGGACTATCTAAATGCAATTATACCACAGATATTCTACTAGGAGGACTTTCTAAATGCAGACTAGACCACATATATGCTATAAGGAGTACTTTCTAAATGCAGTTATACCACAGATATGCTATTAGGAGGACTTTCTAAATGCAGACTAGACCACAGATATGCTATTAGGAGGACTTTCTAAATGCAAACTTGACCACAGATATGCTTTTAGAAGGACTTTCTTAATGCAGACTAGACCCCAGATATGTTATCAGGTAGATTTTCTGAGTGTAAATTTAAACTACAGACAGAAGAGTTTACAGCAGTTTAGGTTCCGGTGTTGAGTGGTAGGGTAGTATGGCCTGAAGTAATTGCTTCTTTCCCCGTCCTTGCCACACTTACTTATTTTTGGCTTCTTGCTCCTCCTCCTTGAAGCACTCTCCCCTAAAACACCACCAATACTGGTCTTTATAGAGCATACAGCTTCCTAAGAGCCACCTACAGCTCTTCTCTCGGCCACATCCCACCTGCATTTTTTTAATATAGTTTTTCAGAGAGTGTACGTACTTGGAGAGGTGTTCCTCTGTCCATACGGTGACGGTACAGAGTTGACCAATGGTTCTGCAGACTAGAGTATCTCTCGCAGTAGGAGCCAGGGCCTGCAGGGAGAAAAGGGCTTCCTGCGAATGGTGACAATGGAGAAGTGTAGCAGGAATTAGAGAGAACGTGTGAGAGAAAGGTGAGCATATTTGGTGAAGGGGCGGAGAGAGTGCAAGAGGATTGTGGGAATAGGGATGAGATCAGAGTGAAGCAGAAATCAGGGGAGATAATGTTATGTTATGTTATTTTGCACTTTTATAGCGCCTTATATACCATTGCTATGGTCTGAAGGCGCTGGTAGGTTGAACGCCCTTGGGAACCGAAGTTCAGGTCAGTAGAGAGAGTAGGGAGAGTCAAAAGGTGCGTGTGAGCACCGGCTATGTGTGCAGCTCGTGCGGTACTCGTGTAATAGCTGCTTCTTAGAGGTAGGTGTGGTGGTTGAGAGATCAGGAGAATGTGTGCGTTCTGGCAGGATTTATCCAGAACGGATGTGGATGCGTTAGGCTTGAGGAAAACGCCTGGCTGGGGGTGTGAAACCAGCAGTGTTTACTTAGAATGATGTGGAGTAAGCGGCGGATGTTGGTATGAGAACAGTTATACCGAATGGTGTCATAGTATCTCTGTGTTCTAGTTGAGTGGTGATGTAAAGGAGAGAGTAAGCGTGGTGGTGTGATATGATGGGTTATATGCTCTTTCAATGAGCACACTTCTAAATGCAACTTTCCCAGAGAGGGTACAGGGCGAACTTCTAAATTCAATTTTCCACAGAGAGGCTACTGGGCGAACTTCTAAATACAATTTTCCACCGAGAGGCTATTGAGCACACTTCTAAATTCACTTTTCTAGGGAGGCTATTGGGCACACTTCTAAATGCAACTTTCCAGAGTTTCTATTGGATAGACTTCTATTATCAGCTTTCACAGATGCTATTGAGAACACTTCTAAATGCAACTTTCACAGCGTGGCTATTGGGCACACTTCTAAATACAATTTTCCACAGAGAGGCTACTGGGCGCACTTGTAAAATCAATTTTTCAGAAAGGCTATTGGGAACACTTCTAGATTCAATTTACCAGAGAGGCTATTGGGCACACTTCTAAATGCAACTTTCACAGCGAGGCTATTGGGCACATTTCTAAAATCAATTTTCCTCAGAGAGGCTACTGGGTGCACTATTAAATCGATTTTCCAAAGAGGCTATTGGGCACACTTCTAAATGCAACTTTCCAGAGTGTCTATTGGGCACACTTTTAAATTCAATTTACCAGAGAGGCTATTGGGCACATTTCTAAATTCACAGAGAGGCTGTAGGGCGCACTTTCTAAATGCAACATTCACATGCTAACATTCACAATTCCATCTAGATGCAACGCAATTCCATCTAAGAGTGGACATGCTAACATTCACAATTCCATCTAGGTGGTAAAATATAGGCAGAGTGGTAAGGCATGGATAGAGAAGAGGGTTTCAGTGATAGCTGAGAAGAACGGTTTTGTGAGAGGTGAGAAGAGGGGTTTATTCAGAGGATTTGAAAGTGTTTGTGGTGAGATAGTAAAAGGAGAAGAGAGTGGTGTCATGAGAGGTGAAGGGAGTGGTGTAGTGAATGGGAGCAAGGGCGGGGGGTAAGAGACAGGTGAGTGAAAAAGGAGAGAGGTTGCAAAGGGACAGAGAAGGAGGATGAGGAAGAGGAGAGAGAGAGAGAGACAAAGAGAGAGAGTGTGAGCGAGAGAGACAGATAGAAAAATAGATAGATAGATAGATAGATAGATAGATAGATAGATAGATAGATAGATAGATAGATAGATAGATAGATAGATAGTAGATAGATAGATAGATAGATAGATAGATAGACAGAGTGGGAAGGGGAGAAAAAGATAAGACGAGCAAGGAGAATACTAAGAACTGTAGGGGAAGATCAAACACAAAAAGTAAACTGCCTCATTTTAAAGTGGAGAGGTGCTGGAATAATGGCTTTTTTATTCCCATGGTGTCATGAGAGGTGAAGAGAGTGGTGCAGTGAATGGGAGCAAGGGCGGGGGGTAAGCGACAGGTGAGTGAAAAAGGAGAGAGGTTGCAAAGGGACAGAGAAGGAGGATGAGGAAGAGGAGAGAGAGAGAGAGAGAGACAAAGAGAGAGAGTGTGAGCGAGAGAGACAGATAGAAAAATAGATAGATAGATGGATAGATAGATAGATAGATAGATAGATAGATAGATAGATAGATAGATAGATAGATAGACGAACAGAGTGGGAAGGGGAGAAAAAGATAAGACGAGCAAGAAGAATAAACTAATAACTGTAGGGGAAGATCAAACACAAAAAGTAAACTGCCTCATTTTAAAGTGGAGAGGTGCTGGAATAATGGCTTTTTTATTCCCATGTGTACATATACGCTTGTTCAACTACTACAGCAAGTTCCATTTGTAAGATACAATGAATTACCGCTACACTTAAGAAACAGCACCCTAGACATGGCATACAGTTTCACACATGCCGGGAACTCACATGAACTCGCCTTAAGTCTGAAGTCTGAATACATATATATTGACAGCAGGACATTCTGACAACTCCATTGTAAAACCACTCTCTGTATTCATTTAGAACTGTGCCTGCCACATTGGAAAAGTATGATTGACAGCAACCTACAAACCTACATTATTGGTGAGATACTGAACAGCATTGTGGTTCAAAAGATACTGCTTCATTCACTACCAATCATGTAAGTGCACATCCAAAATACTAAGGCCCAGATGTGCCAGAAATATAAATGTGCCAGAAGGAGAAAATTGCCTATGTTATCTCACTTTTAAAGTGAGAAAAGTGAAGTGAATGATCCGGTGACCTTGTAGGATGTTGCCATGTTTTCCAAAGAATCACCTTTCTGCTGCACATGATGAAATGACTCCAAATGCAGATTCTAAAGTTTATACCAGAGGGAACACGTTTAAATCTGATGTTTTACATGGGTGGTTTGTGAAAATGTGTGGAGGGGCGTACATATTTTTCACAAATATGCCCCAGCTGCCAGGCATAGTGAAGGAACCCTAATCAAACAATTAGTGTTTGGGGATGGAGGGGGTTCACAAGAACATGTTTACAATAATTGCTTAAAATGGTACATTCTGCAACACACTTTTTGAAAAAAAATGATGAAAAGCCAAACCATTTGCAATTGGTTTGTAGGGTAACTCATGATAAAATCCAGTAGATGCAAGTTACCAACAGTGCACAGAAGCATTTCTCCAACACATTTTCATGATGCCTTTGCCCACAACATGCACTAGTATAAAAACATTGACACGCTGGCTGGCTTCACCCATATATGCCACTATTCCCATATAATAAGATACTCATGTTTGCTTAGCGCATCATGCCACTAATGATACTATAAGAAAACATGCCAATCCTTGTCATTTCAATATATGACAGTATTTCCACGTAAGAACATACTCCAGTTGACTTTACCATTACAATGCAGTATGAAAATATGTCCAAAATGGCTGCATTAAAATACCACTCTAGCAACATAACAACACTTATCATGCTTGCTTTATCAAAGATGCTAAATACAAAAAGGCATGATAGAATAAGAAATGGCTAGATTTGCCAGTGTAGCCACGTAATAAGACTTATTATGCTTGCTTTATGAAGGATGCCCAATACAAAATGGCATGCCACTGTAAGAAGTGGCTAGACTGGCTGCACCAAAATGCTAGTCCAGACACGTAATAACACTTATTCTTTCTTTATCATAGATACCCAGTAAAAAATGCCATTCCTACCTCTTGGTGGACCAGCACCTCACATACAATCAAATTCATTATGAATGTATTTATTTGTGTGTGCGAGGCACTGGCCGGCTCTGGGGAAAGATTATAATGGGAGGCAATGAGGTCCCAGGGGACAACCATGGCATTTTTCACTCGGCATAGATGCCCAGTAAAAACTGCCATGACTACCCCGGGGGCCCCCAATGCCTTGCATGCAAACATAATCAATTGTATACATGCAAGATGCCCATGAAAAGATTGCATGATTTCCCCCTGGACTCCACTGTGCCTAATATGCACAGATAATCATTTAATTTTAAATGTGCATGAGGGGCCCTGGGGCTCTCAGGGGTCAGGCATGACATGTTATGCAAGGTACAGGGAATTCCAGGGGACTGGCATTGCATTCTTAACTGTGTATAGTTAGTATAAAATGCCATGCCTGCGCCAGACCACCCAGACCCTTAGACAAACACAATCAATGCGAGTATGCCCATTGTCAGAGCAATTACAGCTGGCAGTATTACAGCATGGTAATTGTGCCAAATATTTGCCCAACCCATGATTTCGGTAAAACCTGGGCACATGGGTAATGAATCAGTGTAACTGCACATACTACTTTTTCACATAAACTGAGTGGAGGAACCATAGACTCCATTATTACCCTCTCATGCGACCCTGAAAAGGAGCTATTGACAAGCATAAACTAGGGCGCTGAGGTCCATCCTTCAGGTACCCCCCCAAAAAGGTTCCTGAACTTTTTTCAATTTGCGTATCGGGCACCCCGGACCTCGCAGACAAGGAATTACCCTCATAACATACAGCCATAATGGCAGAATATTTAGAGAACAGGGAAGTAGATGCTTAAATCTGTTTGCACCGAAAGGAAGCATTGCGCATGTGTTTGCATCAACCTGCCCAAACCAAGATCACAGAGGGCACTGTCAACACGTATCATATTGAAAGAAATCGAAAAAAAACAAAAAAATAAAAAACTACATTGAAACACAGAGAAAGAGGTCACCTGTCTTCTTTTTTGGTAAAACGTGGGCACATGGGTAATAAATCAGTGTAACTGCACATACTACTTTTTCACTGAAACGGAGTGGAGGAACCACAGACTCTGTTGTTACCCTCTCATGTGACCCTGAAAAGGAGCTATTGACAAGCATAAACAAGGGCGCTGAGGTCCATCCTTCAGGTACCCCCCAAAAAGGTTCCTCAACTTTTTTGAACTCATGATCAAGTAGTACTGGACCGAATAGCGGTAACGCTATTTGCACAGGCAGTATCCCGGTGGTATTACCGCTGGGATACCGCCAGACTCCTGATAAGTCCCACAGTGTTTCTTGATTTGTGAGCAGATTCCATGTAAGGAGGCATAGCTGGCTGTAAGCACAGTACCACAGGATTAAAAAAGATTTTAAATTAACCTTTTGGCAGCTCTTGTAATACACTCTTACTCCACATTTGCCATTTGACAATTTTTCCCCCAAATTATGTTATGCTGATGTCTATATGTTGGGGCAGAATTAAGCTTTATTAACTATTTAGAGGCCTTTTAACACATTTTAAAGGACATAATTTTCTTTCAATTATTTTGGTTAATCAGTATAGATCAGGATGTGTTTTTCCTAAATTAGCTTCCAACGTTTCTCGGATGTGATGATAAACACTGACATTGGTGTGTGGTAATAATGACTAAACTATTGGTGTGTGGTATTCATGACCAAACCATTTCAGAGGTTTGTCCTACCTGCAGTTCCCAAGCCAGGATATGTATATCTACATATGCAGTATTTGATGGACAAGAGAAAACCAGCGGGTACATTTCAGTGGTTTTAACTTTCATATTTAATTCATGGTTTTAGGTTGTATTGTGGATAATTGCCCTAGGAATCGGTGTGCGTTTGAAACAGTATATTTAATGGATTTACAGTGAACCTCATCTGTCCAATGGCTCGCCAATTCTAACAGCAGTACAATGAATATATGTGTATGTTTGTTTGTGCTATTTTTAGGTGGCTACACACGCTGTTGATTGTTGTAGATTTCTAAAGTAAGGGGAGAAAAGGAGGATGCTAGGACCTTTTTCAACTACATTATTGCTAACATTAGCACCGCATATTGTTTGACTTGGCAATGTATTGCAAGTGTAAATGCTTGTTTTGTGCTAAAACTGTGTATGGAAGTTATTGATGACATCTAATGTGTATCATTTACACAAGTGTAAAATTAATTGGTTCATATATGTTCTCGGGATAGGCACACAATGTCTGTACAGTAGTAAATCTGGCAGGTGCTCAGGCAAAGTGATTTCTCTTGCAATAAGCACATAGCTCCAGCTAGCTTAGAAAATTGCATTGGGTATAGCACTGTTCTGTGCAGCAAACCAGCTGCAGCAATAGGTGGGCATTTTGACCATCTATTGTTTGGAAGTTAGATTCTGGCAAGCGTGGTGTGATGAAAATCATGACAAAATATTTAACGAGCGAGCATGCATTTTTGAGATGTCTGATAGGTAGGTCATGTTGAGGTATACGTTCCTCCAAGTGTGATAATGGATATAGTCAAAGGGTGAGTAAACATCCGTCACAGCCCAATCACCTGCATTCCTTGCAAAGGTTCAAGTGCTCGCTCTGTTACTTTTCCTTGCCACTGTGACATTTCAGCATACCTCTACCAAGACCGATGACATTCTGGGGTTAATTCATAGAATTCAGCGCACAAGTGGCGCACGCGGCTGGCGCACAGTGTGGGCGTGCGAATCCCTGCACCAGCCGTGTGCGCTAAAACCCATTTCCGCGCACAGCGTATTCATGGATTCCAGCCACCAAAACCAGCCGTGGCGCACAGTGGCGCAGCGACCCTGCAGCAGCGCCAGTTACACCCCCAAGAACGCCTCTCGCGCAGGGAAAAGCCATCAAAATCCCCAATCCAGCGCAAAGGGCTGCGCTAACCCTGTACCAGCATGGCAAGCAGGCTACGTGTATCACTGGGGTGCGCGGGAAGTACCTCACGCGATTGGCCCCGTGCGAGCAGGGTACGCGTATTTCAGGGGTGCGCAGGAAGTACCACACGCGATTTCCGCAGGGTACATGTATTTCAGGGGTGCGCGGGAAGTTCCACACGTGATTTCAGCAAGGTACGTGTATTTCGAGGTGCGGGGGAAGTTTCACACGCGACATCAGCAGGGTACGTGTATTTCAGGGGTGCGCGGGAAGTTCCACACGCGATTCCATCAGGGTACGCATATTTCAGGGGTGCGCGGGATGTTCCACACGCGATTTCAGCAGGGTACTTGTATTTCAGGGGTGCGCGGGAAGATCCACACGCGATTGGGCCCGTGCGAGCAGGGTACGCGTATTTCAGGGGTGCGCGGGAAGTGCCACACGCGATTTCAGCAGGGTACGTGTATTTCAGGGGTGTGCGGGAAGTTCCACATGCGATTTCAGCAGGGTACGTGTATTTCAGGGTGCGGGGGAAGTTTCACACGCGACATCAGCAGGGTACGTGTATTTCAGGGGTGCGCGGGTAGTTCCACACGGGATTTCATCAGGGTACGTGTATTTCGGGGTGCAAGGGAAGTTTCACACGCAACATCAGCAGGGTACGTGTATTTCAGGGGTGCGCAGGAAGTTCCACACGTGATTTCATCAGGGTACGTGTATTTCAGGGTGCGGGGGAAGTTTCACACGCAACATCAGCAGGGTACGTGTATTCCAGGGGTGCGCGGGAAGTTCCACACACGATTCCATCAGGGTACGTGTATTTCAGGGGTGCGCGGGAAGTTCCACACGCGATTGGCCCCGTGCGAGCAGGGTACGCGTATTTCAGGGGTGCGCGGGAAGTTCCACCCGTGATTCCATCAGGGTACGTGTATTACAGGGGTGCGCGGGGAGCACCACACGTGAATTGCATGTGTGGGTCCTCCCAGGTGTTCCCTCTACACCCTCCACGGCCCTTGCAGGTGGCTCACATCACAGGGGCCTACCCTGCACATGTCCTGCAGGCACCCCATCCACCATGGCCATGCCCCCCAGCCAACACACATGTCAACTTGCACTACTGCCCACCAACGCATGTCCCCCTGCACCCCCAGCCACCAGGGGCACCCTCCACCAGGCCCCCACCCATGTCTCCCACCACCCCCACCCCCCAGCACTGTGGGGCACCTGCTAGCAGGCCCCCACCCATGTCTCCCACCCCCTCACCCCCCAGCACTGTGGGGCACCTGCCAGCAGGCCCCCACCCATGTCCAACTCATGTTCCCCACCACCCCCACCCCCCAGCACTGTGGTGCACCTGCCAGCAGGCCCCCACCCATGTCCAACTCATGTTCCCCACCACCCCCAACCCCCAGCACTGTGGGGCACCTGCCAGCAGACCCCACCCATGTCCAACTCATGTTCCCCACCACCCCCACCCCCAGCACTGTGGGGCACCCTCCACCAGGCCCCCACCCATGTCTCCCACCACCCCCACCCCCCAGCAGTGCAGGGTCACCCTCCACCAGGCCCCCACCCATGTCTCCCACCACCCCCACCCCCCAGCAGTGCAGGGTCACCCTCCACCAGGCCCCCATCCATGTCTCCCACCCCCCCACCCCACAGCACTGTGTGGCACCCTCCACCAGGCCCCCACCCATGTCTCCCACCACCCCCACCCCCCAGCAGTGCAGGGTCACCCTCCACCAGGCCCCCACCCATGTCTCCCACCCCCCACCCCCCAGCACTGTGGGGCACCCTCCACCAGCCCCCCACCTATGTCTCCCACCACCCCCACCCCCCAGCAGTGCAGGGTCACCCTCCACCAGGCCCCCACCCATGTCTCCCACCACCCCCACCACCAGCAGTGCAGGGGCACCCTCCACCAGGCACCCACCCACGTCTCCCACAACCCCCACCCCCCAGCAGTGCAGGGTCACCCTCCACCAGGCCCCCACCCATGTCTCCCACCACCCCCACCCCCCAGCAGTGCAGGGTCACCCTCCACCAGGCCCCCACCCATGTCTCCCACCCCCCACCCCCCAGCACTGTGGGGCACCCTCCACCAGGCCCCCAACCATGTCTCCCACCACCCCCACCCCCCAGCAGTGCAGGGGCACCCTCCACCAGGCCCCCACCCATGTCCAACTCATGTCCCCACCACCCCCACCCCCCAGCACTGTGGGGCACCTGCCAGCAAGCCCCCACCCATGTCCAACTCATGTTCCCCACCACCCCCACCCCCCAGCACTGTGGGGCACCTGCTAGCAGGCCCCCACCCATGTCCAACTCATGTTCCCCACCCTCCCCACCCCAGCAGTGCAGGGGCACCCTCCACCAGGCCCCCACCCATGTCTCCCACCACCCCCACCCCCCAGCAGTGCAGGGTCACCCTCCACCAGGCCCCCACCCATGTCTCCCACCACTCCCACCCCCTAGCAGTGCAGGGTCACCCTCCACCAGGCCCCCACCCATGTCTCCCACCACCCCCACCCCCCAGCAGTGCAGGGTCACCCTCCACCAGGCCCCCACCCATGTCTCCCACCACCCCCACCCCCAGCAGTGCAGGGTCACCCTCCACCAGGCCCCCACCCATGTCTCCCACCACCCCCACCCCCAGCAGTGCAGGGGCACCCTCAACCAGGCCCCCACCCATGTCCAACTCATGTCCCCACCACCCTCACCCCCCAGCACTGTGGGGCACCTGCCAGCAGGCCCCCACCCATGTCCAACTCATGTTCCCCACCACCCCCACCCCCCAGCACTGTGGGGCACCTGCTAGCAGGCCCCCACCCATGTCCAACTCATGTTCCCCACCCCACCACCCCAGCAGTGCAGGGGCACCCTCCACCAGGCCCCCACCCATGTCTCCCACCACCCCCACCCCCCAGCAGTGCAGGGTCACCCTCCACCAGGCCCCCACCCATGTCCAACTCATGTCCCCACCACCCCCACCCCCCAGCACTGTGGGGCACCTGCAAGCAGGCCCCCACCCATGTCCAACTCATGTTCCCCCCCCACCCCACAGCACTGTGGGGCACCTGCCAGCAGGCCCCCACCCAGGACCAACTCATGTTCCCCACCACCCCCACCCCCCAGCACTATGGGGCACCTGCCAGCAGGCCCCCACCCATGTCTACCAGCACCCCCACCCCCCAGCACTGTGGGGCACCCTCCAGCAGGCCCCCACCCATGTCTCCCACCACCCCCACCCCCCCAGCAGTGCAGGGTCACCCTCCACCAGGCCCCCACCCATGTCTCCCTCCACCCCCACCCCCCAGCAGTGCAGGGGCACCCTCCACCAGGCCCCCACCCATGTCCAACTCATGTCTCCCACCCCCCAGCACTGTGGGGCACCTGCCAGCAGGCCCCCACCCATGTCCAACTCATGTTCCCCACCACCCCCACCCCCCAGCACTGTAGGGCACCCTCCACCAGGCCCCCACCCATGTCTCCCAGCACCCCCACCCCCCAGCAGTGCAGGGTCACCCTCCACCAGGCCCCCACCCATGTCTCCCACCACCCCCACCCCCCAGCAGTGCAGGGTCACCCTCCACCAGGCCCCCACCCATGTCTCCCACCCCCCACCCCCAGCACTGTGGGGCACCCTCCACCAGGCCCCCACCCATGTCTCCCACTACCCACACCCCCCAGCAGTGCAGGGTCACCCTTCACCAGGCCCCCACCCATGTCTCCCCCCCCCCACCCCCTAGCACTGTGGGGCACCCTCCACCAGGCCCCCACCCATGTCTTCCACCACCCCCACCCCCCAGCAGTGCAGGGGCACCCTCCACCAGGCCCCCGCCCATGTCTCCCACCACCCCCACCCCCCAGCAGTGCAGGGGCACCCTCCACCAGGCCCCCACCCATGTCTCCCACCACCCCCACCCCCCAGCAGTGCAGGGTCACCCTCCACCAGGCCCCCACCCATGTCCAACTCATGTCTCCCACCCCCCCCACCCCCCAGCACTGTGGGGCACCTGCCAGCAGGCCCCCACCCATGTCCAACTCATGTTCCCCACCACCCCCACCCCCCAGGACTGTGGGGCACCTGCCAGCAGGCCCCCACCCATGTCCAACTCATGTTCCTCACCCCCCCACCCCCCAGCACTGTGGGGCACGTGCCAGCAGGCCCCCACCCATGTCCAACTCATGTTCCCCAGCCAACATGTCATCACAATCTAGATCCCTGGTCCCTATGGTCAGCCTCCAAATGCAAAACACCCACCCGAGTATTGCATCCACCCACTCATAATTGGCAATTACATGACAGAACACCAATTGCAAGTTCCGAAACAAACACATTTCCCTCACATACACCCAATGGGTGTCAGTGAATCTCAAACCCATATCATGATATGCATGAAACCAATGAGATACTACACATTGAAGTTCACCAAAAAAATATGTATTAAAGGAAACATAAATAGAATCAAAAATAAAGAAACAGAAATGGGAATGTACAAAAATGAAAAGAAGCATGTCCGTGAAAAAAAGCAAAACCAAAAATCATAATCCAAAGTAATGGTGTCCAAAGTCACTGTCCACAAAACAAAATCCAATGGGAAATAAAATTGAAAGCCATTGCTCCATCGTTAAAATGTGAAAGAAAAATACAATCCAACAGTGAACTATGTACATACGAACAAGCCAGGGTCTATTATCCCAACAAAAGAAATGAAACCTATCTAACTACACTAACTAATAAAATAAACTATATACAAAAATGTGGCCAATGTCCAAAAGGTCCAAAATAAATCCAAAAAAAAAGGAAACCTAACACTACCTACATAACTATGTACAGGGGCAGCGGGCTAGTTTGACGGCTCACTTTTGGATGTCCCGGGCCAGGGCATCATGGAACTCCTGCTCAATGTCCCGGAGGCGGTCCTCCTCCATGGCCCCGAGGGTCCGCAGGGCCGTCGACGTGTCCACCTCCAAACCCCTGCGGATTGCCTCGAGGCACTCGCCCCGCCTCAGGGCCCTCCACATGGAGTTCTCCGCCCTGACCATTGTGAGCTGTGCCTCTTCCGCCCGCTGCCGCTCCGCATCTATGGCGTGGCCCAACCGCTGCCACACGGAAGACACTCTCTGTCCTGGGTTCTCCTGCCCTCCGGCCGATGCCTGCTCCTCCGATGTTGAAGGCCCCGAGCCTTCATGGCTCCCACCACGTTGCTGCTGCTGCTGTGCCTCTGCCCGTGCACTGCCTCCTGCTGCCTGCACATCCACCGCCGGCTGGGCTGCAGTCGTTGATGTGGCCACACCTGCTGGACGTCCGACTCCCGACTGTGGCAGGGATGCCTCCTCCAATAGCCTGGCCGCACCGTCAGAGGCAGCTCCACAGGGCACCCAGGTGACTGATGGGTGGGAAGATGGCACGGAGGACGACTGGCGCATAGGGGGTTCAATTGAGGAGGGGGTCGTAGCAAGCCCCATCATACGTAGGAATCCGGCCTGGGTGACCTGTCCCAGCAGGCTGACGTGGTCAACGAGCCATTCGAGATGACCTGCAGTCTCCTCATGATAAGACTGCAGGTCACCTCGCATGGCCCGTTGACGCAACGACACAGCAGTCAGAACAGGCTCAACCCGGACCCGGATAGCCACGTCCGCAGGCAGAGGAAGGCCAGTTGTCGTGAGCTCATCCCCTGCCTGAAAACGGGTCTGGACGTAGGCATCCCTGCTGGTGCAAGATGATGCAGGGACAGGATCAGGGACAGGATTGCACACAGGCACCTCCGCGGCGGCCTGTGCGGCCTCCTGTCCCTGGTCCTGCACTGCACCACTAGCACCAGTGGGATGCCCACCTCCAGACCCCATCTCTGTTGCTTGAACGGCCTCCTCCTCCACCAAACCCCCCACCAACCTGGATGTCTCCGTGCCATCTTCCCCCGTTGGGCCCTGTGGGGTCCCAGCTGCCCCTTCGGCTGCCGAGGAGTCCAACTCCAACCTCCGCCTCTTGGACCTCCCCCCGGCAGCTGCGGCCTGGGACGCGGCACCGGACTCCTCACTCCCCGACGAGATGACAACATGGGAGGGGTGCCGGGCCTTGTGTCTCCGGCTGGCGGTGGGATCCCCGCCGCTGTGCTCCACAGCACCTTCTCCGCCCTCTTCATCAGTTGATGCTGCAGGCAGGGAGAAATAAAACACAGGCATCAGGGCACTGTACAATGGACACATACACACATGACAGTTGTACATGAGTGGCATTGGCAAACCTCAGACATGTCATCACAATCCCCAACACACATGTCATTTCAACTCGCACACATGAACCATACCACAGCCATATCGCAACTGCCAGCACCATCCATACACATACAACAGCATGAGCAGGCAAAGGTGAGCCAGACATCACATGCAACACAGGAAGTGCACCACACATGTACACACACCACCACACTTGCATGCATGTGTACACCTCTGCCAAGTGTCGCAGTGTTCAGATGGGCATCCATGTCACATCTGCCGATCAGGCTTCCACATACCGCTGTGACATGCATCCATGTTGCATCACTGTTGCACCCTTGTCAAATACACACAGATGCACATGTACACAGTGCTGATACATGCAGCTGAAAACAACATACATGCTTGACATCACGGACATGTCTACTTACATACACATTCATCCAAACATGTGTGCCCACACAACTGCATTTGGCATGCAAGCCTACACACACACCATCCATGTCTCACACATTCCAGCCCTTGCATGTCTTAGCCCCACGGCCCTGTACACCCCCACCCATACTCGACCCCATACAAACAGATGTGCAACCTGCACACTACTGAAAAATCACCACACGCACAGCTCACAATCAGGATGCATGTACACTTACCGCTCGACTCCAGACGGGTCTGCCTCTCAAGGACCTGGACGTGGAGCGCTGGGGATATGCATTCTAGGACCCTCATCTGTTCTTCCGACAAGTGGCCCCGGCGCCCCTTGGCATCCCCTGCCTTCAAGAGGCGCCGGGCCTTGTTCAGGGTCCTGGACCTGAAGTCCTCCCAGCGCTTCTTGACATGTTGGAAGTCGCGGACTGCCACCCCCTCCGCGTTGATGGCAGTCACGATGTCAGTCCAGATCTGAGTCCGTCCTTCCTTGTCAGTGCGGGAACTTTCGAAGAGGGCATCATACTGCCCCAGGACTTGCTCTACCAGGACACCAACTTCGGTGGCACTGAAGCTGGTGCCCCTCTGCCTCTCTGGCCGGGGGTTGTCAGTGGTCTCAGATGGTGTTTGCCCCCACATGACAACCCCAGAGGCAGGAGTGGGTGGGCAACTGGGTCCTGGGGCTGGGCTGTGGAGCAATGGAATACCAGTCGGGAGTCTTCGGTTCCAGCAGGGGTGGTCACAGCAACAGCACCCCTGGCTGATGTGCAGGCAGCAAATGGCAGGGCACGTGGGCAGCAGGCAGTCAGGCAGCAGCAGATGGCAGGTGGGAGCGTGCTCGGGGCTCTGGGGGGCAGTAGTTTGGCCTTCTGGGCAGGAGCGTGGTCTTCCGTGTGCTTACACGCGGCCAGCTTGATACGGAGTGATTTGGCACGTGAAAATTCGGCACGTCAGCGTGTAATTCGAGGAAAGGCCATTAGCGCGTAAGTGACGTGACGCACGCGTGCGTTTCCCTCAGCACGGGTTAAAGGTGAGCGGGCCCAGCAGTTCGCTGTATGTGCCTTTCGTGGAGACCGACGTGTGTTGCTGCTTCCTGTTGTTTCGTGCGCCATCACAACTTCACAGCTATCAAGGACGTATCTCTTCTTTTGGCGGGGGTATTGGCTACGCGTGTTTTTCTGCATCACGCTAGTCAGACGGTGAGTCGCACACCATCTTTTTCCGACTGCGGGTGCCCCTGTGTATCGCACCCATTTTCGATGTCATAGTAGCCTGCGTGTCCCACGCGTACGCGTTATTCGTGTTACTGGGTGCCACCGCGTATTGCGGGAGGTTGAATCCACGCACGTAGGCTGCAGGGTTGCGTGCACGGTTTTACTGCAGTTTTGGGGTGCCTGAGCGTTGCGTGACCCGTCACCACATCACCGGGGTCACATACAGCCTTGCAGGTGCAGGGGGGCTGTTAACATCTTGCTTCCCACCCCCTTCACCCCAATTGCCCAGGTCAATTGTGGTGTACACCTCCCATTGGCACCACTCCATCTGTACCAGCACTACTACATCAGTGCCATGGTTGGGAGGCCACCAAAGGTGAGGGACGCCTCAGCTGGGCATCCTCCTCGTGGCAGGCGTGGTCGGGGATGTGGCCGTGGTGACCAGGGAGTAGGGGGACTCCAGGGTGTCCAGGGCGGCCAGAGAGGGGGAAGAGGCAGGGGTGCGCCACTTGAGCACAATGTTGTGCCATGTGTCGGTGCAGTCATGCCACCACCCCCTATGGTTCCGGGGGATGCAGCTCCTGCATCTGGCACTGGCACCCATTCCACCCGGCAGTCCGTTCCATCGACTGCCACGGGCCCAAGGGTAGTGGTAGCTGCAGGTGCAGCTGTGGACACCGCCACCCAGGCTCAGGGTCTGCCAGCGCAGGCTGCGTTGGCACTTGAAGAGCCCTTGGTAGAATTCCAACAGGCCAGGGGGGAAACCATAGGGGCAGGCCGGGCTGCTCAGACCAAGACACGTGTCCCTGGGGCAGTCATGTCATCTGCTGCCCCGAACAGCCGGGTGTTGGCAAGTGCAGGGGCAGATGCACCCAACAGCACCCCGGTTGTGAGTATGAAAACCAGGACCGTTGCGGTCAATGACCCTGCCACAGCTGATGTTGCTGTGCAGGGTCCATTAGTGGGCACCCAGCTGCCACTGACACAAGTCAGGCCTTTGGTCATCCCTCCACCTGCCACTCCCTTGGCTCAATCCACCGAACCCACTGGCCATACTGGTCAGGGCGGCATTAGCCAGCCAGGGTCTGCGCCACAGTCCAAGAGGAGGAAGGTTGCACCTGCAGCACAGGCTGGGACCCCACACACAGCCACGACCTCCTGCACGTCGAGAAAGAAGCCTTTCTGTAAGCAGGAACTGGACTTCCTCTTGGACTACGTGCGGGGCCACAGCCGTGACATGCTAGTGGGTGCCAATAGTCAGACTACGGCTGCCCAACGTGACACCCACTGGAAGCATGTTGCGGAACATGTCAGTTCATTCGGCCATGAGGTGCACACGGCGCAAGAGTGCAAAAAGCGTTGGAATGACATCAAGCGCAGCACTAAGGCTAAGCGTGCCTCTAATTACAACTTGACTGTGGTGACTGGCGGTGGGCCTGCACCAGAGGAGGAAGAGCTCACTCCGCATGAGGCTCTCGTTGCAGAGTTCATACCACCTGAATTGGTCGAAGGAGTGGGAGAGATGCTGGACTTTGATGCGCAGTCCAGTGAGTGTTGATGCGTGTTTGTTGAGGACATGTGTGTTTCACTTGTGGGATGTGTTGTGCATGATTGCTGCTACATGTGACGTGTACATGGTTCTGATGTGTAAGTAATGCAATGCTTCCGTCATGCATGTCTCCTCTGCCTGCATGCGGGACTCCATGTAGGCATGCTCCCTTGCCCCTCCTCCGCCACTCTGCACCCCAGTTCCACCTTTGCACTGGTCTGCTTCAATCTTGCCAATATGTACTTTCTTGTTCATGTGTCCTGTGTAGATGCTAACTTCCAGCGTCGAATCTGCCAGGCATATGCCTTGTGGTACAGCCTTAGTACTCGATGCAGGGTATCTCACTTGTACTGTGCATGGGTCAGATGTCCCACAGGGACATGAATGCCCATTCATGCTCCATGTGCATTGCACGCATGCCCCTATGTGTCCTTGACTGGATGATCACTGTAATACAAGTCCTTGTTTACATACATTGCCTGCCATCTCATCAGCCTTCCCATGTCAACTGTGGCTCAGTCCTGCGTTGCACACATGTTTAGGCTCTGACAATCTGTGTGGCTCACAGGCCTCAGCCTGTTCAATGGCCAATGACTCTGTCCAACTCTTGTTGTGTCTTCTTCACACGTGGGCGGCCTCCAGAGTTTTCATCATGTGTCCTGCCTACTGTCCCAGCATCATTTGCAGTGTTGTCATTTGAATCACATTAAGCTGTTGATGCCAGTCAACACTGCCTGTCAATACACAGGTGTATGGTCAGCCTTTTGATACCATGCTAGGCATCCCTGCTTTGGTACTGGAGTGGAGGGGTGCTTGGCTTCTAGATATGGTGCACATTGAATGCACAATGCACGTGATGTCTGATTTTGACATTGCACTGCCTTCACATTTCCTGGCACACACCATGGAGTCCTTGTACATGTAGGTAGTGAGTGGTGTACACATTTTCTGCACTGCATAGACCCACTTCCATGGAAACTGCCACCTTCCAACAGGTCTGATCACAGAAGCTGTTCAAAGTTGACCCAGCATGCATGTCAGGTTATATGTTGTGTGTCACATGTCTGCCGGATGCGTTTGCTGTCAGTGTGTGTGTGTGTTGTGTGCTCCTGACATGTGTAGTGACCTTCTTTCTCTCTATTTTTCAGGTGATGACGCAATGGAGGCGGAGGATGGTGTTGTCATGCCAGACACAGGGTTGGTAACACCACATCAACCCGGCACTAGTGGGGGTCGTGGGGTGGTAGGCCACGAAAACCCCCAAGTGCTGCAGTCCATCTTGTCTCTGGCTGCCTATGAGTCCAGCCTTGATGACGACTCTGACGTCCATGTTGAGTTGGATGAGCATCAAGTCCATGTGTCAGGGGTGAGTGATTCTGATGTGGACACTCCTCTGTCTGCGACACCTGCACTGAGGGATCAGACAGTCTTGGTTCCTCCGTCCGTGGTGGATCGGGACGCAGGGTCACCCTCCACACCAGTCACTGATGTGCCTGGGACATCACGTCGACGGGGGCATGTAGTCGTGCAGCCGCGGGCGGTGCCAACACAGCGAGGACCCCCGGTCCTTGGGTCCCGCAGGGGTCAAGCCCGGCAACGCGGTCGCCGCGCGCAACCGCTGTATACTGATTGGGAGCAAGACATGACTGCCAATTCTGAATGGCAGGGGGCAGCAATGGAGAACATCGCTGAGAGCATGGAGCGTGTGGCCTGATCTGTGCTCCCCCCTGCTAGGCAGGTGCTTCTCCAGCAGCAGGCGGCACGGTCCATGGCCCGCTCACTCAGGCTGGGCATGGCGGCCTTAGACAGGGCACGCCAGGCTGAAATGTCGTCTCTGCGTCAAGCAATTGCTGCTCACGCAGAGGCGCACATGGATGCCCTGAGGGAGGAGAATGCTTCCCTCAGATCCACTCTGGGTGTCCTTATGATTGCCCAGAGGCAGCAGGCAGAGGAGAGGTTTGCACAGCTTGAGCGTACCATCTCGGCTGAGCTACAGGCTTGCCGCGAGGTGCAGCGGTTGTCCAGCCAGGCCTTGCAGGAGGAACTCTGTGTTACACGTGCTACCTTGCAAGAGGAAGCACGTGTACCACGTGAGGTTCTGCATGCAGACCTACGTCACATCGCCACACAGAACCAGGCTCACCCGTCCGGCAGGCTTGCTGCCGACGAGGGGCAAGCTGCGGCTAGGCGTGGCCAGGCTACTGTGCCACGTCCTCCTTTCCAGGATGAGCCAGACTCGGACGACCATCTATCTCCCACATAGGTCGGGCTGTGCAGGCGTTGAGCCCATGGAGGTTTTTGTTTTGGCTCAGCATCATCGTATGTGGATGTTGAGCAGCACCCTGTACCTCCTCCTTCCTGGGTGCCTCCCCTCCCCCCCTGGTCGTATGTGGCCATTTTTGATTTTTCTTTTAGTTTAGTTAGTTAAGTTTCTGTTTGATAGTTAGTTTAATTAGGTAATGTAGGTTTTCCATTGTTAGTGTAATTAGTTAATAGTTGATTTAGTTTAAAATTGCTAGTCTATTGTGCTTTCATGTGACGGTGCGGTGCTTTGTGGCTTTTGAAGGCATCCACTGTCTGTTCCAGCTGGGCCCTTCAGGCTTGTCTTGTGTATGTGTTTGCTGCTTGGGGTCCTTGACTCACTTATGCCACTCCTGCCTCCCTTATCCATGGGCTCGCAAGGATGGTTCGGTGTTACAGAATTTTACACAAGGGCTTTGGACTGTCATATCTGTGGCATGTCTGGTGCTGTGTGACTTGTGTTGCCACCCCTAGTGGGGATGATTTTGGTGTTATTGTCCACTGTTCAGCTTTTGCTAGATGGGGTGTGTCATGATTAATGTGTACATTAATTGCTATGCATTGTGTAGTATGTTTCATATCTTTACTGTACACGTGCTTGTTGCAATTCATGCTGTAGATAGTGTTCCACACTTTGGATATGAAAGACGGACTGATGGTGTGATTTGTGATGTGACTCTCTGACATGGTCAAGTAATGAGATGCCTGATGAGACACACACAGATGACTTTGAAGCATTAATCATGTGTTTCATGCCCTTTCTGCAGGGGGATGAGCCTCCAGAGCACCTTTGCCAGCAGACATGGCCCATTGGACGACGGAATTCTGGACACATTTGTTGGTGCCCACATGCACATGTGTGCACAAGCAGAGGCACAGGGATTGCAGACCCACATCCTAGAACTGCTGACGTGTTTCAAGGAACTCCAGTCAAGGTGAGCAGCACAGGGGGGCCACGACACAGCAAAGCTTGCACAAGGCGAGTTGCACATGCAGGCTTAGTCACAGCACTGAGGGTGAGCTTAGACGAATATTGGTGTTGAAGCACACAATGCAGCTCAGATGTGTTGGTGGACTGATGGCTGTTGATAGTAGGGTTGTCTGGGACACATGCAGGGGCAGTGGCACATACCCTCCGGTACACCAAGGTCCATTGAGGCACTTGTATCAACCATGTAGCCTTCTGAGACATGGAAAGGGGCAGCTCAGAGGGACATACAGCAAGGGACATACTCGGGTGCAGTGCATGTCTTTTCCATGTACTTTATGATAAATGCACTGCCAACTTTGTTTCGGTCATGGTGGTACGCAACTTGCTCAGAAGTCATGGCTTGCTATATGGGTCTGTCTGCTTATCCAGGGAACATTGCATGTTGTGTGAATTGTGACACATTGGTGTTCCATTTGCCATGCACCCACCGGCGGCTGACTTACTGCATTGACTGTGTATGACCCGTCACAGGGGTGATGTTATATATGGGTAAGAAGCATCTACACCAGATTGTCTGTTTGTAGAGTAGTTTGTTGCTATGGGGCATGTTTGGTGTTGTGTTTTTGTGTAATTGGCACGTACAGGTTGTTGACTGTGGCTCTCTTTGCAGCATTACAGTGCTCCTGTAACCGGACCTGAGAGTGCGCAGGCAGGAGGCCAGCACTAAAAACCAGAGCTAAGTGTCTTGTTGTTTTTCTTTCGAACTGCTCTGCATAGGCTTGCTGGGGAGTGTACTAATGCATGGATGTATGTGTGGTTCAATTTGGTATGTTTTTTCTCCCTAATCACCCGTAATCCTATGCAATTTTGAACCCTGTACCCTCTACCCGGTGTTCCTGCTTCCCGTACCTATCCAAGCAACGTTCCCTGACCCTCTTTCCCCACTGGGGTTGCGGATGCCTGTGTAAGCCCCGAACTTGCAGGTGCTAAAACCCTAGAGGGGGTGGTTGGTTCGTACCACTCTTGAGCCTGGACTACAGAAGGCCATGACAATGATGTCCAAGTTTGTTTGGATTGTGTATGTGTTCATGCAGGTAGTACATTTTCGTGCATTCCCTAGTTTCATGTGTCATTCCTCCTCCCCTCTCCTGCCACTCATTCCAGTCATCCAGTGTGTCAACACCTGTCCCGACTGCATATCCCTGAACCTCCTTCCCCACCAGGGTCTCAGGGGCCTGTGTGAGTTTGACCTTGCAGGCACCCGGGACATGGTGGGGGTGGTTGTTTCGTGACACTCCCGCGCCTGTACAGGGGACCTGTGACAGTACACATCCGTTCATGGTTCATCATCCTATGTCATGTACCACACATGTTTCACATCCTGTTGTGACATTGTTTTACTGTGCTACCTTGGTTGTTGCATCATTGTGGCAGTACTTGGCCTTTGTGAGGTAATGCTACGTCAAGTCATGTACTGGAGGGTGTTCTGGTTAGTTTTTCTGGCTTGGATTTTGTGATTTTGGACATGAGTGTGGATTATGACGGTGCTGGCACCTTTTTACACACAAGGTGGGAGATGGTGACGAAGGGTAAAGGTGATCCTGTGGCCAGGTGGAATTGAGGTTTGAAGGCTCCATGACCCAGGTGCAGTTGTTCAGTGGGTCATGGTCATTTGTGAGGGAGGGGGGTTGTTGTTGATAGTTGCCTTGCCCTGCAGTGTGATGGGAACCCTGACATTGTAATGGTGGTATCCTATGTACATGTTGTGTTCTGCTGATCAATGCCTGTTCATGTGTTGTGTTTACCTTTCAGGTGCGAGGGGATGGTTGTGGTTTGACATGCTGGGGTGTACACATGGTGAATGTTCACATGTGATGTGTAGAGAACACTAATGGTCACTTGAGTGCACATGCATATGTGGAGTGCATGTCCTTGCAGAACCACACACTTGCACTCTGATGCACTACATGTACTCCCACCCTTGCATATCCACGTGTACACTGTTTGCCTTCTGGTGCCCACTGTGTCCCTGCAGCACATGTTCTCTTACCGATTATGGATCCTGTACATGCATAATTTGCTGTTTGATGTGGTCTGTCACTTAGATGTGATGCTCAGGGTGTGCATCACACACAATGGCTGTTCACTGTGCTGTGCGCTGAGCAGTGTGTTGCAGGAGTAGGACACAGCACACATGAGCTGCAGTGTTGATTTTGCAATGCACAATGTGCATGTAGACAAGCATTCATTGTTATGTTACATCTACAACTCTTGTAATGCATTTGGAAATGACTTATTTTGGGTGGGAGATTTTGTTGGTCTGTCATTTCATCTGATTCCGGGTCAGGCATCATTGTCTGATGCCACTGTACATTTAGGACATGGCAATGTGTACCTTATTGTTACTGTGTTGGTGTATGGGTATTGCTTGCCATGTCATGTTGTGGTTTGGGAGGGTTTGAGTGACATGACAGTGATGGCCATGGCCTGTTTTGCAGGTGTGTGTGATGCACAGCTTGCATGTCAGGGTCATCCGCTTCTCAGAGCAACTAGCTGGGGGTAGATCTCTCTCCGCGGCAGGGCCCTCCCTCTGGAACAGCCTTCCTGCCTCACTTGAACTTGAGGGGAACCATCTCCAGTTCTGGAAGCACCTCAAGACCTTCCTCTTGGCTTCTGCTTTCTCTCTGCCTCTCCCTTGCGGAATTCTTCACTGGAACTGCACTGGAGCTGCAACTGGGCCACTCTCACCGACCTCGGTCCCTGGCCCAGCCACTCTCCACTTGCACTGCCTCCCAGGCAACCCCTGCACTGCGGTACTGTCTCTCTATCCCTACAGCCCACCCTTCCCAGCACTTGTCTGCACTTACCTTTGCAGTTGCCACCAGCCGACCTATGTATTTTTTTTTGGTCTACTTCCCCTGTACTGCACTCCCCCCCCTTCCCCTTGCACTTTTCCCTTCCCCCTACCCCTGCACTTGCACAATCTCAAGGACACCTGGCCTAGTAGTACCGTTGTCTGTCTTCCCTTGTTCCCCCCTCCCTGCCTCATTGCACTTTGAAATACTTGTGTATAGGCCATATCATGTCATATGTCATATGTGTGCCTTTTGGTCACACGGGATAGCTTGTGTTTAAGTAGCTAGAGATGCAGACGATGTGGCACTTCCATGGCAACTACCTCAGGGTGGTAGGGTTGTGACAGTTGACTGTCTCTTTGTCATCATCGATTGTCACCTGGTATGTGCCAGGCCTGTGTGCACTCCGCATGGGTGGGAGTTTAGGTGAAAAATGTGGCCACAAGCTGGGTCCGTGCTTCCTCGCCACATTCCCTGTCCCCTCCCATGGGCAGCGCCTGTGCCTGTGGTTGGGGATGTGGGGGCACCACCATGTCCACCGGGACGCCCTGCCGTGTTGCAACATTGTGCAGGACACATGCTGCCACAATGATCCTGCACACTACTGGTGGTGCATAGAGTAGTTGCCCACCGAGCGGTCAAGGGAGCGGAAACGTGACTTGAGCACTCCGAATGTGCGCTCCACTATGTCCCTGGTTGCAATATGGGCGGCGTTGTATCTTACCTGGGGTGGTGTGGTGGGGTTCCGGATTGGCGTCATCATGTGGTTGCTCAGAGGGTAGGCACTGTCCCCTGGGGAGGTGATAATAGTTGAGATTATTAGGGTTTGGATATTTGTCTGTGTGTGACTTGCATGCATGTGCAAGGGCATTTGTACTGACCTAGGAGCCATGTGTCGCCATGCTGCCCAGCTTCCAGGGCCCGGCTCAGGGCGGACATTCTGTATATGAAACTGTCATGGGTGGAGCCAGGGTAGTTTGCATAGACAGAGGTGATGATTCCCTTTGCATCGCATACCACCTGTACATTGATGGAATGCCAGTGCTTGCGGTTTCGGTAGATGTGCTCAGTGGCCCTAGGTGGACGTAGGGCCACATGGGTGCAATCTATGGCACCGAGCACTTTGGGGAAGTGTGCCACCCTGAAAAAATCCAGGACAACGGCCTGCCTTTCTGCGGGTGTTCTGGGCATGTATATGTGCCTGCGGACTGAGGAGCGCGCTGTCATGATTGCCAGTACCTGGTGTAGGCAGTGTGACTGCGTGGCCTGTGAGACCCCCCCCGCTATGGCAGTGGTCCGCTGAAATGACCCAGTGGCCAAAAAATGCAGGACATTAGCAGCTTCTCCAAGGGGCTCAATGCTTGGGAGCAAAGGGTGGGGGATGTAAGGTCATCTTCCCACTCCCTGACCAGGTCTAGGATGATATGGGGTGGAAACCTATACCTGCCATAGACCTAGTCGTCAGGCATCCCAAAAAGGCTTGTCCGTGGTGCGAAAATGCGTGCCCTGGCTATTCTCCTCCTCCTGCGGTGTCCCACGATCAGTGCTGCGACAAATGGGGCATTCATCGTAGCTGTATATAAGCGTTTGTTGTTTGCGCGCACTTTTATGCTGTGCGCGGGGACGCTTCCGCCTGCCTTCGTGTGGCGGACGCATTGACGCCTGTGCACGTCTTTTGCCATGCGCGGGTTTCCCGTATTCGGATCCATGAATACGGGTTGTTCGCGTGCGTGTGGGCGTTCCGTGTAGTTCCCTGCAGTACTTCCCCAGTTACGCCTTCTTTTTCACGCGTTATTCCCCATTCCGCGTGTTACGCCCACTGTTCAACCACTTTGGTTGTGTGCACCACGCTATGTGTGCTTTTGCTGTGTGCGCAGCGCACGCCGTGTATGCCTGCGTGCGCCATGGCTGGATTGGGCGCACGGACAGCGGGAAACACGCGCAGCATCTTCCTTGAATCGCATGCGTGCGCGTGCACTGCGTTTCTCACGCTTGCGCTCCCTTGCGCCTGCTTGCGCATGGATCTTCGGCGCACATTTGTTCCATGAATCAGCCCCTCTATGTCAGACCGTGGCATAAAAGTGTCTGAGGCACCAATAAAATAGTGGCCCACATTAGCAAATGGCAGTTCCTTCCTTTTGTGAGAGACTGTGGGCAACTGAACATCTTGTTCATGTGTAATGCTAAGAACAAGCGCCTAGATGCCTCCAGGCTAGGTGCACTATACAAATGACCAAATAAATAAATACATTAAAAGGTGCCCAGTTCTATTTGTATTTATTTTATTTGTATTGCGCACCTGCCCGAAGGCATCTCGGCGCATTTCTTAAGAATGGAGCAATTGGTTACAAGGATAGGTACAAACATTCACAGTGAATTACATCAATAACAGGTTCAGTTCAGCAAAGTACATACATTTGCATAGAGGCATACTATCTAGCTTGCATGAGCATAATTACAGCGGGCACAGTTTAAAAGTAGGTATATATATCAGATCAGTGACGCGGTTCAGCAGAATGTACATACATTTACCTCAAGGCATACTTTCTAGCGTGGAAGAACATATTTACAGTGTAGCACAGTTTCAAAGTAGGTGTGTATTTACAGGAAGGTAAATGAGATGGTTGTAGAGATGAGTTTGGTGAATGTGTTGCACATTGTGTTGCACATTGTGCATTTAAAAGGATATGTTTAAGTAACATTGGTCAAAACCTCAAGCTACACAGTGAAATGGGTAATAAACCCTGCCTTGGCGTACTTTGACCAAAGAAACTGGCCCACTGTAGCATATTGTCCCATAATCCAGTCCAAGTCTGATGGCTTTTCACTGAGAAGAACAAACAGCTCATATGCAGTGTGGTCAAATGTAAAACTGCTTACAGCAGCACTTCCTGAGGTTCCAGGCCATTTCGTCATTCCAACTGGTGGCTTTAACAATTCCACTTTAACAGTCCCTGCTATATTGATTTTCTTTTTGTTCTGGGGTTAAAAAGGTTTTACTGAAATGTTGTACAACACAGGGCAAGGCTCTAGTGACTTTCTATTGAGCTGGGCCTTATTTATTGGACATTTCCAACCCATCGCAAACAAGATTCACACTGACACAATAATCCCCATTTTAAGGACCTCGAGAACATTAGTCCTTTTCCTACCTTCTGAGACGAGAAAAAATCAATGTGAAAATGTGAATAAACCATGGAAAATACTGTTGCTCTTGCAAGCACAGTGACAGGATCCTCAAAGTCAGCACAAGATCCTAGTAGATCCAGAGGATGACTTGTGTCCCAGAGGACAGGTCAACCTGAACATTGTATGAGGGTGGCTGCTACTCTGTTTTCCATGGATGCTATTAGCTCGGTTTCTAGAGATTAAATTGTATAGTGGTCATGATGGACAGTTGCCATGGTGATGGTGTAAACAAATTGTGATGACGCCCCGTTCAGAGTGTGAAGTACCAAGTGTGCTGCATTGTGTGTGTTTACGATCACTTAACACAGGAGTGCATGATGATTTTACCCTAGATTGTCCAATGTCTGAGCATAATCATTCAAAACATGAATGTGCACATCTCTCTACTCTTGCAGGGGCGGGAGGGGGGCACAGATCGAATCTTTGTGTTTCTCCTGTCTCGAAGGGGTGATGGCACACACTGGGCCTCATTACAACCCTGGCATTAAGGGGTTAACAGCGCCGTAAAAGGCTGTGGCGCCGTTAAACCCTTAACGCCCGATTCACACTTTAACGCCTGCTTTTTGCAGGCGTTAAAGTCCAAACCCGCTAAGGGACCTTGGTGCTAATTACGGCACCGTAATTTACGGTGCCGTAATTAGCGCCTGCCCCATTCCCATTGAGCCCTATGGGCCAAAAATGGGAATGGGGAAGGGGCCATGGTGAATGGGGATTTACCGCCCCGCCAACCTTGGAATGGGGCGGTAAATCCAAGTTTGTGGACCATGGTGCTATTAGCACCATGGTCCAACACCAGGGTTGTAATGAGGCCCACTAAATGTTCATGTCTCTCCTGTCAATAATTACAACGTTCCCCTCCAACAGAATTGTAAGCATGGACTGAAGTTTTATTTCTCTAAGAATGATGAGGGCAAAAATGGAATTTGTTTTATCTCTTTTGTCTCGCATTTATTTTCTCCCTCCTCTCTAAAAGGAGTTGGGGCACAGACTGAATCTTTAACTCTCCCCTGTCAGGGATGAAACCGACTCAATGTTTCATCTCTCCTCCCATTGCAGTACTCGGGGAACAGATGGATATTTTATGGCCGTCCGTTCTCGCAGGTGTGAGGGCACAGACTAAATGTTTACATCTCCCTGATCTCCAAAGGGTGAGGGCAACCACTCAGTTTTTTAATCTCTGCTCTCTCACAGGAGTGGGGCACAGACTGAATGTTTTGCATCTCTAATGTCTCACATGTGTGAGTGCACACACTCATTTATGTTGGCTCTCCCCTTATATAGCCTTATATAGAAGTGCGGGCAACGACTCAATTTGTATTATTCACCTGCCGTGTATTGGTGAGTATACACACTTCATTTTCCATCTCTCCTCTTTCAAAGTAGTTGGAGCACAGACTGAAGTTTTATTTTTCTTCTGTCTCACAGGGGTGAGAGCACAGATTATTATTTCATCTCTACTCTCTCACATGAGTTGGGGCACCAACTGAATTTCTAATTCTCTCTTCTCTCACAGGGTTAAGGGAACATACTGCATTTCTACATCTTGCATATTTTACAGGGGTAAGGGCACAACATCAATTTTTCATCTCTCCTTTCTAAATGGAGTGGAAGACTAATTTTTACATCTCCCCTGTCTCGCAGGGCTAAGGGCACATATTGTATTTTGACATCTTTTCTGACTCGTAGGGTTGAGGTCACACATTAGATCTTTATTTCTCTCTTTTTCAGGAGTGGTGGCCTAGACCGAATAATTGGTCTTTCCTGTCTCACATGGCTGATGGCACACACTCACATTTCACATCTCTCTTCTCTTGCAGGAGTGGTGCATACACTGAATGTGTACGTCCCTCCTGTTTTACAGGGGTGAGGGCACACAATGATTCATTACATCTCTCCTGTCTCACATGTGTGGTGGCACACACTACATTTTTACATCTATCCTGTCTCACCGAGGTGAGGCCACAGACTGAATTTTGTGTCTCTACTGTCTTGCAGGGGTGGGCACACACATTGCATTTTATATATCTCTCTCAGGAAACATGAGCCAGAATAGTTGCTCGATGAACCACTGTTAAGTCTGAGTATGGTGGGACTCATTGTACTGTTGCCAGAGAGAAGATGCTCATGCGTCCTTATTTATTAGTGTTTTTTGTGGTATGAAATATAACAGCCCCTATTTACTGGTGTTCTCCCTAGACAAGGAAATGGTACTCAATTTATCTAATAGAGAATAGTGAGACTATACACAGATCTGTGAGTGGCAGTGAGTGCCATACCATTCAATTCCTATCCAAATCCTGATGCAGAACATCTGCTTTTCAAATGTCTACCATGACATTTAATGGTTATTCTTTAACACTATTATACCAACCTACATTTAAGAAAATGAAAACAATATCAATAGATTTGTAAATAATGATTTACATAGTTCAGTCAGGCTATGTCACCACAACAAAACCTAAGTGCATTTTCAAATGGTATTCTGTCTCAAAATGATGCTGTGACTTAGGAACTAATCTACTTGGCTGATGATGCTTCTGCATACAACACTGAATGTCCTGATCTGCTCGGTAATGGTGCCTTAGGCCTGCATCCTGGACGAACATTTACCCTGTCTTCACACCCTGAGATGGCACCCAGGATATGCCTAGTCCATTTGTGGGTAAGTGAAAACCTGTCACTGTGTGAGCAGTATGATATGAAGTGGTCTCCTGGCACAGATGAGTCAAGCGCCTCAGGTAAGTGATGAGCGTTTCTGCTTAGTTCCAAATTACAGGTAGATAGTTGCAGGCACAATATAGACACATACAGGTAAGTTGCTAAGGAGACATCTGCACCCTCTCTCTCAGTCAGGCCCTCTTTAACTGCCACACTAGGAACACTCTGCACACAACATTCTCACAGCATTCAGCATCCAGGCAGCCGTAACATTCCAACATACACAGCAACAGGAGGGAATGCAAAGCCAGTACTCACTGCTTGGACAAACCTGCACTTATGACAACAACATCATTAGTCCCCTTTGCCCCTTGAGAGGTCTCTCCCAGTCTCGTTGTCACTGTTATGGGTTGTTGTGGGTGGAACATGTCATAAATAGTGTGTTGCCAGCATCACAGTTGGTCCAGGAGGACTGTGTTACCTTTTAATGGTAAGCAGAGATATCACCCCTCCTCAAAGTCTTTGACTCTGGTCAGAAGATGCACTTAAACTGAGATAGCCTCTGCTACTGCAATCACATCATGCACCTTAATGTTATCCCAGGCCCAAGAGGATGATGGCAACATGTGTGCTATCTTCCTACCCTCCCTGACCTCGCAGTACTTTCAGATGAACTGGGCCATCTGTCAGCTGTCAATGGGCTTCGTGCCTCCTCTTGATGACTGCAAAACAGGCTCTCTTCCTGGCACCTGCAGTACTGGCTCTCATCCTTGCCCCTGTATTACTGTCTGTTCCACCAGCTCAGGCTCCTCACCCTCTTCTGTGTCATAACTGCTCCCACCATCATTCCAGGTACCATCCTCATGTTCACCAATCCCACCAAACACTTCTGCAGAAGCAGCATCTGTTGGTAGAAGCAGTTTTTCTGTTTGCATCAGCTGTCAAGGAGTTCCCCCCTTCTCACCTGAGTTCGATCTTCGCTGGATTTATTGGTTGATGCCTTCTTGCGGATGGATCGGGTCTTGAATAAGGCTGCACAAGTCTCTTCCGACTCCAGTGTGCGTTCAAAGTTCCGGGAAGCAAAGATCCAGGAATCCGGGAATTTTACAGAGTGTGCTACTCAGCACACGAGTCCAGGAATCAAGAAAGGAAGGAAAGGGACTAGGAATGGGGTTGGCTGGGAAAGAACCAAGGAAAACAATACCGCTAGCTACGGAGCACACGTCTGGTCGCTACTTCGTAATAGCATTGAGACGCGCGGAGCCGCGGGAGGCATGGTCTGTTAATAGAACACACTACGTCCAGCGTGTAGAGCGAGGAAGGTGTTTCACAGTGGACAGCCATGTTGGGAGTACAAGGGAGTGTAAGCCCCGTTGAGACAAGGACCAAGAAGTCCAAAAGGGGCATGTTCTGTAGGTCATGACAGCATGCCTCCTCCGAAGACCCGTTCCTCCGGGTTTGCCCGGGTGTATAAGGTGAAATCTTCTGAGCAGTCGAGGGGCCTTGAGATTAGAAAGTGGTTCCCAGGTTCTTTCACTAGGAGGATATCCTTTCCATTCAACCAGGTATTGAAGCTGACCCCGTTTATACCTGGAGTCACATATTCGGGATACTTCATATTCCAATTGGTTGTCGACCAGCAGAGGAGGAGGTCGGCAGGATTTCCAGGAGGATTGGGTGTAGGGTTTTAATAAGGATGTGTGAAATACTGGGTGGATTTTCTTCCAGGCGTCTGGTAGTCTGATCCGGTATGAAATTGGATTGATAATTTCCTTGATGGGAAATGGACCATAGTACTGAGGGGCCAACTTGTTTGGCCATAGATGTCGGGGTAGTAATTTCGAGGACAACCAGACTTGATCACCAACTGCATAAGAAGGACCTGGTCTTCTTTTGGAATCCCCATACCTCTTAGTCTGTGTTCTGGCCTTCTCTAAGTTTTCTTTGGTCTCCTGGTGTACGTTGATGAGGGTTTCTATCCAGGAGTCGATAGTAGGTACTGGTGTAGGATGAGGGAGAACAGAGAGTAGAACCGATGGATGGAAACCTTGGCTACAATAAAAGGGACTGGTCTTAAGTGCTGAATGATCGGAATTGTTGTAGGCGAATTCAGCCACGGGTATCAGGAGCTACCAGTCATCCTGAACCTTGGTGGCGAAACAACGAAGATACTGCTCCAGGGTCTGATTAGCACATTCTGTGGCCCCGTTGGTTTGGGGATGATAACCAGATGAAAGGGCGCGTTGGATTCCCAAAATGCGACAGAGATGTTTCCAGAATTGAGAAACGTATTGAGGTCCTCTATCAGATATGATCTTGGAAGGAAGTCCATGCAAACGGAATATGTGTTGCAGGAAGATTCCAGCAAGCTCGGACGAGGATGGTAGCTTACACAGGGGTGTAAAATGAGCCATATGAGTGAACAAGTCTATGGTAACCATGATGGTCGTGTATCCTCGGAAGGTGGTAATTCCACAATGAAGTATGTAGCAATGAATTCTCATGGCCTTGTTGGCAGTGTAGGTTGCAGTAGAAGACCCGCCAGTCTCTTGTTATCATTTTTATTTTAACTACAGATAGTACACGCTTTGATGTACTGCTGTACATTGGTCTTCATTCCAGGCCACCAAAACTGTCTTTGTATGAGACGGAGGGTGTTGGTTATGCCACGATGTCCGGAGTGAAGGGTATCATGACAGAGGTTTATTATTCTTTGTTGTAATTTCTGTGTAGGAATGACCAGTGCATTGTCCTTGAATAAATATCCTTCCTTAACTCTTAGGTTCTATGGATTCTTCCTTGAAATATCCTTCCAGAGGTCAGAGGATTGGGTTTGCACTCAAATTTCTTCCAGGAGGTTGACTACTTGAGCTACAAAGATCGTGTGGGGAAACATCTTAGGATAGGCCCTATCTTCAATAGCTACATAGTCAGGACCTTGAGATAAGGTGTCAGCAATCAGGTTTTGTGATCTGGGAACATGAGTGATGTGGAACTGGTACTGGGCAAAGAAGTAGGCCCAACGCACCTGACGACTGTTCCTACACTGCAATGACTGTAGAATTTGAAGATTCCGATGGTCCGTGCGGATCTGAATTGAATATCTAGCACCCAGAAGTAGATCTCGCCATTCAGTGAAGGCTTGGCGGATGGCTAACAGTTCCTTTTCCAGGACGGAGTAATGTGTCTCACTGGAAGTCAGGGTTCGTGAAAGGTAAGCAATGGGGTGTTCCAGTTTACCCTCAAGTTCCTGCTTTAAGACCGCTCCTATGGCGTAGTTAGAGGCATTTTCCACTAGGAATGATTGATTTATGTCAGGTTGGGCCAGGATGGGGGCTTGCGTGAACTCTGTCTTTAAATGTTGGATTGGCTTATCTTGCGGTGTAGACCAGATAAAGGGGGTGTCTTTCTTCAAGAGAGCCACGATCGGCTGAACGATCTCGGAAAAGGTAGAAATGAACTTTCGGTAGAAGTTGGCAAGCCCCAGGAAGGATTAAACTTGTTTCACGGACGTGGGAGCGGGCCATGCCAGTATGGCATTTACCTTTGAAGGGTCCATACCAATTCCTTCTGGGCTAAGGATGAATCCTAGGTAGTGAACAGAAGTAACGTAAAACAAGCATTTTTCGGGTTTGGCTAAATGTTTGTGTTCATGGAGTCGTTGTAATACTGCCTTTACATGTTCTTCATGCTTTAGAGGATCCTTGGAAAAGATCAATATGTCATCCAGATAGACAATGACGAAGAGGAATAACATGTCAGAAAACACCCTATCCATAAAACGTTGAAAAATTGCAGGAGCATTAGCTAGTCCAAAGGGCATGACTAGATACTCATAGTGACCAAAGGGTGTTCTAAAGGCTGTTTTCCATTTGTCTCCTTCCCGGACACGGATCAAATGATAGGCACCCCAGAGATCCAACTTCGGTAATATTACGGCGCCTCTCACAGTTTCCAGGACATCCAAGATCAGGGGCAGTGGGTACCAATCTTTGGGGGTGCATTGATTTAAGCCACGATAGTCGAGGCAAGGTCTGAGTTCCTTGGTGTCCTTCTTGGGAACAAAGAACAACAAAACACCCGCTGGAGATTTTGAGGGTCTTATGGTGCCGTTTTCAAGGTTGGTATCCAGGTATTCTCGGAGGGCCCTTTTCTCTGGTTCGGAAAGGATGAACATTCTGCCGAAGGGAATCACTGCTGAGGGATCTGTATCTATGGCGCAGTCTTCATGTCTGTGAGGGGGTAAGGCCTGGATTATGGCAGTTGGAAATACATCAGCATATCCCTGATAGGCCTCTGGGACTTGTATGATATTGGAAACCATGAGTGGTGTTTGCTGGTCTCTTGGTGGTCCTTTAGGGGGTGTCGAGGAGGGATCCAGGAATAGACAGTGGGTCATACAAAACTCTGAGCCTAGGAATAGTGATCCTGTTGTCCAATTGATATAGGGATTGTGCTTCTGTAACCAGGGCATACCCAATACCATGGGGTAATGAGCTGACTTAATGATGTCGAATGTAATCCGTTCTTGGTGATGGTTTATAGAAAGCTGGATCTCATTTGTCTGCAGGCTTATGGGTCCTGAAGTGAGGGGTCTTCCGTCGATTGCTTCCACCGGCTGCATGGTGCTTTGTGTCTCGTATGGAATATGATGACTAACAACCCAGTCTTGATCAATGAAAATTACCATAGCTCCGCAATCTACCAAGGCCAGAATGGGATAGGTCTTATTCTTGGAGGGCGACAGGAAGGCCTGTAGTATCACCAAATTGTTTTGTCCAGGAGAGTTCAAGGATGGAATTGATGTGGAGCAAACATCTCTCTCCCGAAGCTCTGCTCCATCTAGGATCGGGAGCTGGCGTTTCCCGAACGCCGAGGTGGGGCTAGAGGACACTCCCTAACCAAGTGTTTGTCTGAGGCAAAATACATGCACAAGCCCGTATGAATCCTTCTCATCCTTTCTTGCGGGGATATAGGTCCACGGAAGGCTCCTATCTGATTGGGTTCTGGTTCAGAGACTGAGCCTGGGTTTGTGTCCGTCTTGGTGGTACTCTCAAAGGACACTTTCGGAGGATTACCTCTGGATTTCTTCTTCTCTGCCTTCCTTTCCTGGATACGGAAATCTAATTGCATGGCAAGGTCCATTAGTGCCTGTAATGAGATTGGGCGAGCCACTCTGGCCAACTCATCCTTAATCTCCTCATTCAGTCCTCTCCGGAAAAGGGTAAAACTCACCTCAGGGGACCAATCAGCTTCCTTGACTAATTGCTTGTATCGGGTAACATAGGTGAGCATATTCTGGGATCCTTGCTGAAAGTCTAGCAGGCGTTCCTGGGCCCTAAAGACCTGCTCTGGACGGTCAAACATGGTCTTAAAGGATAGTTCCGGGACTTTTTTTTTATTGTCCCTACGGTTCGGCCATGTGTTTTTAAGCATAAATCGGTAGATCGTAGAAAACTTTCCTATGGACCTTACCCGACTTTTCGTCCATTAACGCACTCGAAATCAGCCGCCATTTTCTGATAATCCTATCATTTCCCCCCATCGACCTGGCTCACCTGCTTTTGCGGCACTAAATCAAATCCCCCGCCCCTGAGCCTGACATCAGCAGACGCGTACCGCCCATTTCCCAACGCCAAAGCACGTTTCGTGTCAACAATCGCTGCGCCTCAGCTAATGAAGTGTCGCCATGGAAATGGCAGGACGCCTCTTTCCTCAATAAGTATAAACATACCGTTTCACAACACACAGCAGCAGATTTTCGATTCCATTACTCTCTGTGTGTTACTTTGAGTATTCTGTGACTCGTTTCTGTGCTCTGGTCAGCTACCTTCGCCGCTTCTAGGCCTTGTGAACACCTGTACCATCTCTGTAAATTATTTTACTTTCTTTACCACACAATGGCTACAATAATGCCGTATATGTACGAGCCCGAGTACACAGAGCAAGAACTACTGGAAAGGCAAGCACGCGAAAACGATGGGGATTCGGACGGCAGTTGGGAGGACCAGTCAACGGATGAAGAGCCTGGACCATGTCGCATGGACGGCGTCTCCACCTGGTGCACGTGCAATCGGTGCGAGCTAATGCCAACTGAGGAGGAGAACTGCTGCTGCCGTGAAAATTCCGGGTGCTTGGCCTACATTTCGGAAGGCGAGCCAAGTCCGCAATGCATCACCGAGCTGCCAGAGTTCAGGGAAGCCTGCCCCTCACGGACCGTGTTGAGGATGATGATGGTGCTTATGCACGAACTTCGCGGCACTGTTCGTCCGCGTAATCCGAGTAACGAGTAAGTATACTCTGGTTGTGATGTCAGTGATGCCACTACTATGTCATGGTCGTCTCCCACATATAAAATTACATCTACATATCATTCGAATGCATGTAAATTGGTTCCATATTGTGCATTTTCTAGATAGAATTTTTTTCAAAGCAGAATGACATTTTTTACCTGAATCGACAGTGATAAGAAAGTTTTGTCATTTTAATACAGTTTGCATCTTTCATTTTCACAGGTGGTACAGGCTGGTGGCCTATCGTTGCTTCACTTGGTGGCTTCACGGGAGGCTCGGACACCGCGTTCGGAGAGTAATACCTGCCTGTGCGGTACTTGCCATTAGACAACATTTCCCCAGCGACAGTGGACAATACCGCAGATTTTCCCTGGATGTGCTGCAACCAGAACTTTACAATGTGTAATGTTTATTATTTATGTTCAATTGAAATTAAGATCTAAAATAAAACCCAACATATATTTTAACAATGGTTGTTTTGATTTTTTAAATTAATCTAGCGTGTCTCCATTGAATAGTCTTCCTGTGCCTTGTCTTGTCACACCACATGTCTCCGGCCAGCATCCTCCCTCACGCTGGCCGCCCACCTTCAATCCACATAACCGTTGAACCCATATGCAGCAGACATACATATGTTATTTTGCGGGTTGGCATCAAGCCTCCCGGCCTTGCCTCCTCCCCCAAAAATACTTACCACACCACTTTGTTCAAGCGTTGGCAATAAAAGGAAGGCCGTTGGATTTTATTGATACAAAACATGGTTATAGGTAAATAATCCATATGGTTGATCATAATAAATCATCCTTTTGGGCACCGGGTACAGAGATGACCCCCTCTGGCCCGTGCCGCCTTGCCACCACAGGCCAGCCTGCTGCTGACTAACTGCCTAGGCATCCAGGGTCTCCAGGGTGAACTGCACCCATATATTCTCCTGGGAGGGTGAGGTATTTATAAACTCACCCCCCTGCCTTCCATGTACTAGATCCTGCAGCCTGCCTCTTACATGCAGTTAGATGGCCTCTCCTTGGTGAGGCCCTGCGGCAAACGAGTCTTGTTTGCATGACCAGCGCCCCAATCCACCCCCCCGCTCTATCAAAGGCAGTTCGCACTGGGGTACTTGTGCTGGCAAGTGGAGCTGTCAGGGAGCGATAAAGGCCAAGAGGTGCCAAAGACCATGTACACTTCAAAGTGGTCTATAGAGCATGGGTTGTTGTTCCCATGTCTACCTCCAGACCCCGTGTCTCCTGCCAAGCATCCCCCCTCACGCTGGACGGCCCCCTGCAATCCACATAAGTGTGTCTCCATTCACAAGTCTTCCTGTGTCTTGTCTGCACGACCACCGCCCCAATCCACCCCCCCGCCCTATCAAAGGCAGTTCGCACCGGGGTACTTGTGCTGGCAAGTGGAGCTGTCAGGGAGCGATAAAGGCCAAGAGGTGCCAAAGACCATGTACACTTCAAAGTGGTCTATAGAGCATGGGTTGTTGTTCCCATGTCTACCTCCAGACCCCGTGTCTCCTGCCAAGCATCCCCCCTCACGCTGGACGGCCCCCTGCAAACCGTATAATGCCACGACATATACACGTCATTCATTCACAAACACACCCCTGTTTCGAATTCTTTATAACCCACTTCATATTTCTAATGAGAACTTCTTTGCGCTTTGCTAGTCAACCCGTGAAGGTGCTGGTTATCTGCTCTTCGTCTCTGTGAACTTCCGTGACCACTTCGAGGAAACTCGTCAGTTTGCAACCTGTGAACTGCTCCCTGTTCTACGACAAGAAACTACTCTGATCCCTGCATCTAACTGTTTGTTCGTCAAGGTAAGGCCATGTACCATAATCATTTTGCGTCCAATTTCTTTTCGTGCAAGACAGTACATGCAAGGAACTAGTCACATGTTCTGAGTTTAGTCAAATTATTTTTCTATTTTTTTAAAGTTATTCAAATACTTATCCGCATGTGAATAACGTGTATAGTTCCAAGAACCAAAACGAACCTTGCATTGAACCTTTTATGTGTCATTTAATTTTTTAACACATTGGTATTCATAGAGAATTGTTGATCTTTACTTTTCAGAACTTTCCACAATGCCTGCCTGTTCCATTGGCGGTTGCCCTTCGAAGACCCATAATAAATCTGAAGGTACTATAATGCATGTTTTCCCTAAGACAATAGATCAGATAAGAGAATGGGTCCGATATTGCGGATATCCACCGTCTGAGCTTGAAAGTAGAGTCCTAGAAGTCTTTGCGGACAAGAGGGGTGATCGATACCGCATCTGCAGCAGGCACTTTAGCTCAGACATGTACTCCACATCATTGCTAATAAAGAAGAACACACCGCGAGCGAGGCAAAAATTGCTCTCAACCGCTATTCCCACTCTATTCGTCCACATCCCTCCACTGGTGAGTCAAGTTTACGTATTTATCTCTCGGCCTTGCGGTAGTGTGTAGCATTAGCTAACAATAATTTCCCCATTTATGTATCCACTCAATATGAAGGCGGAAGATTCTCCATCCGTGTCGTTATTGCAGTCATCAGCCACTTCAAGCGCCCATCGGGTAATCTTACTTAGCTATTCTGCCACTGACTTGTTTTGGGCATGTAAATCAATAGTTTTAATTTATCGTGTGATTATTTTACCTAATGGTACACCCTTGTACTCGTCCTCTAGTCTTTGTTTTCAGTTATAATTATTGTTATCCAAAATAATGCAAGTACTGTCTTTCAGGGAGATGCTGAGGAGTCCAGCGTATTGACGACAACCGTTGATGTCACTCAGATGCTCGAGGTACGTTTCCAGACAGTTCCATCGATGGAGATCATCAGATCTTGCATTCTTGTAGCGTGATTGTTACACACAATGTTTCTTTCATTTTTAGCCATTGATATGTCCTTCTGTCGTCGCCCTCCTATGTGTCTTCTTTTTTCAATATTGTGTTCATTACTAATGAAAGTCCTATGTTTCAGGGAGTCGATGGAGCATTAGTCCAAGAAGAAGGGGGAGCATGCAGTTACGGGTCGGCGCAACAGCTTGCAGAAGTGTGCACCACAGTTACATCGTCCCTTGATGTTCTTATGCATTTCGAGGTATGGATACTGACAGTTCGATCAAGCGAAATCATATGACGTGATTACATCCGCTATACTTCCTTCTTTATTAACGCAAGTACTATGTTTCAGGGAGATGACGGAGCTTCTTCTACAAGAACATCACCCCTAGTAGTTGATGCAGATCTCTGGGTGGTGACACTTCCAACGATCGAGCAAATCGAATCATATTTACATATCCATTATTTATTTTAGACAACTGATCATTTGTGCAGGTCTATTTAGATGAGCCGTTGACGCCTGCACAAAGTTTATGTTCTTTTTAACAAAATAGAAAACCATACTAATGCAATTACTGTGTTTCAGGGAGTTACTGAAGCATCATCTTCAATAATATCATCAATGGAAGTCTATGAGGAGCCCGAGGTATGGATCTTGACAGTTCCATCTAACTAGATCAACAATGCGTGAATAATTGTCGTTTGAATGTTCTACACAAAGCGTTCATTCGTGTTTTGCTATTGAGATGTACGTGGGTATTGGTCCCCAAGTACATTTTGTGTTTTCAATATTATTATACATACTAATGAAAGTTCTATGTTTCAGGGAGTCGATGGAGCGTCAGTGCGTGATGGATGTGCTTATCATGAAAATATAGTCGTTGCAGCGCAAGAGGAAGTGGAGACATGCACACACGAGTCGGAGCAACAGCGTCCTGATGTTGAAGTTCGAGGCAAGAAAGTTTCAAAGAAAAGAAAGCAAAAGAAGGTTAGTGTCCTGGTCACTATATTATGTTGTTTTTCACTGTTAATAGTTCAATACTGTAAGTTGTGTTTAAACTGAACATCCCTTTTCCAATCTGTCCTCTAGTTGCGAGTGGGTGTACGAACTAGATCTACACAGACAGTGAAGCGAACGAGAGATGTTGCTTGTCAAACCTTTTGGCAGGGACTTGAGACTGGAGATGCATCGTGCCAATGGGAAGAATATGAAGTGATTGACAACGGAGCTATACCACCACCAGCCATTGATAGTGAATGTCCTCCTGGTAGTTCGGATGCAGTCGGAGATCAATTTACGGAATCCACACTCGCAAAAACTAAGACCGCGAGAAAGTTGAAGAAATTGTTTAAATTCACCCATCGCCGGAGAAGGAACAGATGTTGCAATGGAAGAGAATGAAGTGGACGACAATGAAACACCATCAATATCACTGAACATAGCGGAAGACGATATCAGAGATTCTACCTTTCATGTGAGTGACATGTCCTCAACGTTACAGGCCAAACCAGCTGGGATGCAGATTGACAGTATAAGGAAAGAGGCCAAATTCATTGTATTCGATAGTTGTTTGATTGATCTTATTATTCGGATGAAATGTGGGCATTCGGTTGGTGGGGAAGTATGTGGGGAGCCATTGATTAATGTGACTCGTGCAATTCGAGGCACTAACCTTAAAATACATGCCACCTGTACAAAATATCATCCTTTCTCATGGTCTGCACAACACATGCTGGGGCAACTGCCAGCAGGCAATCTACTTTGTGCAGCGGCTGCACTTTTTAGTGGTTCAAGTTTTAAAAAGTTAGAGTCTTTCTTTCAGTTTGTGGGAATCCATTTCATTGCGAAAACTCAGTTCTACAAATACCAAACCGATTATCTATTTCCAGCTATTAGCGAAGCTTGGAGAATGGACAAAATGTCTATTGATAATACATTCGCGGGCAAACGGTTCAGGCTAGCCGGTGATGGACAGTGCGACAGCCCAGGATTTTCAGCCAAGTACTGCACCTACCACTTTCAGGACATGGAAAGTAAGAAAATTGTGAGTTCGGTGGTCGTGCAGGTGTCACAAAGTACATCCTCAGTGGCCATGGAGAAAGTTGGCTTTGTAGCATCGTTGCAAGAACTACAATCGTGGGGAATGGTGATCGACCTGATAGCCACGGACAGACACGTTTCAATTGCCAAGACAATGAGAGAAGAGTACAAAAATATAAATCACCAATTTGACGTTTGGCATCTTGCAAAAACAATCAATAAAAAAATGTCGGCTGCAGGTAAAAAAAAAGATATGCAAGGTATTTCACAGTGGTCCAAGTCAATCAGCAACCATCTTTGGTGGAGCTCAAAAACATGTGGAGGGTCGTTGGAAATTCTACTGGAAAAATGGCGGTCAGTAATGCTACACTGTAGCAACGTTCACCGCTGGACCACAAACCAACATTTCCACAATTGTGAACATGGCCATTTGTCCACAGAGGAGGCACGGAAGAAGAAGTGATTGATTCCTTCATCACCCACTCACAAAGCCATTGAAAAGATTGTATTTGATAAAACTATAACAAGAGATTTGAGGGGACTCAGGGAATTCTGCCACACAGGAGATTTGGAGGTGTTCCACAATATGTGCCTAAAGTACAGGCCAAAACGATTGCATTTTGGCATGGAGGGCATGATAAATCGGACTCTTCTAGCGGTCTTGGCACATAACCATAATGTTGGCCGTCAACAAAGTAGGACGACCGGAACTTTAGGGACGCTTTGCTACAATAAGGCCTTCACTAAAAGAAGTAAACAATGGGTTATCAAACCAGTGTTTGAGGATATGCAATATGACTTTATTGAGAGACTTATTGTTGATGTCCTAGATAGGCACATACATGGAGTTGTGAACGAACCTGTGCAGGGGACAACTGCATTGCCACCCAACATTGCCTCTGTTCCATGTCCACCTAAAGAAGAGCTCATTGAGAAATACACATCACGGTTTAAATGATTGTAATTTGATTGTCTGTTCTCTCGAGTCTCCTCATGTCGCAGGCCCATTGAATATGTGTAGCTATGTATTGTGTAAATAAAAGTGATTGCTCTGTGAGTCCTGTGAGATGGCCTTACACTGAATGTAGCTAACTAGGAATGTGTGCTCGTTCAAAGTGAAGGTCAGCTGCTTTGATTTTTTCTCGGGTGCCGGAATGGCCCACGACTCAGTATAAGGTTCTATTGTTATTTGACCTTGACAGGCCGGGACCATCCCGAAAGACTTCTTTTTGGGGGTGTGGGGCAATAACGTAAGAAACGACAATGAATATAATTTCAGAAACGAAAGCCATTTAATGTTTGTTCATTAGAAGAAATAACGTCGGCATAGAAGGAATGGTATTTCGGGGCTGCCCTACGCACAGACACAATGGAAAATGCAAATATAATGTAAGTAACTCTTTAGATGAGTTTATACCGCAATTTAATTACTATACAGTAGCTTTAAAGATGGGTTAAGTTGTACTTGTTCGTTCTATGTGGCATATTGTTTTGTACCGCGCACTATCTTGAGGAGAACCATCTCCTTTTACGGAAGCACCTCAAAACCTTCCTCTTTGCTTCTGCTTTCTCTCTCCCTCTCCCCTGCTACAACTGGTCCACTGTCTGCGACCTCGGTCCTGGGCCCTTCCACTCTCCACCTGCACTGCCTCCCTGTCAACCCCTGCACTGGGGGACTGTCTCAGTATCCTACAGCCCCCCCCTTGACGTATAATACCCAGTTGCACTGTTCTAGCTATGAAATAATTTCCCGACCTAATATATAAAATGAATAATTTTAATAAAGATCTGATGGTGAGACTAATTTCATTTTTTATGTTTTTAAAACAGGTACATCCTTCATTATTGTATGTGTCACGAGTACCAGACACCGGCAGATGGCTTTTTCAACCGCCAGTTGCTTCTCCGCGTGAACAACGTTACCACCCTGACCATTTTATGGGACGATCGCCAAGTACAAGTATGCCCTTACGCGGTACTAACGGCTAGATGCAACCTACAGACCGTTGTGGTGGCCTAGTGCCTCGTTGTAGGAACAGCCATGCGATTATCAGTGTGACCGAAGAGCTTATTTTATCGTAAACCAACACCCTGTGTACTGCACACGAACATCGCTTGCCTCAAGACGAACTATTTTGGATCGAGAGCAAAGAAAAATGCAAATCGCTGAATATTCTCTAAACATTTGATGTCCAATAAATGTACTTTGCCAAATGTACAATCTTGCCGTTTGCTTTTAAACCACAGTTTCATATTCCGAATTGTGGCGCTGTATTGTGAGATGATCTAAGACCCTGTGTACAGCAAAGGAACATCGCGTGCCTCAAAACTAACTTTTTGGAACGTGAGCAAATAAAAATGAAAATCGCTGAATATTCTCTAAACATTTGATGTCAAATAAATGTACTTTACCAAATTTACAATCTTGCGGTTTGATTTAAAAGTACAGTTTCATATTCCCAATTGTGGCGCGGTGTGTTGTGAGCTGATCTGTGTTGATTTCCGGGTTCTGTGTGGGGTCGCGTAGAAGACGCCTGGGCGCGTTTGCCTACGCAGCACAGTCACGTCACGGATAGAGGCGGGGAATATGAATGTTTTGATAAAGTCTGTTTCAGGGGCGGGGGATTTGATTTAGTGCCGCAAAAGCAGGTGAGCCAGGTTGATGGGGGGAAATGATAGGATTATCAGAAAATGGCGGCTGATTTCGAGTGCGTTAATGGACGAAAAGTCGGGTAAGGTCCATAGGAAAGTTTTCTACGATCTACCGATTTATGCTTAAAAACACATGGCCGAACCGTAGGGACAATAAAAAAAAAGTCCCGGAACTATCCTTTAAGGGCTTGTATGAACCCATCATAGTCATCTAGGAGAGCATCGCAGGAATTAACGAGGGCCATAGCCCAGGTTAGCCGTGGGGGGTGTGGTCAATTAATAGAACACGCTACGTCCAGCGTGTAGAGCGAGGAAGGTGTTTCACAGTGGACGGCCATGTTGGGAGTACAAGGGAGTGTAAGCCCTGTTGAGACAAGGACTAGGAAGTCCAAAAGGGGCATGTTCTGTAGGTCATGACATCAGCCTAGGAACGTTCATCAACTGTGCCTTCCCCTTTTCAGAATCCAAGTAGGAGGATAAGAGATGCACGTCCACCTGTGGATCCAGACGACTGTGCTCCTCCCACATTGAATGCACCACATCACATTTCTCCCACTGAATCCCTGCTATTTTTCCCAAATACATGTTTTTCTCAACTAAAATATCAAAAGTTCCCCTAACAAAAAAATGATGACTTCCCTAACAAGCTAGCTTCAAAAGTATGACAAATGTAAAGGTTGCTCCACATTCAGTAACAAGGGTTTCAAATTCGAATCACAGCATAAAAGAAAAATAAATACATGACAAACAAAGCCATGGCTTCCAAAATAAACTGCCTAAGTGCTTGGCTCACAAGGTAAGAACATAAACATAAAGCTTACCCAGTTAAAGTAAAACCGTTTTAAAATCCCAAAAAACACACACAGACCCCAAAGAAATAGGAATTGCTGCCTAACCCCTGAACAATGTCCTTCTTTCTACAACTGCATGTGTGGATCAACCCTGCCTCAGCTTCCTGCAGCCAAAAACAGCCCATGGAGGAGACAGAAAGTTGCTGGTTCTTTATATAGGCATCTAACTCGTGTTCTGCCTCAGAACTATGTGAATCAATGTGAGAATACATGAATCTCACGTTACTATGACGCTCACTGTGAAATCCTTGCACGATTCCCATATTCGTGTATGGGCTTCCGAATGTAATTTGAACTCCCAAGAGAAATTCATATGTCACACTTGTTTCACATGCTCCCGCAGAGTCACCTGAATCCAGCGATTGAGCCTGCAGGGATTTTATGGGGTGGTTTGGGGAGTTTCACCCAGGATAACTTACCAGCATGGCTGCAATGCAGTCAAGTTTTTTTTTATTATTACGTGCATATGGATTCAATAAGCCTTTTTCACTATAGAATATAATAATATAATAGTGTTCATTATTCAATGCACAATTTTATAAACGTGATGCAAAAAATATACATGCAATAATACAAATTGAAATGCAATATCTAACACAATAATTAAATGCCAGATGTATGTTTGTCCCTGTATGTTTGTCCAATGCAGTAGCTTTGCCTTTTGTCACCGGTAGAAGGCGCTGTTGCATTAGGATACAAAAAGACAATAGGTCTCATTACGAGGTCGGCGGTAGGCTGCCGGTGCCTCTGGCGGGTTGCTGCCAACCCAGTAACACTATTTCCGTGGCCTGACTTCCCGGTGCCACCGGGACATTACAAGTCCCAACGGATCGGGAAGTGAGGTGCCAGAAAATGTTAGTCGCCATTCCCAGGGAGTCTCATAGGACTCCCATGGGACGCCACAGGAATGTGGACTCTGAAGATCCGGCACCATTGCTTATGGTGCTGGTGCTTCCGTGACAACTCTGCTTTCTGGCCAACGTGCAATTGTTAGTGCAAGGGAAGTGATTAATTACAACACACACATAATTAGGACGGACACCTTCTGGTGCACATTCACAGGTAACAAGATGTGCCTTTGCTCCTATGCACAACCTCCTTTTCCCCCCTTAGGCCGACTCATATGCTTTTTGGAAGTTCTGCGAGTGTAAATAGTGGTGTATCCATCAAGGGCCAGTCCTTTCACTAACCATGTTTCTTGTAGATAAATTAAATCAGTGGAGCATATAAATTTTTAAACTGCAGGTTGATTAATACAAGATTGATAACCACAAGTATTCCATGATAGGAACTGTAAAGTACGAATGATATGTGTCTGTCAGTTATGATCTAGAAAACCTGATGCAGAGGCCCAATGGCTATTTGGCATAACTTTGGCATCACTAGGTGGTCGTGATTTCTCATATTGTTTGCCAAAATGCGGTCCTGACATTGCCATTCATGTGCTTCATTTCTCCTCTCATCACTGGTACATATGGGATCACCAGGATCCCTCCCCTTGCACTAGCCTGGCTGCACCCCTTTTGGGCTCGTCTATCTGTGTCCTCGCACTTAGCATGTGGACCTTCATTCCCCTGCACTATCTGCATTTCCCTGGCACTGTCTGCCTGGCACCCCCCTTAGCACTTGTCTAGCCCAGGGGACCTCTTCCCCTCACTTCACCCGCCCCCTCTCCCCAGCACTTGCATGCTCCCCACTCCGACCTGCACTTCCTGTCCTCCTTAACATTAGCGCTTTCCACTCTGACCGGCACTTGCCCACCCCACCTGCACTTTTTCTTACTGCACTTGCACGATTCGAATGGCACAAGGCCTAGTAGGACAGTTTGTTGTTGTTCTTCATCCCTGTCCCTACCCCCCACTCTTTGTCCTGTTGCGCCTTGAAACACCTTTTGCTGTATAGGCACATTATAAATACCCATTAAATAAATAAAAATAAATAGGAATTGAGACCTCTGCTTCGTTTAAAAGCCCATTTTATAAAGAGATGGTGAAAAAAGGTGTAACATATCAGCAACAACTGGAAAAATGAATGTAACAATTACCCAATTGGTATGACTAGCTAAGTCACGCAGTTCAACATCGTTAGATGTTACTATTCTCAAATCAGGTACTTGATGTAACAAGCATAATAAGCAAGCCCAGTTTAAAAAAAAGGACTTTCATTAGCAGGAGGAGCGTACATTACTCTTAGTGTTTTTTCCAATTGGGCCACCGATGTGTTTGTGATGTGTTGGTGTTGCTTTGCTGTTGAATATTAAATATCTTCAGTTTATCAGATGTAAACACTGGAGGACAGTCAGAAAGGTTTGTGTTAGGAATAGAAGCCATAATGGGAGCGTCATTCATTGTGGCCTGAGGCAGTCCATTCCCTAATGATTCCCGCTGTAAATTCAGGCAGAGATTAAGTAAGGAGTTGTCCTTATCAAAGCCTACCGAAACAGAAGGCGAACTGGCAGAGGGTCCAGGCTTTTCAATGTTTACCATGCCAGTCGTCTGTGGACTTAAACCAGTATAAGTGGGAGCAAATACGCCAGCCATTTTGCGTGATCACCATGTTTCTGCTGGGTGTTGGAAATCAGTTTCAAAATGCAGAAGTGAAGTTTAGATCGGAATCTGTGATAGCAATGGTTTGTTTGGAGTGCTCTGAGGTTGCTTTACATCCTGGCAATTTGCAATTTTGTATAGATATAGGTCAACGGCCAGACCTACCACATGCATAAGAGCGAGACGAGGCAAAGGCGGTTTAGACAACATTCCTTTATGAGTGCTTGTAGCCGGTGCCGTCATTGTGCTCAATAAGGGACAAACTGTAAGCTAACACAGATAGGAAGGTAGTGTAAAAGCTAAATGTTCAGCTCGCAGGGGACAGGTCTCAGTCCATTAAAGAAAGCCTCGTTATTTGCCCGAAAGAAGAAAATGAGAAAAAGCAAGAACCGTTTTGTCTATGAAAGGAGTGGAGGGGAGTTAGTGAAATAAGGGAAATTATAAAGCCAAGAGTAAAACGTTCAAAGTTCTTAAATTAAAGCAGAAAACCACTCACCCTTGACTCCCACACAGGCTGCAGACACCGCACAAACCTCTGTGAGCTGGGTGCTCTCTCAGACAACCCTTTAAGATGAGTAGCTATACCTTGGATATGGATGGGGATGCAGATTTTATTCATACTTCAATAATCAAGACGACACAAATAGTTTGGCAAAGTTAGTCTGTTTTAATGTCAAGTCTCTAAACCAGGGAGTACAACAAACATCAGCAATCGCTCGATCCTCTGACTCTTCTCACTTCATAAACAAACTGTGCTGTATAACCAAAATTGGTCATAATTGATGTTTTGACCTGTGTCATTACCAACGTCACCCTACGTGACAAACTACAAAAACCTAACAGAGAATGTGATTGGGTCTAAGTGTATTTCTAAGTATAGGCTCCATTTCTGGATAGAGCAGCGGAGGAAGTTGATAGGCTACTTAACATCAGATGGGGTAACTAAGCCCTCCCCTCAAAATGGCCACTATGAACGTCACTAAAGGTACAACATCCCATTGGCTACACAAGCTATAGGACCCTTAATTACACAGTCCTCTATGATTGGTTAGCTTCTAACCCCATCAGTACTTTTCCATCTACGTCTAGCAGCATGCAGACTGAACAACCAGGTGTGGGTGAGCTCGTTTTAGCACCAGCTTCCCACTAATTAGCATATCATCTATCATCACCTCAATGGTCCAGTGTCAATTAGTGCTCTGAAGTCGGTCTTGAGTTTTACTGTGTTCTGAGAATTTTTAAGGAGTATGGGCACAGCCAGCCTTCGTGCATAGGTGTGACCATTGATTATGATAGCCCATGAAGGTGGCATGTTAAATTGATGGTGGCAGGTTAAAATCTCTCATCCAACGTCCCTTTATAACGTGACTGGACACCATGACATTGAGCCTTTCATGGTGTATTTGATTTTATTCTCCAATAGTCCTCTGACGACTTTTGTTCTGTTTGACTTTTCTGGACAGGGGTTTCTGTTCCTTCACGTTAATTGTATACAATGTCAGCCAATTCCAGTTTGATAAGACCTTGGCTCTCTTGGCTCTGTAAACTCCTTTAACTAAGTTTCATGTTGTGCATTCAATTGCATTATTAACTGAAAATTGAGGCCGTCTTGTTTTGTCCAGTACTGCTTATATGCATAGTGGAAACATCCATCCTTTACTTGTCCATATGTATCTATATCTGTATATTTTGGCGTTTGCCACAGTCTATCTATTTAAAAGCATGTGGCTAACTTAATGATTGTTTGCTGCTTGTGTTTCATTGCATCTGCACACGTTTAAACTAACTAAGTATCTTCATCAGATCTGTGGCATAAGTTTGTTCACCTTGATCCCGAGATTTCACTTATCCTTGGAATTTTCTTGATGGTTCATAAATCGTCTACATCCTCTGGTCTATTTATCTCTTCTATGGGTGGCAATTCAATTTTGTGTGACGTCACCATTCATCTTTGCCATTTAATGTCTCTTGTTCTTCAGGAATCTCGCTCAAATGGCCATCATATTGTCTTGTATGTAGGTATGGTTTCCTCAATGGGTACTTTACCTTCCATATTCTCTTAGGTGTAGGTATTCTTATGGGTACTGCACAGAGTCCACGCTCTTTTCTTTGCTGGTTTAACTGTTCTGTATACATCACATACTTTCAGAGATGAAATTACCCCATCACTTTATTAATTTTAAAAAAATCTAAAAAGTCAGGGCTTCTACAAACTTGCCAAATGGCAATCTGTCACATGGTCATTTTGAATGGGCTGGAGCATAAAATGAATGAGTAAAAGCAAAGTGTGATTCTTTGACACCTTTTATGCTCCAACCCATTTTCTTTCTGACACAAGGCGGAGGAGGTACATGGAGTGGAGATAACATTTCTGCCATGCTTTCCTCCTCCATTTTGCCTGAGCATTTAATTCTAGGTTTGCAGGAAAATGTCTTGCAGGCATAAATCGAATAGAATCCTATGCAAAACACCTTAAGTTAACGCCTGCTAATCAGGAGGTGGCTCCATAGGTCCATAGGTCCATTACTAAACGCAACCTGCAAAGCTTAATTCACAAGGAGGGTTTACTTTTTTGCAAAGCTGAACATAAAGGCGATTTTGCCATCTTTTACTCTTTATTTCTACTAACCCTTGTAAAAGTTGAAAAGTACATGCAGGGGACCCCACAGGACTCAAGTGTCAACATTGCTAGTCTCCTGCATGCAATTTGTATTTATTTCCAAAATGACCCCTTTGGGCACTCGCTACGTCTGCTGCACTATAGTGTTCGCCCAAACTCAAGACCCACCTCTTCAAGGAATCTCTCCTCTTCAACACCTAGGCCATCACATCGCCCCTCGTGCCAGCTGACCTGCTACATGCCAACAGCCCCTCTGCTCTCTGCCACCTGGAACTGCTGTACTCCTCCTCTGTGCCCCTCTTTATCCTACCCGGTTGTGTATCTGTTCTGTTGTTACCTTTGAAAAGCGCTTCGTTATGCATCTGTACTGTTGCATAGCTCTGTAAAGTGCTCCGTTATGTAGCTGTATTGTTGAACACCTCTATAAAGGGCTCTGTTGCTTCTCGAGGCTAGGTCTTCATTCAATAAATAGCATAATAATAATAATAATAGTAATAATAATCCTAATGCTAACCTACCATATATACAGTGTGTAATATCTGATGTCTCTACTGCCCCACCCCAACTGATCCTGATCTCTATCACTCCTTTCAAGGGTAAACTCCTGCAAAAGCTGGCCATCTCCCAGCTTACTCTCCTCACTGCAACTGTTGGTTGTTTCCATGATCATCAGTATGGCTTCAGAGCAGCCAGAGTCATGGAAACTGCTCTGCTGAACACTCGTGAAGCTCTGCTCTCTAACCTTGACTCCAGCCTTCCTTCTGTCCCCATCCTCCCTGACCTTTCCTCTGCTTTTGACACAGTCAATCAAGCCATCCTGATCAATCAACTCCATGAGAACCTGGACATCACGGATCAGGCCCTGGAGTGGTTGACGTCCTTCCTCCTGGACCGACACTGCCATGTCCAACTGGGGTCCTTTCTCTCAACTACTTCTCTCTCCACATTTGGTGTTCCCCAGGGCTCTATCCTCTGACCATGGTTCTTCAATGTCTACTTGGCCCCATTGGACCACCTGATCTCTACCTTCTCCTCCAACTTTCAGTGTTATACGGATGACACTCAGCTCTCTTTGAGGCTCACCTCAGCCTCCTCTCCTCTCTAGCTCATTCCTGACTGTCTATCCACGATTCAGGATTGGTGCGCCTCCAACATCTCTGCCTTAATGCTAGTAAGATTAAGATCCTTCTCATTGGGACACATGCTCTCACTTTCCCTCTCTCACTCTGGACGCCCTCATTAGGCCCCTTTCTTTGCCTTCCTGTGAGGCCAAAAACCTTGGTGTCATCTTCGACTCCACTATCTCCTTCTCTCGTCACATCACATGCCTTCGCCAGGAAGGCCCACTACCAGCTGCACATTCTAAGAGGAATTATACATGCTCTCACTTC